>NC_089588.1:15643520-15956046 GCF_019320115.1 Miscanthus floridulus
AAATCATCCGCTAGAGTAGACGATTTAGCAAACTTAAGCCCGTATAACCTGGTAGTCCGTGAAATCACGAAGGATTTCAAACCAACTCACATACCAGCCAAGATTGTAATAAGTTTAGCGGTCACCATCACATATTACATAAAAGTTCGCATCACAGGTACATCGGAGTTTAAACATAGTTATTACAACCCGAGTTCAAATAGAAGTAGCGGAAGCCATTTGTTCAAAACCACACACACTCACACGGAGTTCAAATACAGTGCCAGCTGATGATCATTTCCAACAAAAGCATTAGATGAGATGTAAGGAATGACCATGCCCATAGTCCTAAGCATCACCCATCGCAGGATAAAGGCAGTTGATACAGTAGCCGTAATACATCTGCCCATCTGCAACAAGTGGGAACAAAACCCTGAGTACGAGAAGGTACTCAGCTAGACTTACTCGACATAACCGAAAATAAAGTGACACCAAGGATTATGAAGGGCTTTATAGTAGGGTAGCTGACTCATTTGCAAAAAGGCATTTTTAGCATTTCAAGAACCTTTCCAAAAGCATTATTGTCAAGTTAATTATTATTAACCTGTCGACTACATTTGCACCTATACTAGAGCAAGCATGTGATTAAGCAAATAATGATAACCAATGATCATTAACAACTTCTATAATGTCATATCCATTATAACTGTCCAAGTGTTCCATCAACATTACTACGATGAAGTAACTCAAGTCAAGTGTTCACTATCCAATGAACGATGGTGATTCGAATCGATTATTAACCAGCTGATAATTTATTCCTTACACAAACCTCACTCACCCGCTAAAGTGAGGTATCGATCACTAAGTCAACTATCCAGGAAAATCTCGAGTTTGCCAGGAACCACATGTACCCAAGGGCTGATCGACTGCCTTTTGGTCTTATCATCGTGCCCCCGTGTCCTACCACACCTGCTCTAGTATAGTGCGCTGCAGGCAATCCACTCGGCCCAAATAATCTCCTAGCTTCGCGGTCAAAAGGTACGTTATTCAGCCACCTAAATGTAAGGCATGCGTTCAATATGACCTAAGGCCCAATAATGGTCGGTCCTTAATCGACACAGACGGAAAACACTATAGTCCAAAACCTTGTAAGTCTCTGTCCGGTCTCAACTTCAAATTAACACTTAGTTATACCATGACTACATAGTTATCCGAGCATATCTAGGTAACCAACTATAGCTCGCAGGTGACAGGAAATCACCTGACTTCTACCGGTCTAAGCCAGCTAAGCATTGACTCGACTATGGATACCAGGGTAACAAGGATATAGTATAACAAAGGTAAACAAGGTATAATGCAGCAATGGTTGCAAACAACTCCTGAACGTAATGCATCAATTAAAGTAAAGCATTAATTAATAATCGCAAACTGGGGAGAAAAATGCTCCGGGGCTTGCCTCTCTCGAAGGAGCTCGGGCGGTGATCGGGGCACTCCAGAAGTTCCTCAATGTCCTCCTCATCTACTTCGGTCACTTCCTACGGCTGCACCTCGGGCTCCTCAGGTATGATGACCGGGCTCTCGGTTTGTGATCCTGTATGATGCAGGTGCGTAAGTGTTTATGCAAAAGGTGCATCAGATGAAATGAACACAATGAATATGCTCGCATGCAAGGTAGTCAACATCATCCAAGAACATGTACTACAAGCACATGTCATCTACTGCATTCTCTTCTACTACTAATATGCTAAGTCAACACATCTCATTAAATGCTTCAAAGATACACCAAAGATTCACTAATTTCTTAATCATGCATAAAGCAACATTTGATTAAACCCTAATTAATAATAGGTTTGAATAGCAACATCTATTTTTATAGCATAGAAAAATCTTAGAAAATTACCATATCATAGTACTGCCCTAAGTAGTCTACCATCAAATTTTTATGGCATTTGGATAAGTGGAATAGCCTACACAAAAATGACAAGCTTGGACCTAAATATGAGCATGAAAATACTTTGTATTATGAAAAGTGTCAAACAACAGATTTAGTATTTTTCCTAGGTTCTAAATAGTAAATAATCACTGTACAAAAATTATCACATGCATGTTTTATACAAATTTTGCTCTCTAGCAAAAATAACAAAAATCAGCCATTAAAGGCACTTGAACTACACCTCATAATTTTTCTACAATACATGCATGGCATATATTTTTCCTAGAAAGTACATTACACAAGAAGAGTAACAAACTTGAAATCATATTTTTCAAATCTTTCTATGATTTATTATGCCTTTCTCAAGAAAACAACAATTTCAATGATTAAATAAAACTCCACAGAAAAGTATCACCAAACTGACATGCAATATTTTTAAACCCTAGATCTAGTCATGAGGATCACAACAAAATTTATTTCACCATTTTTGGAGCAAAAATGAGTACACAAACATTTTCTAAAGTATTTCTCTTCCCAAATAATAAAAGAAAAACCGAAAACATCTTTCCTATTACTACTGGGCCGGCCCACGAGAACGACTGGCCACGGTCGCTTTCGGCCTGAGTAACCGAGCGGAGGGAAAGGAGCGACGGCCCGGCTCAGGGCTCCGTCCCAAGGCCGACCTGGCCCAGCAAAGGGCCGAGGGGAGACGGCCACGCCACGCCGGCGTTCCAGGCACCATGGCAGCACGACAGCTGCTAGCGGGCCGATGGCCGTTGCCGGCAACAATCGGGCAAGAAGGAGCGCGCACTGGGTACATGAGAAGATGGCGAACACGAGAAGGTGACTCAAGGGGATAGAGAAGGAACAGGGAAACCCTTTCCACGGTGAGGTCAAGTGCGGCGGCGCCATGACTGACGGCGGCGAAACCGCTCAAGGTGGCTTTACCTTGCTCAAACGGTGACCCTGCAGCGAGCACCGGGTGTCGGAGAGCAAGGCGGAGTGATGTGTGCATGATTGTGGGCGATGGTGGACCACCGGTGGCCAATTTCGCCGGTGGAGCTGCTGTGGCGAGGGCGGCGCGAGCAGAGCTCGGTGCGGGGCGAGGGAGAGATGCAGCGCGGGAGAGGAAAAATGGGGAATGCTGGGAGAAGCGGAGCTGCTGTGGCTTGAAAATGGGTGAGGCACGTGCTCGCAGGGGCCACGGGATGCCACCTGGCCGACGTCGCCGGCATGCGTTCGCCACGTGGCGCGGCATGCCTGACGTGGTCGGACGCGTCCGCGCGCGCGAGGGGGAGGGAGAAGACAGCGTGCGGGCGTGGGCTGGGCCATGGCGAGTGAGCTGGGCCGAGGCGAAGGCGCGGGCACGGTCATAGGCATGGTGAGGAGCGCTGGGCCGGCTTCGGCTGATGGGCCAGAAGTGAGGCGGCGACCCATTAAATGAGATAAGCATTTTCAAATTCCATTTTCAATGAATTTTCAAATATCAGTTTTAAGTACCATTTTGAGCAAGAAAATAACTTCTTTTGAAAATGGCCCAAAAATAAAAGTTGCTTAGAATTTAATCCTCTACAACTTTGCTTTAGGGACCAACTAAAAATTTTGCATAGATTTTGAATTGGGAAGTAAAAGCTAAATAGTGAGGATTGTTGACCATTTTCAATAATAATTTCAAAAGCATATTTTGTCAAAAGTTTGAATACAAACTTTGCTCCAAAAATTGTGCTAAATAATTCTAGATGATTTACAATTATGGCCAAACATGTTTTATTAGCCTAGCAAGCATAATTAGGGTAAAAATAACTCTAAACAAGTGTATGCAACATTCATGTTTCACGAGCATGTTTCATATATTTCAAAGCATTGTTTCAGTTATTATTTACATGATTAGGCATGTATGATTAGGATGCTTGATGATGCATAATATGCATGATTTGCAGTGCCTAAATGCTTGCATGACACCGGGGTGTTACAGCCCTCCCCCCATATAAAAAATCTCGTCCCGAGATTTGGGTTACGAACCATTTGTTATAAAAATCTTCTTAAGCTTTTTGTAGATATTCTCCCTTGTATGTTTTCACCATACTATTCTGAGTAGCACGTTCTTTAGTGTCTAAAACATGGACCGGTTGCTCATGATACACCAAATCTGATTTGAGTTTGATGCCTCGAGGTTCTATTCTTTCCTCCGGAACACGCAAACACTTCTTGAGTTGTGATACATGGAAAACTGGGAAGACGGTACTCATTGTCTCAGGTAACTCTAACTTATAAGCTACTGGACCTCTTCTTTCCAAGATCTTGTATGGTCCTACGAATCTAGCAGCAAGCTTTCTTTAGACTCCAAACCATTTCTTCTTCATTGGCGTGACCTTCAGATAAACATAGTCACCAACTTTAAACACAAGGGGTCTCCTTCTATCTGCATAACTTTTCTGACGTGATTGGGCCGCCTTCATATTTTGTTGAATAATATGAACTTTCTTCTCGGCCTCTTCTATAAAGTCAATACCATAATACCTTCTTTCTCCTGGCTTGACCTAATTCAGTGGTGTTCTACATTTTCTGCCATACAAAGCTTCGAATGGAGCCATCTTGATGCTTTCTTGATAACTGTTATTATAAGCAAACTCAGCTAAAGGTAACCATGACTCCCATGAACCCCTAGAAGACAACACATAGGCTCTTAACATATCCTCTAGAACAACATTAACTCATTCAGTCTGACCATTTGTCTAAGGATGATAAGCAGTACTACGAATCAAACTAGTTCCCAAGCCTTTGTGCAAATATTCCCAAAAGTGAGCCAAGAACTGTGGCCCTCTATCAGATACTATAGTCTTTGATATACCATGCAACCTCACAATTTCTGCAATATACTTCTTGGCATATTGAGGTGGTCGATAATCTGTCTTGACAGGTAAGAAATGAGCGGTCTTGGTAAGATGATCCACAATCACCCAAATCGAATCATGTCCCTTTTGAGTAGTGGGCAAACCCGAGATAAAATCTATACTTATATCATCCCACTTCCAACTAGGTACGGACAAAGGTTGCAACAAACCGGCAGGTTTCATATGAATAACTTTCACTCTACAACACGTGTCACATCTGGCAACATAGGCTGTAACTTCTTTCTTCATCTTGGTCCACCAATAACGAGGTCTCAGTTCTTGATACATCTTACTACTTCCTGGATGGATAGATAGCTTAGAAAGGTGAGCTTCATCCATGAGTTTATTCTTAAGCTCTTGATCCTTAGGAACCACAAGACAGTCGTCAAACCACAACACGCCCTGTTCATCCACTCTAAAGTGCTTAGACGGCTCTCCTTTTATTTTCTCTTTGATGTGAAATATTCCCTTGTTTGTTTTCTGGCCTTCTATTATCTTACTCTCCAAAGAGCAACTAATCTGAATACTATGTAACACAGCAGGATGCATCAGATCGAACCCATCTTCAAGTAATGGCTACACATTCAAGCAATGTGACTTTCTACTCAAAGCATCTGCCACTACATTGGCCTTTCTAGGATGATACTGCACATTCAAGTTGTAATCTTTGATCAATTCTAACCATTTTCGTTGTCTCATGTTCAGCTCTGGTTGGGTAAAGATGTACTTAAGACTCTTGTGATCTGTGAAAATATTGCACACATTACCAAGTAGATAATGTCTCCAAATTTTTAGGGTATGCACAACTGCAGCAAGTTCAAGATCATGTGTCGGATAGTTGACCTCGTGCTTTCTCAACTAACGTGAGGCATAAGCAATGACTCTTCCTTCTTGCATAAGAACACAGCCCAATCCAGTTTTTGATGCGTCGCAAAACACATCAAATGGTTTCTCAATGTCTGGTTGTGCTAGAACAGGAGCAGTGGTCAACAGTTTTCGTAAGGTGTGGAAAGCTACTTCACACTCCTCTGTCCACATGAACTTGTGATCTTTCTGTAGCAGACTTGTCATTGACTTGGCAATCTTCGAGAAATCTAGTATGAAACGGTGATAGTAACCAGCTAATCCTAAGAAACTTCTAACCTCAGGAACTGTGGTCGGTGCCTTCCAATCCATAACCTCTTGCACCTTACTTGGATCGACTGAAACTCCATTTTCTGATAGAATTTGACCAAGGAAAGGAACTTTCTTCAACCAAAATTCACACTTGCTAAACTTAGCATACAACTTATGATGTCTAAGTCTGGTCAAGACAATTCTCAAATGCTCTTCATGATCCTTCTCGTTCTCGGAGTACACCAGAATGTCATCAATGAACACAACCACAAACTTATCCAATTCTGGCATGAAAACTGTATTCATCAAAAACATAAAGTATGCAAAAGCATTTGTCAAGCCCAAGGACATGACAAGATACTCATACAACCCGTATCTGGTGGAAAATGCGGTTTTCAGTATATCTTGTGGCCTAATCTTGATCTAATGGTAACCGGATCTCAAATCTATCTTGGAGAACACTTTAGCCTTGGCTAACTGGTCAAACAGAACATCAATATGAGGCAAGGGATACTTATTCTTGATGGTTACAGCGTTAAGTGGCCTATAATCCACGCACATTCTCAATGTGCCATCTTTCTTCTTCTTCACAAACAAGGTAGGACATCCCCATTCAGACTTGCTTGGCTGGATAAACCCCTTTTCTGATAACTCTTCTAGTTGCTTCTTCAGCTCAACTAATTCATCCAGAGGCATCCGATAGGGTCTCCTTGAAATCAGAGCTGTTCCGGGGATTAACTCAATTCCAAACTCAATATCCCTATCTGGCAGAAGACCAGGTAACTCATCTGGAAATACATCCAGAAACTCACACACTACTAAAATCTGATGAATATGAATAACTTTAGTAGCACATGTCACACTTATAAGGTCCGTTCTCCGAGGCAATGGTACTTGGAAAGTACCCTCACCCTGGGGATCCTTAAGGGTAAGTACCCGACTTCCTATATCTATAACTGCTCCCCAATCCTTCATCCAGTTCATCCCTATAATGACATCCAGAACTAATTTAGGCATAACTATCAAGTTCACTCGAAACTTTATGTTACCTAATTCAAGGGTTGCCCCTCGAACCATCTGATTGGTCAAAACATTAGCCCCCGCTGAACTTATACGGTAACCATAACCCAATTCTATGCATAGTTGTTCATGTTTCCGTGCAAATGCTTGACTCATAAAAGAATGCGATGATCCAGAATCAAATAGAACAACTACAGGGTGTTGGTTGACAGGAAACTTACCAGTGGTTACGGGCTCTCCCTCAGGAATCTCATCCATAGTCGTACTATGCACCCGATCAGTAAAGGTCTGCTGCTTCTTCTTAGGCGGATAAGGACAGAACCTTGAGAAGTGGCCGGGTTGATCACAATTGTAGCAGGGTCCCCTTACTGTACCAGTAGATCCCACAGCTCCCTTGGAACTAACCTGTACCGTAGTTGCGGCTGCCTTGTTGGACTGCACTGCCATCTTGTAAGGCTTCTATGGTCCCCTGAAATTCTGACCTCTCTATTGTGGTGGCCTGAACCTAGCGCCAGGTGCAGATGGACGATAGTGAGGACGACCTCCCGCAGGTGCTCTTGCTTGAGACGGACCACCTTCTAGTGCTCTCTTGTGAGTCTTGGCTGCGGTACTGGCATTGTTGTTCTTTTCCTGCTTCAGACAATCACTGATAAAGTCGTTGAATCTAGCGTGGGTGTTGGTACCCACATGCTTCATCATCTTTGGATTGAGTCCTCTCTTGAAACTGGTGATTCTCTTAGCATCGATGTCAACCATGTCGGGAGCATAACGGCACAAGTTGTTGAAAGCATGCAAATATTGCATCATGTTTTTGGTGCCCTGATCCAATGCCAAGAACTCTCCCAACTTCATCTCAGTCAGCCCGGATGGAATATAAACTCCACGAAAGGCCTCAGAGAACTCTCTCCATGTAATCTGAGCATTTGGAGGGAAGGTGGTGCGATGGTGCTTCACCACATTCCCGCTGGCCCTTGCAACTGATGTGCAGCATACTCAGTTTTCAGTACCTTAGTCATCCTCAACACACATAATTTATCTTCCATAGTGTTGATCCATTCTTCAGCATCAAGTGGTTCTGTTGCTTCCTTGAATATTGGTGGCCTGGTGTCCATAAAATCCTTGAAGTTGTTGTACTGATTCACCCCATTGCCACCACCCTAATTGTTACCGCGCTGAACATTGTTGGCAATGGTACGCAGAAAATCTTCCATGTTCTTCTGGGATTGTTCCGTGTTGCGCTGACTCCCGAGCAACTGTGCGAAGAACACCTCTAGGGTGAACGGGGGAGGAGGTGGCAAATGCAGTTCATGGGGGGGCTCATTGTTGTTGACGTTGTTTCCACCACTCCCATCAGTCCCAGCGCCATTACCACCTGTCTCAGCGGACTCATAAGTGGTACGGCGAGTATTTGTTATCTACATATTTCAGCAACAAGTAATGATTGAGTGAAGCTGTAATAATTGTGAGTGAATGAAAAATTATGCCGTACTGAATTTACTGGAGAGAATAAATTCATACAATAAAATAGAGGCACAATAATCGCATCCCAATTAAAACAACATCACTAATTAAATTACTTCAAATGCAAACATCGCGCCCATACAACCGAATTGCCAGCATACCTACACTGGACTTTTAGGCGTTCAGATATCGCATTACTAGCCAAGTTCCAATCACATGCCAAGTCTCATAAGTTCGAAACAAGTTACATTAGGTTACACGCCGACAAAATAAAGGTCATCGCGACAGGACCTAAACACTAGCGTAAGGCAACTAGCCTACTCCTCGGGGCCATCGTCGGGGTCGGAGACGTCACCATCGCCCCTAGGTGAAACTATAGGCTCATCCTCCTCGTTGTCGTCGATGTCCATGCTAGCGGCGTCTGGAGGAGCATATGGGCCAACCCCATTGTAGAGCGCGTGAAACTCCTCGTGCAGGTTGACGTTGTACTCCTCTAGCTCATCGACCCTCTGCAGCAGAAGGTCTCTCTCGTTCCAGGCTTCATTCCTTTCTTGAACCAACTATCCAATCATGCGGTCTGCATTGTTGTTGGCCTGAGTCAACGTATGCACCCGCTGCATAGCTCTATCACCTCTCTCTATTGCCTGGTCCCGCTGTAAGCTCATATCAGCCAACTGCTCCTGCAAACTAGCTATAGCACACGTCTGCTTCTTCTTCTGCTTTCTTACCTTGAGCTTATCATCACCACACAAGCCAGTCAAAGTCTAGTAGGTACACTCAAGTCCCTGATATGCTTTGATAGCGGCAAACATAGCACTCATAGCATGGTTGTCGCTAGCCTGTCCCTCAGCTGGACCTCTGACCAAAGCACTTCCCTGAGGCTAAACCCAAATAGCATCACGAGGATCATCCCTAGAAAAGGTGCCAGCTAGAGCTGCTGCAAGCTCACTAGGAAATCTGCCCATGATGTCCCTGATGATGTAGAAAGCTGCTCCCTCTGCACCCTCAACAGGAGTGCGACCCTCAAACTCCAAGTGCCAACCATCCCATTCTAGAGCATCACCAAGAGCAGGAACTATGATCTCTACCACTGTAGGTCCATCTTCTGCTAACTGGCTCTCATTCCAAGAGTACACTGGCTCTTGACCCTTTGGGTACCCCACATCATGGAGCACTCTCCAAAGCAAGGTCGGCATGCCAAACTCACTCAAGAAGGTGTCTGTGGTGCGGTGCTCCCTCAGGGCCAACTGACATCGAGGTGCTCTTCCTCCGGTGGACTTACGGGCGGTCTGCTTCGTGTGGGCCATCTACTGCAAAATTTCTTTTATTACCCCATGGGAACATATTTTAGGTGATACAACTTTTATCAAAATGAGATAATCAATTTATAAGGGGAGGAATGCATGACATGAATGAAATGCACAAGTAATATGATGTATGTACATGCCGTACGTTCTCACAAACTTATGAAATAAATAATTTCTAGCGACGAATTCGGTGGCCTACAAACGATCTCTCAAATACGTATCTAATACGTTCTATACGATAATGTTGTTATGTACCTGCAGAAGATTTATTTCAGCCCAATTCCCAATGAATGCATAAAAGCAGTAAATTTTTATCTACACGCTCTACACGAATCCCCAGATACGCGTACAACGGTAGTAACTACCCGAACCATCGTCCTATTGATGGCATCGCCTCAACGGATGGAATACCCACACATGAGATACCTTTGTAAAACATGCGTAGAACATGTAATTACTCCAGCATCATATAAGCATTCACCCTAGATCGGCGGTGTATCCGATCATGCTCTCACAACTCACACTTACCGAGGCGTAGAGACAAATGATCCATACACTACCACTCAAACAAGTGGCACTCATACAATAGCACGCCGTATGAGCAACGAAAGAGAAATATGATGCAAGAACCCCAAGTCAGTACTTAATTAAGCCACCTAGAGTCCTTCACTGGGCATAGAGGATATGACCACTGGCACACTTTTTAGTTTGGAACTCATGTTTTTCAAACGCTTTTTTGTTTTAAATACACTTGTGAATAGTAACATGCTAAACAATGCTCTGATGCCAGCTGTAATAGAACCGACCAATTATACGAAATTAAGTAAAAAAATTACCCGCCAGAGCAGACGATTTAGCAAACTTAAGCCCGTATAACCCGGTAGTCCATGAAATCACGAAGGATTTCAAACCAACTCACATACTAGCCAAGATCGTAATAAGTTTAGCGATCACCATCACATATTACATAAAAGTTCGCATCATAGGTACATCAGAGTTTAAACATAGTTATTACAACCCGAGTTCAAATAGAAGTAGCGGAAGCCATTTGTTCAAAACCACACACACTCACACAGAGTTCAAATACAGTGCCAGCTGATGATCATCTTCAACAAAAGCATTAGATGAGACGTAAGAAATGACCATGCCCATGGTCCTAAGCATCACCCATCGTAGGATAAAGGCAGTTGATATAGTAGCCGTAATACATCTGCCATCTGCAACAAGTGGGAACAAAACCCTAAGTACGAGAAGGTACTCAGCTAGACTTACCCGACATAACCGAAAATAAAGTGACACCAAGGATTATGAAGGGCTTTATAGTAGGGTAGCTGACTCATTTGCAAAAAGGCATTTTTAGCATTTCAAGAACCTTTCCAAAAGCATTATTGTCAAGTTAATTATTATTAACCTGTCGACTACATTTGCACCTATACTAGAGCAAGCATGTGATTAAGCAAATAATGATAACCAATGATCATTAACAACTTCCATAATGTCATATCCATTATAACTGTCCAAGTGTTACATCAACATTACTATGATGAAGTAACTCAAGTCAAGTGTTCACTATCCAGTGAACGATGGTGATTCAAATCGATTATTAACCAGCTGGTAATTTATTCCTTACACAAACCTCAATCACCCGCTAAAGTGAGGTATCAGTCACCGAGTCAACTATCCATGAAAAATCTCAAGTTTGCCAAGAACCATATGTACCCGGGGGCCGACCGACTGCCTTTTGGTCTTATCATCGCGCCCCCGTGTCCTGCCACACCTGCTTCGGTACAGTGCGCTGCGGGCAATCCACTCGGCCCAAATAATCTCCTAGCTTCGTGGTTGAAAGGTATGTTATTCGGCTAGCTAAATGTAAGGCATGCGTTCAATATGACCTGAGGCCCAACAAAGGTCGGTCCTTAATCGACACAGATGAAAAACACTACAGTCCAAAACCTTGTAAGTCTTCGTCTGGTCTCAACTTTAAATTAACACTTAGTTATACCATGACTACATAGTTATCCGAGCAGATCCAGGTAACCACCTATAGCTCGCAGGTGACAGGAAATCACCCGACTTCTACCGGTCTAAGCCAGCTAAGCATTGACTCGACTACGGATACCAGGGTAATAAGGATATAGTATAACAAAGGTAAATAAGGTATAATGCAGCAACGGTTGCAAACAACTCCTGAATGTAATGCATCAATTAAAGTAAAGCATTAATTAATAATCACAAACTAGGGAGAAAAATGCTCCGGGGCTTGCCTCTCTCGAAGGAGCTCAGGCGGTGATCGGGGCACTCCAAAAGTTCCTCAACGTCCTTCTCGTCTGCTTCGGTCACTTCCTACGGCTGCACCTCGAGCTGCTCCTCGGGCTCCTCGGGTATGATGACCGAGCTCTCGGTTTGTGATCTTGTATGATGCAGGTGCGTAAGTGCTTATGCAAAAGGTGCATCGGATGAAATGAACACAATGAATATGCTCACATGCAAGGTAGTCAACATCATCCAAGAACATGTACTACAAGCACATGTCATCTACTGCATTCTCTTCTACTACTAATATGCTAAGTCAACACATCTCATTAAATGCTTCAAAGATACACCAAAGCTTCACTAATTTCTTAATCATGCATAAAGCAACATTTGATTAAACCCTAATTAATAATAGGTTTGAATAGCAACATCTATTTTATAGCATAGAAAAATCTTAGAAAATTACCATAGCACAGTACTACCCTAAGTAGTCTACCATCAAATTTTTATGGCATTTGGATAAGTGGAATAGCCTACACAAAAATGACAAGCTTGGACCTAAATATGAGCATGAAAATACTTTGTATTATGAAAAGTGTCAAACAACAGATTTAGTATTTTTCCTAGGTTCTAAATAGTAAATAATCACTGTACAAAAATTATCACATGCATGTTTTATACAAATTTTGCTCTCTAGCAAAAATAACAAAAATCAGCCATTAAAGGCACTTGAACTACACCTCATAATTTTTCTACAGGACATGCATGGCATATATTTTTCCTAGAAAGTACATTACACAAGAAGAGTAACAAACTTGAAATCATATTTTTTTGATCTTTCTATGATTTATTATGCCTTTCTCAAGAAAATAGCAATTTCAATGATTAAATAAAACTCCACAGAAAAGTGTCACCAAACTGACATGCAATATTTTTAAACCCTAGATCTAGTCATGAGGATCACAACAAAATTTATTTCATCATTTTTGGAGCAAAAATGAGTACACAAACATTTTCTAAAGTATTTCTCTTCCCAAAAAATAAAAGAAAAACCAAAAACATCTTTCCTATTACTACTGGGCCGGCCCACGAGAACGACTGGCCCACGGTCGCTTTTGGCCTGAGTAACCGAGCGGAGGGAAAGGAGCGATGGCCCAGCTCGGGGGCTCCGGCCCAAGGCCGACCTGGCCCAGCAAAGGGCCGAGGGGAGACGACCACGCCACGCCGGTGTTCCAGGCGCCATGGCAGCGCGGCAGCTGCCAGCGGGCCGATGGCCGTTGTCGGCCACGACCAGGCAAGAAGGAGCGCGCACTGGGTATGCGAGAAGATGGCGAACACGAGAAGGTGACTCAAGGGGATAGAGAAGGAACGGGGAAACCCTTTCCACGGCGAGGTCAAGTGCGGCGGCGCCATGACCGACGGCAGCAAAACCGCTCAAGGTGGCTTTACCTTGCTCAAACAGTGACCCTGAAGCGAGCACCGGGTGTCGGAGAGTGAGGCGGAGTGATGTGTGCGCGATTGTGAGTGACGGTGGACCACCAGCGGCCAATTTTGCCGGCAGAGCTGTGGTGGCGAGGGCGACGCGAGTAGAGCTCGATGCGGGGCGAGGGAGAGATGCAGCACGGGAGAGGAAAAATGGGGAATGCTGGGAGAAGCGGAGCTACTGTGGCTTGAAAACAAGCGAGGCGCGTGCTCGCGGGGGCCACGGGACGCCACCCGGCCGGTGTCGCCGGCTTGCGTTCGCCACGCGGCGCGGCATGCCTGACTCGGTCGGACGCGTCCGCGCACACGGGAGGGGGGAGAAGACAGCGCGTGGGCGTGGGCTGGGCCGTGGCGAGCGAGCTGGGCCGAGGCAAAGGCACGGGTGCAGTCGTGGGCACGGTGAGGAACGCTGGGCCGGCTTCGGCTGATGGGCCAGAAGTGAGGCGGCGGCCCGTTAAATGAGATAAGCATTTTCAAATTCCATTTTCAATGAATTTTCAAATATAAGTTTTCAAGTACCATTTTGAGCAAGAAAATGACTTCTTTTGAAAATGGCCCAAAAATAAAAGTTGTTTAGAATTTAATCCTCTACAACTTTGCTTTAGGGACCAACTAAAAATTTAGCATAGATTTTGAATTGGGAAGTAAAAGCTAAATAGGGAGGATTGTTGACCATTTTCAATAATAATTTCAAAAGCATATTTTGTCAAAAGTTTGAATACAAACTTTGCTCCAAAAATTGTGCTAAATAATTCTAGATGATTTACAATTATGGCCAAACATGTTTTATTAGCCTAGCAAGCATAATTAGGGCAAAAATAACTCTAAACAAGTGTATGCAACATTCATGTTTCACGAGCATGTTTCATATATTTCAAAGCATTGTTTCAGTTATTATTTACATGATTAGGCATGTATGATTAGGATGCTTGATGATGCATAATATGCATGATTTGCAGTGCCTAAATGCTTGCATGACACCGGGGTGTTACAGTGCTCACGTCTCATGGTCGCGAGGAGGGCGTGGAAGAGAAGCGCCACCGTTGTCGCTGCTGCTCCAAAGGAAGGAGGATCGCCAAAGCGCTGGGATGGTGAATCGGTACAAGAAATGCGTAGGGAAAACCAGAGATACCAAAGTGCATTCAATACCCTTGGCTTGCCCAAATAAGTGAACCCCCTTAATCGCAAAACTTCAACTAGCACCTAGATCGAGCAGCCCCCGCTGTGCCTAGATGCCGGTAGTATCCAATCTTGAAGGCCTTCTCCCAACGCTGCTGCTACCGCTAGAGGAGTTGGAGAAGGAGCTCCATGGCGATGGAGAAAATATAGATGTTTGGCTCAAGAGTTTTGTTTGTATCTATCTGTATCTAAGAAGGAAGGAGTGTGTGGATTGCTAAGAAACGCATCCAGCCCCGGCTTAAATAGGCCAACCTTAAAGATGGAGAAGCAGAGAGGAGCAGTTAATATAAGCATCAGGGAAGACGAGGCATACTCCATAGGAAAGTAATGGTGATGCAACTATGTTGTGGGTAGTTGGGAAATGGGGAAATAACTCACGCTGAATTTACTGCTGCCAGTACACCAAACGGTCGTGTAGGGCTAGCGGCTATAACGCCTATCCTAGTCGGCTCGGTGTTCCAAACTACAGTGGAATTCAACCCCACTGCCACTGGCGCATTGATGGTTTTCAACTGCCATTTTCATTCCTTACAAGGCCTCCCTATCGGTCCAACCGACGGTGGAAGTATCACACCAACGCTTTTATCGCTACGACAGTGAAAGTGGCAACAGTGAAAAGTAAATCTGTAGTAGTGATACTTGTTTTTCCATTGCTAATATGCATCTTGAACCGTCACTAATGTGCTTTTCTATCATAGTAGCATGGGACAAGACACTTTTGAGGTGTTTAGTTTAATATAAGGAATCATCCTATTTTAGTTGAGGTGGTGCATCGTAGGTCCATGCCTTTCAAATTTGATAGAATAACTTCATTCCTCGTATTTATACTCATTATCAACTTGTAAGAAATGATATGGTGACAGAAGCTTATTCCATTCTATAAACCAAACAAAAAGAAAAGGTGAGAAATGAGAAATAATAGATTACTTCAATCCACGAAAAGTCCACCATAACTATTGACAAAGTACGATTTTTCTCTCCGATTTGCATAGTTGCATGAACAAAGTATAAAAAAGATGTTAAATATTTGATTTCTAAACTTAATTAAGCTGAGAATTCATATTGTGAAACAACATCTAGAAAATACATTGAGGGACACTAGTGGAAAAGAAAACCCTACTCATGCTTGCATAGTTGCATAAATGAAATGTAAAAAAAGGATGGTAAATGTTTGATCTCCAAACTTAATTAAAGTGAGAATTCATATGGTAAAACAATACTAAGTTGTTTTGCAGTAGGTAAAAAAAGTTGCCAAAAGTCCTTTTGGCACCATAACTATTCACAAAGTACGATTTTCTCTCCGACTTGCATAGTTGCATGAACAAAGTATAAAAAAGATGTTAAATATTTGATTTCTAAACTTAATTAAACTGAGAATTCATATTGTGAAACAACATCCATACATACCTTGAGGGACAGATGGAGTAAGAAAGGCCAGTGGAAAAGAAAACCCTAGTCATGCTTGCATAGTTGCATAAAAGAAATGTAAAAAAGAATGATAAATATTTGATTCCCAAACTTAATTAAAGTGAGAATTTATATAGTGATGAAACAATATTAAATTGTTTTGCAGTAGGTAATAAAAAAAAGTTGCCTAGCTTGCCCTAGAATGAAGGCGGCCAGAATCTTAACATTCTTATATGAATTTTTGTAATTCGATCTGACCGCTTTCGACTTCTTTCTAAGGCAAGGTCCAGTGACAACCGTCCTCTTTGGTTTGATGTTGCCAAGGGTGCTTGCCGCACTCAGTCACCGGACGTCGACCAGGATGCTTGGTTAGCCTTTGAACCGGACCATCTTCCTTCGGCTCCCCCGTACGGGACATTTGCGACGTTGCGAAACCGTGGCAGGCTCCGGAGCGTGCGTACCACCAACTCCAACTTAAAAGGCCCATCACATGGAGTCACGGCCCAACTAGCTCGATGGTCCAGCAGCCCATCAACTCTGGGGATAGCGCGCGCCGCGCCCAGTCCCGGCCAACGGCCACGCGTCCGACACGTCCTCACGGCGGCGGCGCGGCACTCGTTCTGCGGTCAGAGCGTGGCATAGGCGATAAGCCCCGCACGCCGCGGCACCGTACCGGGATGGGCGCCATGGGCATCGTCGTCAGAGCGTGCGCGCCTCCCGCTCCCGCCGCGGCGGCTCCGTCCGGCTCCAGGGAGGCTGCCCAGGCCCAGCGGAGGAGCAAGCCCTCGAGGACCGGCCGCGTGCTCGTGCTCGGAGGCACCGGCCGCGTCGGGGGATCCACGGCCACCGCGCTCTCCAAACTCCGCCCCGACCTCGGCATCCTCGTCGGTGGCAGGAACCGGTAGGACCAGGTCCAGCAGAGAGTAGACTTTTATGTCGAGGCTGAATCGATGCCACTTACAGGTGCTGTCCCGTTTTGATTTGATTTGCCAGGGAGAAAGGCGAGTCCGTTGCAGCTAAGCTTGGGGGCCAGTCCGAGTTCGTCCAGGTCGACACCCGCGACGCAGGCATGTTGGAGGAAGCGCTGCAGGGTCAGTACCAGTAATGCTAATGCAATGCAAACATCCTGCTTATTATGCTGTGACTACTGGCTAGAGCAAGCTAGAGTATGTTAATTGATGATGCAGTACAGCTTCACATTGGCAGCAAATGCCCCAAAGCCCCTGCCAAAGCCCAAACAACGCTTTGCTAGCTAGCTCTCCTGATGTTTGAGCCCCCTAAGCAGTGAAATAGATGTTTAATTTTGCTCCAGGATGAGCTTAACATAAATACCTGGAATTTTTCTCTTGCGCCAGGTGTGGATTTGGTTGTCCATACTGCTGGACCCTTCCAGAGGGCGGAGGAGTGCACCGTGTTGCAGGCGGCGATATCTACTAAGGTAGAATAGAAGCACTCCATGCTTCAGTCTCAATTCATTTTTTTTTGGGTGGCGAGCTACTTAATTGAAAATGCTGTTGGCACATTTGGAACTTTATCCGGAACAGACACCATATATTGATGTCTGCGATGACACGGACTATTCTTGGAGAGCAAAAGGCTTCCATGAGCAAGCAAAAGCTGCTGGTGTTCCAGCTATTACTACTGCTGGCATATATCCAGGAGTTAGCAATGGTAATTAGTGTATCTTCTTTTTTTAGACTTTAGAACTCAATTTTCCTTGAGTTTTCTTGTTCTTTTGATGAATTCCTCAACCACATCTTTTCTCACACAATAATCTTGATAAGTAATATGATACTCCACAATAGTTTTCAAATGGATGCACAAGATGCGATGGTAAGCTAGCATCAAGAGTTGAAACGAGGAAAATTTTTGTGTGATCACCAAATACATCGATGTCATGTATAGTATGACCAAAGCTAAAACACATAAAAGAAATATAATCTACAAAAAAAGAACATCTATTGACAAATGAAATACTCCGTCTGTGCACAACAATGACATAGCAGAGTCTCGAAGAAACATCGTGTACTGCTGTTTCTATCACATTCTGTCAGTAAAATCTACAGGAATAATATTAAGAAAGTATTTTTTATGCCCACCATATTAGTATGACTTTCACTCTGTCGAGCAAAATACATTTGCTCATATTAGTGGTCAAGTTAAGAACATTTGACTACACATTTTCAAAAAGGCTCACATTTATGCAGAGGATTGGAGTATCGTTTAATTGCCTTAACTTTAAATAGCTCTATCCTTGCCAAACTGTAGAAGGAACTTAATTGCACAGCCTTCTTTTCCTGGACAGAATCTGATGCAAATCAGACTGAACCACAACATTTGGTCTGCATAGATGGTGGTGCTTTAGTTAAGTATAATAGAAGGGGCTATCTAGAAGAGATGAATATCTTGATCTTTGAGTCCTTATTGGTGTATTGTATTCTTCTCTGGTGACAGTGATGGCTGCTGAGCTTGTGCATGCTGCCAGAAGTGAAAATGGCGAACCTGAAAGACTAAGGTTAGAGTTCTTTGTTGTCTAGAACAGGAAATGCCAAAATATTCATTCAGTCTACAGTAAGGGCTCTATTTGGTTTTCTGTTGGCATGTAGTAGTTAAATTGCTATTCCCCATGATGTGTTTTCTCTCCTAGCTAGACTGAGAGTGTTCCTGTTAGCTTAAAAGCACCTGCATAATAGCTGTCGCGTCAAACTGTTTCATCAATGTTTACTTGATCTATGAAGCTAGTAATTAGTGTTTTTGAACATCCATGCATATTCCATATGTTGCTAAACCCCTCTTTTAGATTCTTCTACTATACTGCAGGTACTGGTGGTGCTGGTCCAACAATATTGGCAACAAGTTTTCTGCTTCTTGGGGAGGATGTAATTGCATATAACAAGGGTACTTCCAGCTTATGCACTAGTGCTATTGCACCTATGGAGTTCCTCACTGCAAGGGAAAATTATACGTCATTCTTATTTTTATTACTAATTCAGGAGAAGAAATCAAATTAAAGCCCTATAGTGGAGCTCTGAACATTGATTTCGGAAAGGGGGTCAGAAAGAAAAATGTCTACTTATTGTAAGCACTTGGGCCAATGTTTACCTTTCCATATCTTATAATTGACAAAGTTACAAAACTGAAATATAATATAGCCAAAAAGGAAGCTAATAAATTTCACATTGTGTTACCTACTCCAGGAATTTGCCTGAAGTGAAGAGTGCTTTTAAGATATTAGGTGTGCCAACTGTTAGTGCTCGATTTGGTACCGCTCCTTTCTTCTGGAATTGGGGAATGCAGGCTTTCACAAACTTTTTACCTGTTGTATGTATTTTTCCTTGGTTTATGCTTATACAAAGTAATTTCATTTCGGCCTGCTTAGTTATAGTTGCTATTATTAATACTGTAGTGATTAAATTTATAGTTGCAAACAGGCATTACCAATTTTCATTCTGCAATTATAGCATTTAATCGGTAGTTCCTGTATTACAATTAAACCAAATGGTTTGCTGTGGACTGGAATCCAGAACATATACAAGAATACATGATACTATTCAATTTTCAGTTCGCATTAATCTGACCTGAATCTTGGTCCTCTTCAGGAGTTCTTGAGGGATAGAAATAAGGTTCAGAAGTTGGTTCAGTCTGTTGATCCTTTGGTTCGAGCCGTTGATGGTATCGCAGGAGAGCGTGTCTCTATGAGAGTAAGTTCTTTACCTGTGTCAAGAGTAGTGCTGGACTACAAATGGCCATTGCCTAATCAAAATGTTTTCGTTTCTGTAGGTAGACTTGGACTGTTCAAATGGCCGGAATACTATTGGATTATTTACTCATAAAAAGCTATCTGTGTAAGTACGGAGCATAAGAAAATTGAAACATCCTCGAGCAATATCTAACTGATGTTTAATATTTCCAATTCTTAACTTTTTAACTCTCTGATTATTTAAAAATATGAAGCTCTACATTAACTTTCCAAACCACAACATATTCTATATTGATTGTTTCCTTTCCTTTACAAAATTTTCTTATGAAAACGATCTGTTTCTATAAAACTGGGAGCATATCTACTGCTTCAGTTTTTTCTTTTCTTTGCATTCCATTATAAATTATAATGTATTGTTAGATTTAAGTTTCTAGCCAGACATCACTATATTGCTCAGGAATTCAGAGTGAAAATTGGCGAAGTAGTTACTATATGGTTCATTTGAGAACTTCTGGTGTGCTCTTAAGTTTTCTTACTGGGTGACCAGAATTACTAGAAATACTCTCTGGACTGCATCTAAGCATATTCTAGATCAAAATTGACAGATCGGTGGGCTTTGCGACAGCTGCATTTGCTTTAGCAGTTCTTGAGGGCAACACACAACCAGGAGTTTGGTTTCCAGAAGAGGTGAGTAATCCTTCCTTAGAATAAACAAATGAAAAAAAAAGTTAACATAAGACCTCATTTCCCAAACTAAACTACCTCAATTTGTTATAATGCAGCCAGAGGGAATACCGATAGAAGCAAGGAAGCTGCTTCTTGAGCGTGCATCTCAAGGGACAAGTAACTTCGTGATGAACAAGTGATTTCTCTTTCCCCAACCTAAAACACATTATATGTTGTCCCAATTCATGTTATGTTTCAGCTAAACATGCTCATCCACTTCAATTGACAGGCCTTCCTGGATGGTAGAAACTGATCCAAAGGAAGTCGGCCTAGGAATTTATGTGTGAGAAGATTGACTTTACTTAAATTCTTGGGTGCTTGACAAAGGCAACTAAATCTTGGGAGTAATTTTCTGTCCGAGAGAAGTTGAATGCGACAGCCATCAGCGTGTTCAAGTCCCCAGTCCCCAGATTGAGCGTGATGTTTTGTATCGGTTGGACTATTTTACTTTTGAAAGGGTCTGTACATGAACGATGATGGTTATAAGGAAAAAGAATACAGGTCCATAGAACAATTTTGTGCACCACACAGGTGAAAAACTTGTAACATTTTAAATATGTATTCAGATTACACGCTTAAAAGGTAATACACATCCAAGGTTTTAAGATGGTTGACTTAAGACAACATTAAGTGTCACTTGGGAGTAATTGATATCTAGTTATAACATTATTTAGCTAGGAGATCATTTCCTCGTAGGAAGCTTCACAGTGTTATAAAACTGAATGTCACGAGATCTAATTAACAAGAAAAGTAGACAAACACAAACTGAATCTCACATTATTAATATGATTTTTATGTATACAGCTCATTTGAAGCTCAACTGTACTACTCAGAATTACGCAGTTACATAATGATGTGAGATGCCATCTGCGTTGCGTTGCATCTAAGCATGTCAGAGTGAATTTTTGCAGATCGGTCGGCTATGCAGCGACTGATTTTGCTTTACCGATTCTTGAGGAAACACGCAGCCAAGTGTCTGGTTTACAGAAGAGGTGAGTGGTGCATTTTGCGTAAGACAGGGAAAACTGAAGAGTTAACAGAGGAATTTTCGTTCTTCATCTTGCATATTGGAGGAATTTACAATTGGCAAAAGTTGTCAAGAAAAAAAATGAATACGACAGCAAACTGCAGGTTCAAGACTCCCATGGTTTGTATGCTCACCTGCACTGTTTTGCTTCGGGAATGTTTGTGCACAAAAGATGACAATAGGCACCAAGTTGACAGCTGGGTTGACAGTGGACACCCATCAAAGTGATTCTGTAAAACCTCTGCTCCTTTTGCTGTCCTAAAACAGAGAGCATAGCACAGGTTGTGTGGTTGTTGGAATCATAAGTTAAAATCCCAATGACTACTCGCATAGCCATATTTCCCCGTTCTGGTATTTACATGTATTCCATACTCTTGCAATCTATCCAGAAATACATTTTAGTGGGATAGACCTCCAGGCCCCAATTATCGAGACCCATACAGTGAGGTCAAGATGTTTTGCTTGTCCCAAGATGCTCTGTATGCCTATACAACGCGGAGAGAACCGACTATACTTTGTTAGCATCATTTCACTACTTCACATCTGAATTTTATCGCACGCCAAACAGACTGGTGCCTAGCAATTCTTGTCCAAAAATGGTCTACATTGCCATTGATGTTGCTGGAAACACCCTGTCCAGTAGGGTATAAACACCTCCACCAAGTAGAAATGCGCCACTGGCAGGAAAATGCTACTATGTTAGATCCAGACATATCTCTATAGAAGGAAATATAATATTTTAAGGACCATTTGATATTTGATAATGATTTCAACTTTAGACAACATATTTTTGACAAACAGACAAGTTCAGTAGTTTGGAAAGACATTGACATATGTTGTAAAAAAAAACTACAATAGTAACAAAAAAACTACAATAGTAACATATATGCCATTTGATGTTTTTTCTTTTCTTTTGGCAGCCAATATATGTACCTAAAGTCCAAGAGCTACAAATCTTTCTAAGCTAAACAATTTGATGCTCATGTTCATGGGGGTGTATAATCAGAAAGTTAAATGAAAGTTTGACATATGTCTTCAATTTTAAAATCTTGACTGTAAGAACAAAATGCAAAAGGATAACTGGAACAAGATCAAACCAGTCAATTTGCAGAAAAAACAGTCAGATTTCAAGAACAAGTAGATACCTGATTGGGTTTATCCATGCGGAATATCTTCTGAATGACAACAAACTCTACAGAAGACAAACTTAATAATTAGTGGCACAAAAGTACAATAAACTATTTTGATCAATTGATCTCGTGCTATTACTATATTCTTTTTTGAGCAATTCAAAATTCCAATCTTGTTTAATAAATTTCAACTCGGTTTGAACACCCACCATGAAGTTCTCAAGAAAATAAATTAATTAATTAAATAAAAGTCAACATTCTTACCTGCAATGCTCCAGCAAAAGAAGCTGCAATAAGAAGAGGCGCAACATAGCCTGTTGTGTATGTCAACAATAAGCTTCCTCCAATAATTGGGTCCTGAAACAAGAAGCTTGAAGTTGTGGTGACCTATGCAGCACGGACACGGATACGTGTATCGGTATCGGACGGATACGGATACGCAGATACGTCATTTTTCTAAAAAACCTGATACGCGGATACGTTTTATGTGTTTTTTTTAAAAAAAAATAATAAGACATGTTAAAATTAGTAGAAGCCAATCAAACGCTCTCTGAAGCCACATCTACAATTATTTAACTGCTTCTAGACTAGTGGCTTCGTACAACAGAAGCACTGACGCAGCTTTCCATCTCCACCACTCATTCCACCGACACCAGTAAAAATCAGCACAGCTCACCACCGCTCAGTCTGTATCCTTTGCTTCCCCTGATCTCACCCCTTTCCACAGGGGAAGACAGAAATCAGGCAACAGGAACAGAACAGAGGTTGCCGTTGAAGAAGAAATGAAGCAACGAGTGACTCGATCAGGAGGGGAAGAAAGAAATTACGAAGGGAAGATCACCGGAAGTCTCCGCTGAATCGCCACCAGGAAGTGCTGGAGGTCGTTGCGGCCGCCGAGGCAGGCGGGTGGCCAGGAGGGAGGCGTTAGGCGGGCTGTGCCATTGGCGCTCGAGGGTAATGGCAGGAAGCCGCGCGTCGGGCGGTGGCACTCGTGCTGCTGTGCATCCGAGCGGGTGGTAGCACTTCCGGGCGGAAGGTGCGGTCAGTCACTCAGCCCTCGCGCGTGCAAGTGGGCAGAGGCGCATCAGGCGGCGGCGCTCGTGCAGCCAGGCGTCTGTGGCGGAAGGCGGATACGTATCGTCATTCATCAAATCGCGTGGATACGTATCAGAGGAAGTATCGGATTTTTTCTGCAATTATTTTTTTCCCGATACTTCACGGATACGTATTCGTCGCGTATCCCAAGTGTATCCGTATCGGATACGTATCCGATACGGGGTACGTGGCCTACCTCACGTATCCGTGTAACGTAGGTGGTGACAGGAATTCGTAATCATCTTGGGAAAAAAACATAAGCTAGGAGAGCATGTCATCTAAAATAAAGTACTGCAGGATAGAATATAATTATTAATTCCTGATTAATCTAAAGCTCATGATAAAACTCTAATAAAATGTTCTTAATGTGTTGGATTTTAAACAATTGTAATAAACTATTGACTACTGAGGTAATTATCATACTCTTGAAGTGGCAACATATCCCAGAAGGGTAGCAAGAACAGGTGTGCTGCAAGGTGATGCTGCCAATGCAAATGTAAGACCAGCAAGGTATGCTTGTACACCTGGCAATAATGCAACATAAGTTAAAAAAATATTCATGAACAAAGAGAAACATAGTGATATAGAGATTAGTATTTTAATAAGGAAAATAAAAATGATGTGAGGAGGTATCACCTGAAGGGAGGTTAGCTGCAGCAGCTCGAGGGTCAAAATCGCTGAAAAATGAGGGAAGTTGCAATTCAAGTACCTGTTAAGGACAGAAAATAAACAGCTTAGGGCAGAACATTTGATAATGCAGTTACATGTACTTTTACAGGAGCAAGCAGGAATACGATTTTCATAAGAACGAACTATCACAAAAATTGGTTTGTACTTCTACAGGAGTATTTATAATGAGAAACCAAGAAATACAGGGATTAAATCAGCTCTTAACTTAAGGAAATAAGGTAGGAGGAAATTCTGTTTGGCATGCTCCAGTCTATATATGTAATTTTCGTTTCATGTGTTTTACCTCCAGAAGGTTCAATCCCATGATGATGGCCAAACCAGAAGCAGCCACTGGGAGCCCTTGTCCTACCTGACCATAAGCCTTTCCAGCAAAAGAAGCAGCAACACCAAGAATAGCTAAGGTTGTTGCTAGTCCTAGTGAAAATGCAATTGAATTCCCAACAACCTAATAGATAGAAAAGCCAAGTCAATGCATGTATCAAGGGAAGCCCCCAGCTAGAACTATCAAGTTTTCAACATTATTAATAGCCTTAATTAGCCAAGTAAGTCCTTCAGTTTCTAACAGATAAATAGCAATATATTCTAGTTTTTCCATGGCATAAAGAAATAAAATTTGTCCACTCATCTTAAATTACCTCTGATCGGCCTTTCCCTGAGCCAAATGCACCTAGATGTTTATGAAGAAAGCACTGGATCAGAGTAATCAATGATGATCAATTCTGGCCATTCCAACAATCATCTCAAATAAAGCAATATACTTACCTATATATCCTAGAGTTAATGGTAGAACACTGAGTGTACAAGGAGATAAACTAGTTACAAGTCCAGCACCAAAAATAACTGCCAAGCTGGAGAACCAAAGGTAAAGGTTAGTAAGACATAAAAAGATATGGGCAGTAACATAGAAAAGAAAACTTACGTGATAGAACTGTGTACAAGAAAACAAAAACAAAACAGACCTAGAGAAACTAAGAGCAGACAACTGATCTTGGACAGCCTCGTTAGCCTGCTGCCCAGCTGAAAACAGCAAACCCCCAAACCAATCTCCAATGCCAAGGTCAGCCAAGACGAGTCCTGCCGATCCGTGCTGATGAGAAACAGGCCGTTTGCAGGAATTAACGAGAAATCAATTAACAATTGTAGTGATAGTCTAATATATTTTTGAAAACACTTAAGCACATGTTCTTTTTTGAAAGCAAAGGCACGCTGAAAAGTGAAAAGGGAACTAATTTTGAAAGCACTTAAGCACATGCTCTTTTTTGTGTGTGTGAGGAAAGCACATGATATTTTCCTCACCAAGGCCAAGGGATCCCATAGCTCGGCGGCATTTGCGGCGCCAGCGGCGACCAGACTCCCCACTGCAATCCACCAGACAGCACACTCATGTCAGTCACAGCTCACAGGCATTTCGTCGAACGGACCGCCCGCGCAAGCAATCATTTCAGGAACAAGGAAGAAGCTCGGAGCTACCGGCCACGGAAGCCAGAACCATGGGGCGCGAGCACGAGAGCCTCGCCGCTGCCTCCGGTTTGTTGACTCTACGAACCACTACCGCTACATGGGAAAACAGAAACATGAGAAATCAGGGACAGGCGGAATCAGTTAAACTGCGGGGCGGGCAAGCGAGCGCGGGGACAGGCGCGCGCGTACCAGGAGAGGAAGAGGGATCCACATCAGCAGAAGCAGCCGCTGCCTGGGTTGGCAGACGCGGGCGGCGCGAGCGGCTCACGGCGACGGGGCGCGCGGCCATGGCGATGGAGAGCATGGTGGAGCGGCCGAGTGGAGGAGCGACGGCCAACGACGACGAGAGAGTGTGGAGGACTGAGGAGTCGTCGAAGACTCGAAGTGGTGGTGGTGACACTGACACGAACGCAAAGATATTCCTGGGCCCAGTGATGATGGGCCTGGACTGGATCCGAACTAAACCTGACAGACCATGGGTGTGGACGGCGGCCCAAATGCGTCCAAAGCCCAGACGGCGCCGAAAAAAATCTGCGAGGATTTCCATATAGACACCTAACATGTATACTATTTATATGACATGGATTTATGCATAAAAATCCAATACATAGAAGTAGTTGAAAAAATTATATAAATTTAAGAAGATCATAACTCTCTCAGATATTTAGATGATTGCACGTCAACAAGTGTTATCAATTCACGACATGTGCTTATGGCCACTCCATAAGAACTCCGTGTAAATCTTTTTTTTCCCAACAGCACAACGCATGCTTCAGAGTTGAGTTAGACTACTGTATTTGTCAGTATCTTTACTTAATAAATAATAATATAATAAATAATTATTACTATTAAGTTATTGATATTGAATACTGAACGAATATAGATATTGATTGCAGTAATGACTATGTAGATTGATACAGTGAATGTTATATGGATGCGAAGGCATGCTATTCTAGAGCCCGAACATGTATTGAAATATTTGAATTCATAAATCTTATTTGGTTAGATGTTTTTGTATAATTAATTAAAAACCAATGCTTTATAAAATCGCTAAATAAAATAGCTTTCGCTATATCTCATTATAACTTTTGAAGAATGTTGTTACTAGATGTGGTTAGAGCATATTCAAATGTCTCTTTTAAACTCACTCTTTAAATCATTATTTGAAAAGCCATTTGAATAAAAAATATTCTATATATCTATTTACCCTCCACAACTCTGTTATATGTCTTGTACACATTCTAAATCAAATTAGAATGTCTATTAGAAGACGTTCTCAGTGTTTAGCTAGTAAGAAAATCAAATTAGAAGATAACAATGTTTAAAGATCTAATTAAAGAACACGTTGAAAATGTCTATTCTTATCAACTAGAAAGAGTATAAAGAATCACTGGAGCTGTTCCTGGCCAGTGATTTAGGGCGGGTTTAGATCCAATGCCTAATTGCTTGCTAGCTAAAAATTAACTCAATTAGTTTTTGTAAATTTAAATGGGAGGACTAATAGGTAAGCTAGCTTTTTATATAAGTCTTTAGCTAATTGTTAGCTAACTAAAAAGTTAACCATAGCTAATTTAAAAATTTTTTAGTCCATCTGGCAACTAGTCTGTGTATCAAACGTGCCCTTCAACATCTAAGAAGTACAGTAGAATCCAAACGCTTCAATGTCGTATAATCTAGCATAATAAGGACCGAGATTGGACTAACAATGTCGAGTACTCCTATATATATTGCCATTATAAGATTATCTCCAATAAAAACATCTAAAATACAAGATACATTCGTTCTTTGAGTAGCGCTACGAGTAAAAGGTTCAATACATATTCGATATCTTCTACAACAATAAAATCTAAAAGAAAATTATTTCTATAAATAGGTTTACAGCAGAAATGATGTCTCTTATATAGATATTCTGTTGAATACTGATTTTAGATGTGTTTGTATTCATTTTGGCTTTGGGTGCCCGTATCTCGTTGGAGACGGTCTAATTCTAATTTCTAGCCCGTCTCTTCTTCTTCCTCGTGCGGTCGTGCGCCCCCGGTCAGGCACAGTCGCCGGCGCAGGCGGCGGTACACCTCTACGATCTCGCGGCGCGCTGGATTCGCAGCCTCGCATCGTGAGCGTCCTGTTTGGGAGCTCCGGCGAATCGTTTGGGTTGCGGACTGGGTCCTCCTCCTCGTCCCCCTCCCGATGGGGGGCTGGAACCGGTCGCGGCATGTGAGGTGGCACCGCGACCGCGCGCGCCGGCCTCCGCTCCCTCCGCCTGATTACGGTACGGACGGTACATCTCCCTCGTTCCTCGATTTGGGTGATGCTAGCCCGTAATCTCTTTGGGTAGGATTGGATTCAAATTTGTTTCGTCTAGTTAGGTTCTTGGTAATTCTAGTTGAACAGAGATTTAGTGACTCCGTCATTAATTCGAGCTTAGAATCAGAGTTATTGATGCAAATGGTCTGCTGTCTGAAGATTTCTCGTGTTGTACATTTTTCTTACTTTGCGAAATGTTATACTGAAATGTCAGAAGAGAAAATGCTTGTAGCTTTGGAAAATGCACCTGTTGGAGATAGCCATTCCAATTTGTATATTTGGGGGAATGGAAGTAGGGAGGTTACTGCAATTGCAAGTGTGCAAGTTTTAGTAATTGCAGATGATTTTTCCAGCCACTGTCTGTACAGTATCATCAGTTCCAACAAGAATAGGGATTCGATTAGTAATGAAAGGAATTTAACAAATTAGTATTTTAAATGAAGATACTTAGTATTTCAAATTAGAGTATCCAAAATGCTGTGGGGTGTTGGTTTAAATGTTTTGAATTTTATCCTGAGCTGTAGCTGGTACAATATTGACGGTTCCTTTTGGTGACGTAGCTGCTTACCTTTAGAGAGAATGCTGCCATTTTTTCATAATCTTCATCCAAAATTCTGTATGTACAAGTTTCTTTATCCCAGCTCGAATGCCATACGCTGGCATGGCATTGTGAGCTTGGCTTATGAGTTATGAAAGAACCACATCACAGCTTGAGGTTTTACGTCAAACATTACAGCTTGAGGTCTATTAGCTTGTAATCCTAGAAAGTTGGGTTATGTAGATAAGATGAAACGGTATCTAGAGTTAGCTTTATCCTTTAGACCTTTAGGGATATGGTTTTGTAATAGAGTTAGTGTTTTGCTTATCATTCTCATTACTGGTGATATATTCCTAGGGTACAAATCAAAAAAGAAAAGGTGAAAGTATATAAAAAGAAAAATTGTGGGGAGTACTCTTGCCATCACCAGTGAGCTAGTTTTGCAGTTGCCAAGCAAGCTTCTTTATTTGAATTCTAATATCAGTTTCATATACACAGGACAGGAGCACTGCTCAGTCCCATTATGGGAAAGGGAATTCTGCAGTTATGTTGGCAACATTTCTTGGCAAAGGTTCTGCGAAAACAAGCGATATATTTCAGTATGTAATATCCTTGAGCACTGGGATGATTCAGGAGCCTTTGAGAATTTTCAGAATTCAAAGGCAAGATTCTGGGCTCACTATCATGGCCAACCTTCTGATATTTCTTTGCCAGACCCTGATATGTACATTGACAAGGTCGACCATCGCTGCAAAGTTGACCCTGAGTTGGTAGCTGACCTGGATAAGGTACGGGTACCATTTGAAGTGGATAATAATTCTGGCCTGGCTACTGGATCGACCAATGCCAGGGCAGATAAGAACCAGTGCGGAAACTGGGATATCTATGTAGAAAAACCATCTGAAGTCAATAGGTGGGACTGGGAGGCTAACTCAAAACCCGACTTGAGTTGGGGAGTGAAGAATGAATCTTCCAGTATATGGGGTAAGAGCAACTCAGGTTGGGGTGATGCTCTGGAGAAACGCAATTGGCGTGGCTCGAGCAATGACCATTACTCATCAAACAATAGAAATAGCGACTTTTATGGTGGATCCAACAATAGATACCAGCAGGAGGATCCAAGTCACACATCTGGAAGGAAACGGAACAGCGGAGAGTACTTCCAGCAGAGGAACAACAAGCATAGGAGACAGGATGAGCGTTGCCAAAGAAGCAGTTGGCAGGATCACAGGGGAAGAAATGATGAATGGCGTCCATGGCACTAGATGACTTGCAAAAATGGTTATTAGGGAAGAAGTGGCTCTTCATTTTGCGCCAAAATCGTGAAGGCCTTGTTCTGTTCGGTGGGGATTGGATGGGATTGAGGGGGATTTTATCCTCTACAAGTCAAAATCCCCCTCAATCCCCTTTGATCCCCTCCAATCTGCTTGGATTGCTGATTGACTGAACAAGTCTGAAGAAATTTTGGTGAAAGACCAGTAGGTTGTAGCTTTTGTTTTGACAGTTGCTGGGCTACTGGCAAAGTGGTGCCTGTAATGTGATGTTTTTCTTTTGTTGTTATGGGAGCATGGCTGCTAGCTTGTTACCATTTCAGTGCAAAGAAATGTTCTCCACCTGGTTGTACTTCTCCATTAACACAGTGGGTTACAATTCACAAAGTTTAGAGATCTGCCAATACAATTCGCATATTCTGAAATGTACCATTATAAATTTCTGTTTCCCTCAGCAATGCCATTTTCTACGTCTTCCAGCTGCTTGGGCCCACTGTCAGGCGTATGTGTACTGTATGTCTTTCCGTATGGATGTTTTTGCCCCTGTTCCATTGTGAAAGGAGCCTGCGCCCGTGGCCCTAGCTCGCACTCTCTTCTTCCTCTCGCTCACTCGGTCTCTCTTCTTCCCCGCCCTCACAAATTGGCAGAGATGTGGAGATTTTGGCCACTTTGCAAAAACTTGCAAACTGGCAGAGATTGGAGAAGATGGTGAGAGAGCTCCACCTAGGAACAAGGCTAACAAAAGGTACCCTTCTGTCCACTAAATTACATCACCTGTTTTTTACTACAATATATATAATGTTACCTTCACAATGTAGGAAAGAAGCTCCAACAGAGGAAGCTGGTCCCTCCCAAGCCAAGAAAAAGATAGTTCAGAAGAAGAAGGGCACCCCCAAAGAAGACGGCACCCATCAAGAAGAAGCTGAAGAAGGCTACAACCAACCCACCTACTACATTTGTTAGTACTTAGTAGCATCAGGAGGCTGGTCTATGAAGACTAGAGCCTGTGAGCAGCTTATGATCTGCTTTTGTAATAAATTTAGAATTTGTATGCTGGTATGATCTGCTTTTGTGAGATGTGGCTTTGGATCCTAGTAGTTGGTATGCTGGAACCTAGTGGTTGTGAACCAAGGGTGTTAAGAACTTCTGTACTGATATGTTGTTGCTCAGTTCTATCAATGAAATGACAGATATGGTCTAAGTTTGTGATTCCAACTTGTGATAGCCAATATGGCATATACATGGTACATGTTCTGTATTTCAACTTCTGATGGCCTATATGACATATATATCTGTTGGAACAAACAATAGCATTTCAACAGAACACAAGATGTGAATTGATACCATCAGAACACACATTCATTTCACCTTTCCCTTCAATTTTATGGTAACATACACCCACACAGACACACATCAGCCATCCAACACACACATTATTAGCTGTTCACTTCCACCTACCAGCAACAACGACACTAATCAGGACACCTACAAAGCCTACACATACACACATTAGCCGTTCACTTCCACCTACCAGCAACAAAGAGAGCAATCAGGACACCTACAAAGCCTACAAACACAGGCGCTACAACTGAAGAATCAAGCACAATCTGCAACTTCCTCGTGTCCAGTTCAGGCTTCAGTTCAGGATTCAGTCCAGGCTTCAGTTCAGCACGTTGCACCTTCAGTTTCCAAAGCTCAGCTACAACAGTATCCAGTGTTTGCTTGACCTCTTGCAATTCTTCCTTCAATTCGGCGTAACAATCACCTGATGCATCCTTTCCCGTCTGCAACCGGCGTTCCTGTGCTTCCAAGGCCTCATACTCCAACTCAGAGCGGATGAAGCCATAGGTAGTAGGATCACCCTGCATTCAAAATAGAGTGCGTCAATCAGAGTAGCATCGAGACACAGTGAGGCCGACAATGTCAAGAATCCTAACCTTTATGTTGTACGGGCACTTGACGTACCACTCGTCCTTTGTCGCTAGTTGCTTGCTCTGGATCCGAACCAAAGGAACATGGCAAAAGGAGCACTCCCTTCTGCCGCTGGCCGTCGCGCTCGAGCCCGTCGAAGTTAGCTTCATTGGGCTTCCAGTCCACTTCCCGACTTCCCGGCTATGGCTTCAAAAGCTAGGCGCGGACAAGGAGCAGAGCCTCAAGCTCAGCACCAGCCGTAGCTCGCCGTGGTAGTCGGATCCGGCGAGGGCTATAGTCTAGGGTTAGGGTTCTCCAAGGCCGGAGAAGAGCGCGGGTGGGGAAGAAGAGAGACAAAGTGAGCGAGGGTATGAGGAGGGTATGGGGCCAGGTGGAGATTTAACTTTTTACCATTATAAGAATCGCCACCTCCTGAGATCTCACTTCAATGGATGGCAATACGATTTTAGCCGCAACGGAGAGAAGAGATATAGAAATGCCACATTTGCACTCGTGACACGACAGCGCGTGAGTCCACATCGGATCCGAGGCAGCAAGGGGTGGCAAATGACCACGGCTGCCCCTGCCCTCTGCTGCTAACCCAGGCGGGCACTCAGTCACCTCGCCCGGCCCATTTCCCCGCTCGTTCTTCGTCTTCCCGGTCTCGCCGTAGCCCTCCGCCGCCGCCGCCTTCCTCTCCCTCCTTCCTCTCCCAACTTTCTCGATGGATTAAAGGTACGTGTGGACTGCCATTGTCGCCATCCCGCTCATTTTATTGCACTGGTTTTGATGGGATTGTAGGTTAGGTTAGGGTTCCTACCAGTGATGGTGAAATTGTTCGCCTTCCTTGCTTCGTAGGCCATTGATGTAGTGGCTTCTGTTGCAGTGGAGATTGAAGGAGATGCAATGGATTGGAGTGGTTGCCCTATTTGGTAAGTTAAACTTCAGTGCACTTCATCCTCACTTTGATTCTAGATTGGGAAGATGGTGTGTAGTAGGATAGTGTCTAACAGTTTTATTTGTGTTTCTATTCGTTATTGTGTCAGGATTGATCCTGGCAACACATTTAGATTAGTTGTTAAGGTTTCTAAGTATGTTGCTGATGATGAGTACGGGCAAGTAGAAATATCACCGTAGGAGCATGAACTATGGCTGGATAGGACTGTGCAGTTTTCTCTGTCTAAATTTTATGATGAAATGGTCAGTAAGATAATCTGGGGACCTTCACAGAAATTGGATGTTTGGGTGGTTGACAGTGACAGTGAATCTGAATGAAAAGTTAGGAGGGATGAACATTTTGAGCAGCTAATAAAGGATAGATGGGATGACAGGGTAGCTGTGCTTGTAGTGGATGTAGTCAGCAAACATGCTCAAAGTGCCAATGCTAGCTCTGGTGCTAGGTGTGCATCTGGTGTCACTTCTGCACAAGGCAGTGCTGCTCCTGGTAATGCACAAGGCAGTGCTGCTCCTGGTAATGCACAAGGCAGTGCTGCTCCTGGTAATGCACAAGACAGTGGTGACACCGATAGCTCTCCACCTCCATCTTTGTTAGTGGAAGAAGCAGAAGAGGTTGATTGGGCTGAGTTGACTATATTGGCAGAGCCTAATGAGGATGGAGAGGCCAAGGAAGTTGCTGATGAGGACAAAGTGTATGAAGCAATGGGTTTCAAAGCAGCAGATGAAAGAGTAGATGAAGCAGCTAGGGAAGCTGTTCCTATCCCTCCATGATAGCTGAGATGCAGAGTGATATGGCAGAAGGAGCTATACCAGTTGATGATTATGTGGGTGAGGAGCCAGTGTTTGATTGGGACAGGGATAATCCAGATATGTCTGTAAGGGTTTCTTACCCTTCTATGGATGATTTCAGATTAGCTGTGAGACAACATGCAATTGTTAAGGAGTTTGAGCTTCATACTGCACACTCTGATACATCAAGGTTTAGGGGAAACTATGCTTCTCTTGGATGTTCTTGGATTATTAGAGCTAGAACCCAACACGATGGGAGTGCCAGGGTATTTTTTATAGATTTATTTTGTTTTATTTAAACTATCTGGCTGTTATGTTTATTTAGTTACTTATGTTTGGCTGTTTTGTGCATGTGTAGGTGCAAATAAATCAAGGGCAGCATAATTGTGCCTTTAGAAGTAGAGTGGTTGATAGGATGGCCTCACAAGTTTGTGTGGCAGAGAGGGCTATTCCACTACTCAAGAAGAAGCCAAGCATGGGTCCAAAGGAAAGTGCAGGAGGAGCTGCAGACCAAATACAAGATTGAGATCCCCTACCAAACTATAGTGTATGGCAGACAGAGAGCAGTCAACAAGCTTTTTGGTAAGTGGGATGACTCCTTTGATTGGTTGTATAGATTTAAGGCAGAGGTAGAGATGAGATCACTTGGTACCATAGTTGAGATAGCTACTGAAGAAGTTGATGGGAAGATTCATTTCAGTAGATTTTTTTGTTGTTTCAAGGCAACCATAGATGGTTTTAGACATGGATGTAGACCATACATTAGTATAGACTCCACAGCCCTTTAATGGGATGTGGAATGGCCACTTGCCCTCAGCCCAAGCATTAGATGGTCATAACTAGATGCATCCTTTAGCATTTGGTTTGTTTGACTCAAAAACCAAGGAAAACTGGATCTAGTTCATGGAGCAGCTTAGCAAAGCAATTGGACCTATGGACAAGTTAGTAGTATGCACTGATGCTTGCAAGGGTCTTGAGGCAGCAGTGGCTCAAGTGTGGCCTCAGTGTGAGAAGAGAGAGTGCTTTAGACATTTGTTGCCACCACTGTCCAAGAAGAAAAAACAACCAGGCAGATTGAAGAAGAGCAGGTACCTATCTCCAATTGAAAGAACTGGAAAAAGAACTAGGCAGGTAAAATGTACTGGCTGTGGTGAGTATGGCCACAGAAGTGGTAGCTGGAGGTGTGCACTGATAGGGACAAAGAAAAGGTAAATACTGAATTGTTATCTTATTTCAACAAATAAGCAACAACTATGGTGTTTATTTACAGGAAGAGGACCAAGAAGACAGCACCTAGACCAGGTAGAAAGAAGGCCAAGAAGGACCAGCCACCAACAGACCAAGGAACACCGAGGACAAGAGCAGCAATGGCTAGAGAGGCAGCTACAAAGGCAGCAAGAGAGGCTGTAGAAGTAGTAGATAAGGCTGCTGCTGCTGCAGAAGCAGCAAAACAAGCAGAGAGGCATCTCCTGGATGTGCCACCACTGGAGACAATTCCACCATCAAGCCCAAGAACACCTCCAAGCTTTGATTTACAAATTGTAAACCAGATTGAAGACATGCCTACCGATGGTGCTCCAAGGAAGATGACACCAAGGAGGAAGCAGCTGGCATCGAAGGTCAGGAAGAGTCCAGGAAAGAAGACTCCAGCAAAGAAAGGGAAGAAAAAGTGAAACACCTAAACATGTAATGTGTTTTATGTGGCCACAAGACTATGTAATGTGTGGCCTTAAGCTACTGTGATGTAAGTGGCCAAATGACTATGTAATGTGTGGCCTTAAGCTACCGTGATGTAATGTGTGGCCTTAAGCTACCTGTTATGGTTTCTATTAAGTTATATGCCACTTGAAACCCTTGTGCTACCTCTGTGAATTATGTGTGGCCTTAAGCAACCTGTTATGTGTGGCCTTAAGCTACCTCTACGAATTATGTGTCAATTCATCATTTCGGTTTTAGTCATCCATCCAGTTTCAGTCATCCATTAGTTTCATTCATCCATCCAGCCAATAAAATTATGGGGACAACATTTTTCAGTTTCATTCATCCATTACTTCATTACAGCATACATCACTACACACCCAAAGACAACACATACAACACAAGCAATGAACATGTTCATCTTCAACATCAGTTTCTCCAGCTTGAGCTCCAATTCCTTCCTCTACTGCTTGTCACCATCTGGACTCCCCACTGAAGCTTCTTCTTCCACCACCTCTGCCGAGTTCAATGGCCGAACAATGACAATGCCAAGATCCTTCAAATGCTATAAGTACTGCTTCTCGAATCGATAGTACCCACACAACTTGGAGAACTAAAAAATGACACAAATTAGAACCCTAACTGTGCTAATTTAGGAAAATCCAAGAGACCACTCACCCCATTCCTTGCACACTTGAAGTACAAACGGCCATGATTCTCACTGCTCTTCTTGGTCCACCCTTCCACCACTCGAGCAAGATGGCAATCCGGGCAAGGGATCAATGGGAAACCATTGAGCTCACCAATGGGATCGAGACCGACCAAGGCAATGCGAGTGCTCAGGCCACCATGAAGCCTGCTCCTCGCCCGTCCACCTCCAGACGACTCTGAGTAATGCTCCATCGAGAAAGCTGGGAGAGGAAGGAGGGAGAGGAAGGCGGCGGCGGCGGAGGGCTACGGCGAGACCAGGAAGACAAAGAATGAGCAGGGAAATGGGCCGGGCGAGGCGACTGAGTGTGGCCCACCTGGGTTAGCAGCAGAGGGCAGGGGCAGCCATGGTCATTTTCCACCCCTTGCTACCTCGGATCCAATGTGGACTCATGCGCTATCATGCCACAAGTGCAAATGTGGCATTTTTGTATCTCTTCTCTTCGTTGCATGCTAAAATCATATTGCCATCTATTGAAGTGAGATCTCAGGAGGTGGTGATTCTTATAATGGTAAAAAGTTAAATCTCCTGGGGCCAGGGAGCAGTGCGGCGCTCGACTGTGGCGGTGCTTTTCCTGGTGCTTCAACTAGATGGGCGGAAATTTCGGTGGAGAAGCCGAGAAGGAAAGCTTGGCCGAGCGATAGTTTTGTTTTTATTTTTCTCATATATATATAGTGGGTCCCATTGAATAACCAAACCAAACCCAAATATAACAAAGGATGAAATATGAGCATCCCTCTCCTAACCCACATGTTCATATCCATCTACATATCCCTTTCCCAAACCCAGTTGGTATCCAAATGCCACTTAGGGTAACGGGTATACCCACTGGTAAAAGGGTACGGGGAGGGGATTACCCATTTGCCCAATCTTAATCGTCCCCAAATTTTTCTTCACGAGGGCGAGGAAGAAAAGTCGGCAACAACTCAGTGTTTAGTGCTCGACGATCGAATGCCAGCCATGGCTCCCAACCTTAGCAAGACGACGCTTGCTGGTCTCCTCAGCGACGAGGTGGACCCACCCTCATAGAGAGCCTCAAGCCATCACATGTCACGCTCAAGGGCAAGGATCGTCGCGGATGCCCTAGCGGCAGGCAGCAGCTTCCTTGGCTTCGATGTGGCAGATGGTGCTCAACCGCTCCAACGACCCTGACAGTGGCGACCGTCCTTATGTGCTGCTACTCCCATCATCGAGGGCTCCTTTTTCATGACTACCTCAAGGCCAGGAAAGACAGATGAATATGTGGACCTGTGCCTGCCTCAACGCATGCAAGCATATAGAGCAACATTATCCATTAACTTTCCCATTATCCAATGGGTAAGGGCAAATGAATATAGGTGTAACTGGGGAGGGTGAGAAACGAGGATCAGTCAGGTGGGTTTGGATTTGATCATGGATTTATCCAAACCCTTCCCAACACCATTCTTTTATCTAACCTTTTTCTATTTGTTTTTGTTTGTTTCAAGGCTTTCATTCCACTGAACTGAAGGCGTCGCCACTTTCCTCATGGGTTTAGGGAGTTTTTTTTATTTAATTGTTATATTCTTTTGTTTGTCGATTCTTTAAGAATGAGATGATTAGCATCCCTTTATATTCATAGAAACTATCCATTGAATTATCGTTTTTATAGGTAGAGTGCATATTAGTCTTTAAATATGTAAACTATTCTATAATGTTATGGTTGACACTGCCCTTATATATACTAGCCACTGCTGTCTGCGCTTCGCTGCGGGTGATGTGCTTGGTATAGGAAAATTTTTGAGAAATATGGTTCATATGTCTAATATGTTTTCTCATCGTGTTGGTACGGAAGGTTGGTCTCAATATTGTAAACGAACATAGAGGTTGATTATCATTACATGGTGCCTATTCTAGGCCAGCAAATCAATGACATGTTAGTGGAAAGAAGTATTTGATGGAGTTGGGCTCAAGCAACTAACATACTTAGATTTAAAGCACAACATTGGGTAGGATTACATTATAGGTGGAAATAGCAAAAACTACAACACATGTACTTCTCCTAATGCGAGGGTTTACAAAAAAGTGAATTAGGATCCACTCCCCTTAGGCGAAACTACAACACGTATCCAACAACTACGAACGACAACAATGGCAAGAGTACAATACAGGAGGACAGCGACGAAAAGCATAACTACTATGGGTACAACATCCCAAGGCAACTAATCTACCTTGGAACCACGCATCTTTATTCCTGTGCTTGGCGGATTCTTCTACTGCCTTGGCTATGAATCTGCATCTTCTCGTGGCAATGGCTAAGTGAGAGGTGAAAGGATCAAGATACCCAAGAGGGGGGGAGTGAATTGGGCTAATTCTAAATTTTCTTATAATAATTAAATCCTACGGTTAGCCCAATTAACCCCTTGTGCCTAGAAAAGTATTTCTAATAATCTAACGCACAAAGGACTTGCAACCTATGTTCCAAACTTACTCTAGCATAGCAATTCTATGAATGTAAGAACAAGTATTGAATTGCTCAAAGTAAATGCTCAAAGTAAATTGAGAGAGAGGAACACGGCGATGTTTTGCCAAGGTATCAGAGAGTCACCACTTCCCACTAGTCCTTGTTGGAGCACCCGCGCAAGGGCGTAGCTCCCCCTTGATCCATGCAAGGATCAAGTACTCTCTACGGGTTGATTCTTCGACACTCCATCGTGGCGAATCACCCAAAACCACTCACAACTTGAGTTGAGTCACCCACAAGCTCCGTCGGGTGATCACCAAGCTCCCAATCACCACCAAGCCATCTAGGTGATGGCGATCACCAAGAGTAACAAGCACGAACTCTCACTTGACCACGCGAAGCCTAATGAGAATGGTGGATGCACACTTTGCTACTCTTGATTCACTAATGAGGCTACTCTCTTGGATTCTTAAATCTCAATCACCTCACTAGGACCTTGCTCTTCTTAGCACTCACAAACATGTTTCTTAGCTGTTGGAATGAGCAAAAGTAACTTCACACATGAGTGGAGCTTCTATTTATAAGGCAGCCTAAAAAACAAACCGTTATGAGCCACTACAGGGTGATCGGACGCTCCGATCATGTTGACCGGACATTCCGGTCAGTTCAACCCACACACCAGTGTTTAAATGTTGACCAGACGCGGGTAGGGTCTGATCACCACTGACCAGACGCATCTGGTCACATTAAACCCTCACTGGAACCTTACTGTACTCGACCGGACGCTGAACCCCTAGGGTCCGATTAACACTGACCGGACGTGTCCGGTCGTAGATGTTCACTTCTGGAACCTTACTGGAGTCGACTAGACGCTGCCTCTCAGCGTCCAGTCACTTGACCACTCCAGCGTCCGGTCGCGTCAGACGCAATCTCCTTGGTCAAATGAACTGATCGGACCCTGCGGCCAGCGTCCGGTCGCACCGGAGCTAGTGTCCGGCCAGCATTTGACCCTCCATTCACTTCCAACTTTCAATCATATGTGAATGAAGTTTGCTCTATTGGATCTTAGACATATATAGGAGCTACCTAGTGCTAGTTTTAATAAGTGTGCACCACACCTAACTCACTAGACTTATCTAGGTCAAGCTACCCGTCCATACCCCCCTTAATAGTACGGTCAAAGGAAAAACAAAGTCCTAAACTACTCTAAGTGTCTCTCCAACTCTAATCAACACTTAGAACTAGTCATCCTTAACCTTGTCGTCCATCTTTTGAAAACCGAAATAATTTCCATCATAGGGGCATGACCATCTCAATTGCCCAATCGATCCCCATTACCATGACCTAACTTAATTGTCTCTGCAAAACACATGTTAGTCATAGTAATCTTATATTGTCATTAATCACCGAAACCCAACTAGGGGCCTAGATGCTTTTAATCTCCCCCTTTTTGGTGATTGATGACAATACCACCTCGAGTATGTGAAAGAGTGAGGATTTTGACATGCTTGGTTCATATAAGCTTTTGTCAATAAGAACAAAAGTGTTAGGCAAGCTTATATGACCCAAGCCAACACGATGTACTCAAAAGATATGAAATAAGCACAAGTACAAATAATAAAGCTCATTTGCATCGGAGTATAAACGTGGAAGCAAAAGCAAATGAGCATAACACAAGTGATATGACATATCAATAAATGCAAAGTAGAGAGCACACATGTCATATATCACAATCACGTGGATATCACTATCACATAGATATAATAGTATGCATGAAAGTAAATACATGAATGCATAATAGTAATAGTGTATCTCACAAATAAAACTCCAAATATATATAATAGACTAATAACTAACTAGGCTCCCCCTGAGTCTACATACTCGAACCCTCTCCCCCTTTGGCGTCAAACACCAAAACCCAAGGGTCGGTCGACGGGGCTGCAGCGGACGAGCTGGGCGCTGAGGTACGCGAAGCAAGCTCAAACTGGGCGCCATCATCATCTAACCCTGAGCTCTGGACTGACTGACCCTCTGTGGCTAGAAGCGTCACTAAAGCAGTCTAGGTCTGAGTTGGGGCAGGCGCTGCCTGTGATGCTGCTAGTATATCTATCATAGGATCTGAAGATGCAATAGACGAAGGGAGCCTCTGAGTAGTCATGGCGATGGGAGCTGTTGTAGAAGGACCGGCAGTATGCATATGTGGCGATGTAGGCATCCCTATCAACTCACTGCAAGATGCTCCAAGACTCCTAGAGACTAACGTGTTAGGTACAAATAGCGAGGGTGACTGATTTGGTGAGAAACCCATATGATATGGTGTAAACTGCGGGGCTACCACTGGTGAGGATAACCATTGGGACACCTGTACTGTGGGAGAAGCAAACGGAGCTAGAGGCTATCCCTAACTCTAAAGCCCACTAGGCTATACTGCTGGAGTCGTTGTAGTGGTGGCAGGCTGAGCAAGCTAGGGTGAAGGCAGTGACTGTGGAGCCCCAAGTGCTGTTACTACATGCTGCATAAATCCCATAAGCTGCTGCTGCATGAGTAACTACTGCTGATGCATCTGCTACTGCTGCTACTAGAGGACCTACTGCTGTCGCTGGAACTCGTCCTAATGAGCCTGAAACTGTGCAAAGTTGGCAGCGGTCTCCTGAGCCTATCGTGCCTGATCCTACTGCATCTGCTCAAGAATAGCAATCAAGGTAGGGTCCATCTGCGGTGCAGGTGGAGCTGAGCTAGAACTACCGGCCTCTGCATCATGTCTGCGTGGAGGCATCTAAGGAATAGGCCGGTAGTCATTATTCGAACTATCACTAGACTCGCTCCTCTTATGCTGAGCCTCAAGCTCCTCCTCCTCAGTAGCTGCTATACCTCTAATAATCTCGTCCTGCTGAGCTACAGACTCTAGTACATCTAGACGACGATGAGGCTGAGTGGGAGCCTGTGTTATGCTATGCCTAATCCTCTGTGCCATGTTATAAGCTGGAAACTCTATGGTGGCACCTCTGTACTCGGTAACCATCTCTGGGGTCCTAACTTGCACAGCCTTGAGCATTAGGAATGTGATCCAATGTGCATATGGAAGCTACTTGCGACCCTTAAAGCCCTCAGCTATCGTGTCCTCCATCTTAGATAGAAGAAGATCCCAAATATCGAACACTATCTGCTGCATCAGGGCATTGAGAAGCCAAAGCTGGAGGCGAGTCAAGCCCTCTCTGTATCCCAACCTAGGAAGTAGTGTCCTCCATATGATAGCCTCTAGCACTCTAGCTGTAGGAGTAAGGTCACTGGGGTTCCTCCTCGACCCCTCACCAAAGGGCTCCTTGAAGCAATGATGCACAAGATCTGTAGGGGGCACCAAACCTCCATGAGGATGCCTGGGAGACTCTTGCTGTCCATAACATACCTCATGTAACCTGACAGGCTGCTCCTATAGCCTTAGTATCTCCTTAGCCCTAAAACTCATCATCCTGTAGTCTCTGCCACTGAATGCAAAGTGTATGAAGTTATGATGCGGGTCAACGTAGAGCGAAGCATAGAACTGCCGAACCCAAGATGGTACATACAATCCTATCCGGCCAATCAGATCTATCAGCCCCGACAAATATGATAAGTAGGGGCAGATATGCTCTTCGGCTACTGCCATAATAGCCTCAATACTGCAGACTCTCTAAGATCGGAAGACTGCCCCACTGTTCAGATATGCATTGTAGAAGTCTTCCTAGAGCGGTGTATAGAAACCCTCTACTGCTCTCTCATCCCTCCTCGGAGGAAACCACACCTCAAACTCTACAAACCTCAGCTGTCGGACCTACTTGGCCATGGCGGCCCTCAAGTCAAGGTGGGTCACTAGAGGCGGACCCTATGGTCTAGGCGGTGGATGAGATCCACTCCGCTGAGTCGGCAGCCTCGGTGAGACTAGAACACGGGAACGACCAGAGCGGCATAGCAGTGGCTGGGGTGCCTGCTGGCCCTCCTCACCCTCCTAAGGCTACTGTGACTGTTGTCCCTCCTATGTCTCTTGAGCTGGCTAAGGCTCTACTGGTGGGGGTTGCTGCTGTGACTCCTGCTGTGACTCCCCCTGAGGCTAAGGATCCACAATGGGAAGACATCGTCCTACCATCATGATAGTCCTAGGTGGACTACCATGAAGATGCTCAACGTGCTTAAGTCTACCCTGTGCGTCTGGTGCCAGATGATCTGCAATGACAACTCTGCTGCGGTCACCTCCTCTCTTGGCATGCTCTACAGCCACAGTGACTGTTGTTGCTCTCGCTGTCTCTGCATCAGGGTACTTGCACTTCTTTGATACAACCTGCTTTGTCGCCTTGCCTTTAGGTTCAGCAGGCTAGCGAGGCGGGGGCCTTCGATCGTCATCCCCTAGACCACCACCAACATTCTTAGTGCGAGCCATCTGATCTGACTAGAACCACTGCCGCTAAAAATACCAACTGTCCACTAACACTTTTGAGGCTTGGCCTCGATCCATACTCACGAGCTTGGCTCCGAGTTGACTATCAACTGTCACAAACACCTCAATGGCACTGACTTGCTGCACGATGGAATAGAAGGATATACAAGTAAATACGATATATCTAATAGATGCGAAACCCTATGAGAGCAAGCAATGTAGATGCAAAATAGAAATGACTGGCTTGCTACCTGATGAACCAGCGATCCAATGAAAAGAGAAGTGACACGCGAGGAACCATAGAATCTAGGGTTAGGGTTGGCGGTGAGCAGTAAATCGACAGCCCTATGAAATTGGCGCAGTGATGAATGGCTAGGTCACGAGCGAGTTGCAACGAGAATGCACGGGCACGAGCAAGACCTTACTAGCTCTGGACGACAGAGGGTCAGCAAAGGACCTCGGCGGTGTAGGAACCGAGGTGCGTGGGTGGAGACGACGGTGTGCGCGCGAGCTAGCAGCAGTGGGCGTGCTGGCTGGCGGTGGTGGCTGTGGGAAGTCGGCTTGGCTGGGAGGCATGTGTGAGAGGTAGTGTGGGGCTCGATGGCAATGGCGTCGGCGGTGGATTAGGTCAAAGAAAAACTCAGTGCTTTGATTAAATAGGGTGGCCCTCATGAGTCAGAAATGGAAAACAGGGAAGAGACCTGATGTCGCACGATATCTACTGACCGGATGCTCCGGTGGTAGCGACCGGACGCTACCACCCAGCGTCCGGTCGATTCCAGAGAGGTCCAATTCCTCTGGAATCATAACCGGATGTGTCCGGTGGTCCATGACCGGACGCAGCCAGAGTCCAGTTAGTTGCCTTTAACGCCATGTAGATCGATCGGACGCTGGAACCCTTCCTGACCAGGCGCTCAAACGCAGAGTCCGGTCACTCCTTCAGCTTCTGTTCACCTCCTGTGAACTGACCGGATGCTGGACTACAGAGTCCGGTGCAGCGTCCAGTCACTCTTTTCTAGCAAATCTTCAATGTTCCTCCACGCTGCCTGTTCCCAATCAAGTCCCAACTTGAATAAGATCCAAATAAACACCAATTGGGACTAATATGAGTGACATCTCTCAAACCCTCATATTTTTCAAAATATTTTGCCTTAGACTATAATTCTTTTTAAGAAAATAGGCAATAAGAGGGCAAATGGAACAAAACGACAAAACAACATTCATGCATATGCAATACTTGTAAGTAAATCTAGTTGCTCATCAAGTTTGATCCAAGGTTAAGCTTCTTCACACGCTTTTTGGTGGTTATCTTAACCATGTTAGACAATCCCTATATGCATTACCAAAAATTAAACATGTTGTATATTATAATGAATGCAAGGGACAACACAAGCTCAATTTTTAGTGAAGTTGCTAAAATCAAGCACAATGAGCTCATTCCGCAATCTATAAAATGTAGCCTCATCTAACGGTTTAGTGAAGATATCCGCTAATTGATCTTTGGTTCTTACACCTTCTAGTGATATATCATTTTTAGCAACATGATCTCTTAGAAAGTGATGGCGGATATCTATGTGCTTGGTGCGAGAGTGTTGAACCGGATTATTTGCAAGTTTTACCGCATTTTTATTGTCGCACAAAAGAAGTACCTTTTCTAGAACTACACCATAGTCTAGCAAAGTTTGTTTCATGTATAATATTTGTGCACAACTAGCACCCACGACAATGTATTCCGCTTCGGCGGTGGACAAAGCCATACTATTTTGTTTCTTAGAGGACCAAGACACAACTGATCTACCAAGCAAATGGCACCCTCTGGATGTGCTTTTTCTATCAACTTTGCAACCGGCATAATCCGAATCGGAATAGCCAACTAACTCAAATATAGCTCCTTTGGAATACCAAAGGCCAATGCTTGGTGTGTGCTTAAGATACCTACGGATTCTTTTTACGGCAATTAAATGTTTTTCCTTAGGATTAGCTTTAAATCTAGCACACATACACACACTAAACATGATGTTGGGCTTAGATGCGGTTAAATATAACAAGCTATCAATCATGGAACGGTAGAAAGTTTGATCAACCGGGTTACCTCCCTCATCTAGGTCGAGATGTCCATTGGTAGGCATTGGTGTCTTGATTGACTTACATTCATCCATCTTGAATCTCTTGAGAAGATTTTTTGTATATTTTTCTTGAGAGATGAAGATGCCTTCTTTCATTTGCTTGACTTGAAAACCAAGAAAGAATGTAAGCTCACCAATCATTGACATCTCGAACTCCTTTGACATCAATTCACCAAATTCTTTGCATGAGTCTTCATTTGATGATCCAAAGATGATATCATCAACATATACTTGACAAATGAAGATATGCCCATCAAACTTCTTGGTAAATAGTGTGGTGTCGACCTTCCCAATGGTGAAGCCCTTCTCAATGAGGAAGTCCCGAAGGCGCTCATACCAAGCTCTTGGGGCTTGCTTAAGCCCATATAGTGCCTTGGACAATCTATAAACATAATTAGGATATCTAGGGTCTTCAAACATGGGAGGTTGATCAACATAGACTAGTTCATTAATAAAGCCATTTAAAAATACACTTTTCACATCCATTTGATATAGTTTCATTTCATGATGTGATGCATATGCAAGTAGGATACGGATGGCTTCTAATCTTGCAACCGGTGCAAAGGTCTCTCCAAAATCCAAACCTTCAACTTAGGAGAACCCCTTTGCAACTAGTCTTGCCTTATTCCTCACAACAACACCTTGATCATCTTGCTTGTTGCAGAACACCCACTTTATTCCAATGACTCTTGCACCTTTTGGTCACTCTTCAAGAGTCCAAACTTCATTGCAAGTGAAGTTGTTCAACTCTTCATGCATGGCATTGATCCAATCTAGATCTTTAAGAGCTTCTTCTACCTTGGTAGGCTCATAGCAAGAGACAAAAGAGTGATGAGCAATAAATGAAGCAAGTTTTTGAGATCGAGTCATTACACCCTTTGATGGACTCCCTATGATGAGATCTTGTGGATGATCTTGTAGGAGAGGTGTAGTTCTTCTATTGACCACTTGAGGAGGAGGTTGTGGAGCATCAACATCTTGTGCTTGTACCACCATTTGCTCATGTGAGACATGAGTATCTTCACTTTCTACTCTCATATCTTTTTCACTATCTTGTGGCACACTTGATGAAGAAGGTTGATCAATGACTTGTACATCATCTTCATCATCTTTTGGCTTGATGTCTCCCACCGGAATATTCTTCATAGCCTCCCTCAATGGTTCATCACCTACATCATCAAGATTCTCATATGCTCCTTGGGAGCCGTTAGATTCATCAAATTCCACATCATATGTTTCTTCAACCAAGCCGGTGGCATGATTAAATACTCTATATGTTTTGGACTTTGATGAGTAACCAACAAGAAAACCAATATCACAACGTCTTTGGAACTTCCCTAGGTGTTTCTGCTTCTTGTAGATGTAGCATTTACAACCAAACACCCTAAAGAAGGAGACGTCCAGCTTCTTCCCATTGAGCAACTCATAAGGTGTCTTGCCAAGGAACTTTTGAAGGAATAGGTGGTTTGATGCATAGCATGCGGTGTTGATTGCTTCCACCTATAGAGCTTCAGGAGTGTTGTACTCATCTAGCATTGTCCTTGCAAGAGTGATCAAAGTCCAGTTCTTCCTATCAACTACACCATTTTGTTGAGGAGTATAAGTTGCGGAGACTTCATGCTTGATCCCAACTTCATCACAATAAGCTTCAATGTTTGTGTTGTCAAATTCTTTTCCATTGTCACTTCTTATCTTCTTGAGCTTCACTTCAAATTCATTTTGAGCTCTCTTGGCAAACTTCTTGAAGCAAGATGCAACTTTGGATTTGTCATGAAGGAAGAATACCCATGTATACCTTTAATAGTCATCAACAATCACAAGACAATAGAGATTCTCTCCCAAACTCTTGTATGTTGTTGGTCCAAATAAATCTATGTGAAGGAGTTCTAGCACTCTTGTGGTTGACATGAAAGCTTTGGTTGGATGAGTATTTGCAACTTGATTGCCAGCTTGACATGCACTACAAAGCTTGTCCTTTTCAAACTTCACATCCTTCAACCCTCTCACCAAGTCATTCTTCATAAGCTTTTTGAGTGAGCTCATCCCAACATGAGCAAGTCTTCTATGCCATAGCCACCCAAGTGTTGTTTTGGTGAATAGGCAAGTTTTCAAATTTGCATCTTCAGAGGTGAAGTCCACTAGATATAAGTTGTTGTATCTAAATCCATTAAATATTACTTGATTATCATCTACCTTGGATACAACAACCTCCTTCTTGGTGAACAAGCATTGGAAGCCAAGATCATACAATTGTCCAACGGATAGCAAGTTGAAACTCAATGAAGCAACATATAGCATATTGGAGATGGAATGATCATTTTATATTGCCACTTTGCCCAATCCTTTAACCTTGCCCTTTGAGTTATCTCCAAATGTTATTTTCTCTTGTCCATCTATCTCTTCATCTAGTGAGGTGAACATATGAGGATCACTGGTCATAGGTTGAGTGCAACCACTATCAATAACCCAATGACTTCCACCGGTCTTGTAGTTCACCTACACACAAGAGATTCAAGCTTTAGGAACCCAAACTTGTTGAGGGCCCTTCACCTTCTCAACAAGTGACTTAGCCACCCAAATCTTCTTAGGCCTATTCTTGTTAGGGGGTCCTAAGAACATGACTTTCATCTTTCCACTAGAATCATTTCTAAGCATATAGTGAGCATTGAAGGCAAAGGGTCTAGCATGCTTGGGCAAGGGTTGTGGCGGTGGAGTTTGGCACTCATGAGCAAAGTGGCCTTCTTTTCCACACTCAAAACATCTCTTTGGCTTTAGCTTTAGCTTTGATTGTTGTTGTTCAACTTGAGCCTTCTTCTTCTCTACACTTGCCACATATCTAATGCCACTTCTATCCATCTTCATGACTGTGTTCATGAGTATCTCACTTTGGAGATGCTTGCCTCTTGCAAACTTGCTCAATCCCATCTTGAGTCTTTCTCCATCTTGAACTTCTTGTTCTCTTCCTTGAGAACATTATTGTTCTTCTCTTCCTTGAGCTTCTTGTTCTCTTCTTTGAGCTTCTCATTCTCAAGGATCAACTCTTTATCATGATTAAGAGTTTCTAGCACAATGGTGTTGTGGCTTTTCATTTCTTCAAGATCTTTCATGAGCTTTTCAGTTGCTTTCTTGAGCTTAACATATTCATCATAGTCATTGCACTCAACCACTTGCTTGCCTTTGCCACTAGATCCTTGCTCAATGCTCTCATTAATTAAATCATCACATGATGTAGCTATATCAATCTTAACAACATGGTTAGTAGCATCATGTGGCTCATTTGGTAAAAATTCTTGAGCAATAATAAGAGTATCATGATTGATCTTAAGAGTTGTATATTCATCTTTTAGCTTATTGTGGCTAGTGATGAGCTCATTGTGCACCCACTCAAGTTTATCATGTTTATCTTTAAGCTCTTTCTTAGAAGATTTGAGCTCCTTGAGTTTGGATGATATAGCATCATTTGTTTCTCTAAGCTCAACATTAGCCTTTTCCAATGTATCGCATTTTGCTAAGAGTGAATCATTTTTAGCATCAAGCTTTTTATTTTTAGCTCTACTCTTTCTAATGATCTTAGTGTATTTCCTTAGTATTTTGACAAGATCATCATATGAAGGTGAATCATCATCATCGCTATCGCTATCATCATCACTAGCTTGCTCATCATCACTACTATCATCATTATTAGTTACCTTGCGTTCACCCTTGGCCATAAGGCATAGGTGTGTAGAGGATGATGGCGATGGTGGCGGTGAAGATAGAAGATCAATAGCAATGGCGGCCACCTTCTCATTGTCACTATCATCATCGGATGGTCCACTAGATGAATCAATGTCCGTGAGCCAATCACTAATGATGTAGGCCTTTCCACTCTTCTTCTTCTTGTAGAAGTCCCTCTTTTTACCATCTCTCTTCTTGTATGACTTGTTCTTCTTCTTCTCATCTTCATCTTTATTACTTGAGTCATCTTTCTTACCCTTGAACTTGTTCTTGAACTTGTCTTTCTTGGGCTTGGTGCATTGGTGTGCTAGATGACCAAGTTCACCACAATTGAAGCAATCCATTTCGGAGATTGGCTTCCTTCTAGAGCTTGTGAAGAACTTCTTCTTCTTGCCGTCAAACTTGATGCCACTCTTGTTTAGCTTCTTTAGCATCTTGGCGGCTTTCTTCACCATGAGAGCAAGATTTTCATCTTCATCTTCTTCATCACTTGAGCTCTCATACTCAAGTCTTGCTTTGCTCTTATCTTGGCTAGCTTTGAATGCTAAGTCCTTCTCTTTCTTCTTGATAGAGGATGAGCCATCTTGTGATGTGATGTGCATGTACATCTCATGAGCACTGATTTTTCCCAAGATTTGTATCGGTATAGCGGTGGAAAGATCACCTTGGTGTAGCACGGTCATAATATACCCATATTTGTCAATGGGGAGGACACTCAAGATCTTTCTCACAATGTCGGATGGTGACATTTGAGTAAGTCTAAGCCCATTGACTTCCTCTATAAGAACATTCAAACGTGAATACATCTCATTAGCACTTTCTTTGGGAAGCATCTCAAATGAATTTAGCTTTTTAATCATAAGATGATAGCGTTCCTCACGCTCACTCTTGGTTCCCTCATGGAGCGCACAAACGTCCGACCATAGTACATGGACGTCTTTATGGTTCCTTACACGGTTGAACACATCTTTGCAAAGGCCTCTAAAGATGGTGTTTTGAGCCTTTGCATTCCACTTTTCATAATTAACCTTATCGCCTTGTAAGTTAGTAGCATCCCGAGGTTTTGGGAAGCCTTGTGAGGCAGCTCTAAGAATACCAACGTCTAGACCTTCTAAGTACGCCTCCATGCAGATTTTCCAATATGGAAAGTCATCTCCCTCAAAGATAGGAGGAGGTCCATCCTCGTGAGACATCTTGCTCTAAGCGATTAAGCTTAAAAACATGAGCATAAGGCTCCGATACCAATTGAAAGGATCAAGATGCCCAAGAGGGGGGGGGGTGAATTGGGCTAATTCTAAATTTTCTTGCAATAATTAAATCCTACGGTTAGCCCAATTAAACCCTTGTGCCTAGAAAAATGTTTCTAATAATCTAACGCACAAAGGACTTGAAACCTATGTTCCAAACTTACTCTAGCATGGCAATTATATGAATGTAAGAACAAGTATTGAATTGCTCAAAGTAAATGCTCAAAGTAAATTGAGAGAGAGGAACGCGACAATGTTTTGTCAAGGTATTGGAGAGTCACCACTCCCCACTAGTCCTTGTTGGAGCACCCGCGCAAGGGTGTAGCTCTCCCTTGATCCGCGTAAGGATCAAGTGCTCTCTATGGGTTGATTCTTCGACACTCCATCACGGCAAATCACCCAAAACCACTCACAACTTGAGTTAGGTCACCCACAAGCTCTGCTGGGTGATCACCAAGCTCCCAATCACCACCAAGCCATCTAGGTGATGGCGATCACCAAGAGTAACAAGCATGAACTCTCACTTGACCACGCGAAGCCTAATGAGAATGGTGGATGCACACTTTGCTACTCTTGATTCACTAATGAGGCTACTCTCTTGGATTCTCAAATCTCAATCACCTCACTAGGACCTTGCTCTTCTTGGCACTCACAAACGTGTTTCTCAGCTATTGGAATGAGCAAAAGTAACTCCACACATGAGTGGAGCTTCTATTTATAAGGTAGCCTAAAAATGAACCGTTATGAGCCACTGCGGGGTGACCGGACGCTCCGGTCATGTTGATCGGACGCTCCGGTCAGTTCAACCCACACACCAGTATTTAAGTGTTGACCGAACGCTGGCAGGGTCCGATCACCACTGACTGGACACGTCCGATCGCATTAAACCCTCACTGGAACCTTACTGTACTCGACCGGACGCTGAACCCCTAGGGTCCGGTCAGTACTGACCGGACACGTCCGATCGCAGATGTTCACTTCTAGAACCTTACTGGAGTCGACCGGACGCTACCTCTTAGCGTTCGGTCACTTGACCACTCCAGTGTCCGATCACGCCAGACACAATCTCCTTGGTCAAATGAACTAACCGGACCCTGCGGCCAGCGTCCGGTCGCACCAGAGCCTGCGTCCGGTCAGCATTTGACCCTCCATTCACTTCCAACTTTCGATCATATATGAATGAAGTTTGCTCCATTGGATCTTAGGCATATGTAGGAGCTACCTAGTGCTAGTTTTAATAAGTGTGCACCACACCTAACTCACTAGACTCATCTAGGTCAAGCTACCTGTCCATACCCCCCTTAATAGTACGGCCAAAGGAAAAACAAAGTCCTAAACTACTCTAAGTGTCTCTCCAACTCCAATCGACACTTAGAACTAGTCATCCTTAACCTTGTCGTCCATCCTTTGAAAACCAAAATGATTTCAATCGTAGGGGCATGACCACCTCGATTGCCCAATCGATCCCCATTACCATGACATAACTTAATTGCCTCTACAAAACACACGTTAGTCATAGTAATCTTGTATTGTCATTAATCACCGAAACCCAACTAGGGGCCTAGATGCTTTCAAGAGGAACCAAGGGTTTTGCTTCTAACACTTCTGAAGGTGGAGGTGCTGGCGGTTCTACATCACCGGTTCTCCTTCTTTTAGGTGGGTGGATAGGGATCCCCTCCAAGATCGGGGCATCCTGCCTTTCATTAACCAGCGTCCTCCGCTTGACCCTAGTGAACAGATAGGCCTCACCTAGCTGATGAACATGCTGATCTTTGGCCTCCTTCAAAGCTTCTAACATTATAGTCTCCTGGCTCTTAGTAGCTATAGCACTGGCATGCGCTTCGGCGAGCTGCACCTAGAGCATCTAAGTGAAGATCTCAGCTTCTTTGGCGCGCCGGAGGCATGCCCTCAGCTCCAAGGCTTGCCGGTCATACTGCTCATCTAGAGCAAGTAGGTACATGGTCAAGTGCACCATGGTAGGACTATCTTCTTGCACATCCCGCCCTTACAAAGACTCTAGCGAGCCTTCCATGCCCACCGATTCCTATCTAAGGGTGGAAAGAACCTCATGGGGGTATGGGCAATAGGCTCTTCATAGAGCTGGCAAAGGTACCACAAGGCTTTGTGGGCCATAACCTGGTAGGTGTCGGTGAAGCTAAACCTAGTTACGGTCACACTCCAGGCTTCGGTGATGTTGGGGAACTCTTCACTCTTCCCAATGTAGACGGTAACCTCACACCGATCGGTGCCATGCTTCTCATACTCATGGCCCTCATACTCCAAACGATCTTTGACTCTAAGCTTTTGCAGGGTGGCATGTAGGATTCTAGGAAAACCCTCAACGTATAGGCAGTAACTACTAACCCAGGCTCCTGCCATTTCTGGCGGTGGCTACAAAGAAGGGCTAAGCAAAAAGCTTGCTCAAAGGGAAAACCTAAGCAAGCTAAAGTGCGTCGAGTGGTGGTACCAATGGCTAAGCCAGGCTCTGCTTATAAAGGCGGAGCGATCTATGGTCCTGGCACGATTCACTAGGGTTCCTGCACTAGATCACTATGAATGAATCGACCAAATTCCACGCATTCGAGGCGAGTGACGTGTGGTGCCATTACTGAGTAGTATGACTACAGGGCAAGGGTCCAACAAGAGTGCAGAAAAGGGGTACAAGGAGACATGGGTCACTACTGACGTGACTCATGGGCGAACACAGAGCACAAAGCCATAGTGCAGACCTAACTTTGTAACAAGAATGAGTAGGCCATGCACACTACGACACGCGTGACACCTATGGATGGCGTATCTGCCAGCAATACAGCACAATAATGCACAAACATGATATGCATGAATGCACGTCCTATGCGTTCGAGGTGAGCGATGTTTGAGGCCATTAATGACTAATACGGCTGTAGGCCAAGGTTCTGACAAGAGCCCAAAAAAGAGTGCGGGGAGACTTGGGTCATGGTTGGTGTAACCGCAGGCGACGCAAAGCACAAAGCCATAAGGAACGAGCGCCTCTACAAGCATGGATGTAGATGAAATTATGGTTAATGTAGTAATGGCGATCAACCCCAATCACCGACCATCTCAGGAGCAACGTGCACACAACCCAAGCCATGTATTAGATGCATGGATGCATGTGTAAGTACAAATGGTCCTGCATGGTCGGTGAATCGTTTTTATCTGATGGTAAGGAGGAGAGGCATTAAATGTGTCCACCTACCCAACTTATTTTTATCTGATGGTAACATGAAGGGGAGGCATCAAATGTGTCCACCTGCTGTTGACCCACCCTGCGTAGGTGAAGATGTCCAGTGCTTTCAAACTTACTTAGTGAATTTCTAGATACCTTAGGGAATGGCTTCGAACATTGTTCATTTCGTGCGCATAAAAATCCTGCCGCTTTCCTTTTATTGGTCTCCGCGCCAGACTAAATAGCGGACTGTGCTAGGACCAATGATAGCTCCACCATTACAAAAGGCCTAGCCTAGCCACTTGGTACCACCACTCGGTGAGTCTCAGCTCACCTAGCCTTTTTCCCGAGCAAGCTTCTCGCTCTAGCCTTCCTTGTAACCATCATCCACCAAGGATGGCAGGAGCCTAGGTTAGCAGCTATTGCCTGAACACTGAGGGTTTTCCCAAAATCCTATATGCCACCTTGCAAAAACTCAGAGTCAAGTATCGCCCTGAGTATGAGGGTCATGAGTATGAGAAACATGGCACTGAGCGATGTGAGGTCACTGTCTACATTGGGAAGAGTGTGGAGTTCCTCGATATCACTGAAGCCTAGAATGTGATCGCAACTAGGTTCTGCTTCGTCGACACCTACCAAGCTATGGCCCACAAAGCCTTATGGTATCTTTGCTAGATCTATGAAGAGCCAATTGCTTGTACCCCCATGAAGTTCTTTCCACCTTTGGAAAAGAATCGACGTGTATGGAGGGCTCGCATGGAGGCTTTGCAAGTGGGGGACGCGCAAGAAAACAGCCCAACTATGGTATATCTGGCCATGTATTTGATTGCTCTGGATGAGCAGTATGACCGGCAGGCCTCGGAGCTAAGGAAGTGCCTCCACCGAGCTGAGGAAGCCGAGATCTTTTCCAGGATGCTCGAAGTGCAACTCGCTGAGGCGCACGCCAATGTGGTAGCTATAGAAAGTCATGAGACTGCCATGGCGAAAGCCCTGAAGGAGGCTGAAGATTGGTGCACCCAGTAGTCTAGTTTGTCCAATATAGCAACGCTACCCAAGTCCATTAAATAGCCATTCTCGGGACCGCAGTGCGCAGACAGTTCGTGCATCCTGTGAATCGAGTTCCCTTATTGGATTCTAGAACAAACATTGTGCACCATGCTAAATGCTGAGCGCATGGCAGCGTTGGTTGGCAACCAGTTTTGCCAGCCATGCCCACTGCACCACAGAGCCTGTAACTACATTTGCCTGGATTGCCAAGGTCTACACCAAGAAGCTTTGTGCCGACATTGCCGAGTAGACCATGTATCCCACTGGACCCTATAGGTTCTAGGATTCACCCTTTATAGACAACCCTAAGCCTTCCTTTATGCCATCCCTAAGTAGCCCATGTTTAATTGAATAACCGCCTAACTCATCGTGCAGGTGCTAAAGAAAGCAATGAGAGACGTGGTACGTGTACGAGATGTGTCGAGTCTCATTAACATATCTGGGGTGCAGCAGTACATCTGTAATGGGTATAAAGTGGTTTACCTCAAAAAATGGTCTGGTAATAAAGGCTCCATGTCTAGGGCCAAGCTTTGGTACCTCATGATGCCCGCATGTGCTGGCTATAGATGGAGACTCAAGACTACACACAAGTTTTGCTCCATTGGGTGCAAACATGTAGGTGCCTGTTTCTTTTCTTTAAAAAACAGTTATGGTCATAAGCTTAGTTATCATTTCTTTGAATCGTTGTTATGTAGCAAGCTACTACAACTCCCACGGCACAAGACGTTGGGCTGCTGAAGCGCACATTCAAGCTGGAGGATGCCGCTGAATCTAGCTGCTCACTCAATAAGGTCGCAGCGCTTCCGAGGATATCACGCAAGGGTCAACCGATACATGTGCCATTTTATTGAGCCATAAGCAGTGGGGGGGGGGGAGGAGCGTACATATGAGGGCCAGTATGTAGAACATATTCTTGTAATCGGATACGTTGATGCATGTCTATCAACGTTTGTAATATATGGATACCACAACCTAGATCCTGTTTTAGGTAGGGACCGGGCTACCGCATCGCATGGGCCACTTGTGAGCGTGCACCGCCGGTATGCCATCCATATGTTTAGCTTTTCAGCACGCAAATGATGCGTGGGCAAGGCCTAATTTCAGCACGCAAATGATGCTCTGTTGGCTATCCGTCACCAACCCCAAGTTTTAATAAGCAGATGGTATATATATATAGACACATGCCCCAGCAGCATGCACGCACGTGTACTCGCATGCGCGTGGACCACCATGCTAATTAGGCACCAGCCATGCATGCCGAGAATCCACCGTCCCCTGCTACGCGCCACCGTCTATTTGCCTGCCGCGTACAATCGTCCACTTGCTTCATCTATCCACTGTTGAATGCACGGAGAAAGACTGGTTGTGACGCACTTCACCTTCCTATGCACGCAACACGCAACCATGTTAGTTATTAGTTTGGCTTCCCAACTAAATGAATTAAATCAGAAGGTTCCAACCAAGTCGCTTGAGACACGCTATTTGGAGTGCAATAGATGTACAAACATTGTAGCTGATGATGAGTTCTTGACACTTATCATGCCTATGTTACCAGCGAAGCACAAATTTTTGATGTCCCACTAAATGGTCTGTGAAGGGACGGAGCAGCACAATGCATAGTTCCTAGGATCTGATGGATCAAGCTAATGATGGAGAGAGACAGCTTACTTCTATGTTGCCGTGGATCCATGAGTGGCCTTCATTGCTCAAATATGAAAACATGAGAATAGATTTCAGTGGGCAATGCTATGGTACACTGCACCCATTACCTAGTAAGAGGTAATACTTCAAAGCAATCTGAGCCTTTGATTTATTGGGTTTTTTAAAATTCAACAAATAAACAAATAATGTAAGGAAATAAAGAAAAATCTACCAACATCCTGTAATCAGGAGAACCCTTCCCCCTCCGTGGCTTACACAGAAGGGGGGCCCATCCCTTTCTATGTTTGTGTCATGCAAGTACAAGGCACGGAAAATTGTCACGCCACTTCCTTGTGCTTACACAGCTCAATTTTTATACAGGCAAGGTTATTCTAGATATTTCATTTTTTTGAGCTAACTATTCAGGTAACTATTCAAGTAATTTTGGCCCTTTCCAATTACGAAGCTCCAGCTAGCCCCAGCCTTCCATCCCTTAACAAGGAAGAACTATACAGAAGGGGAACAAGTTAATTGGTCCTGAGAAGCAACACAACCCCACCCCACCCCACCCCCACCCAAACAAAATCGAGCTCCAAAGGGTTAGGGAAAAAATCAACCTGCCATATAAATAGAGAAACCTGGCCAGGTGTAGTATTGCCGGTGGACATAAACCCATGTTCAGGTGAACTATATGCATGACAAGGATGGGGTACTTGAGTAAATGTTGGTACTGTTAACAATAGGTACCTTCAATGAGATGCACCTCAGGCACGCCACCAATCTGGCAGCGCATACTATCAATGCCGGATGCAGTGCATTGCTACGAACACGTTAGGCCTAAGTGGTGCATGCATGATTACGATTACACAGCCTTCCAAATTTCTCCTTGCGATAGGTTCTTGTATAGCTACGAAAGCAGCACTTGTTGTGGTCCATGTGCCAAGTGGTGGTCAAGTCGATAAATTACAAGAACATACATCATCAGACCATTAATGTTACTTTCAACAACTGCAAATCAAATTTAAACCAGAGCTAAAATAGTAAAATATGATATACTAAGTTGTAAACACGCGGAGCAGCACGGGCCCGCGCTTCTTGCCAGACTTGGAGCCCGTGCTCTTGCCGACCGTGTCGAGCGCACTGAGGCAGCCCCTAATGATGTCGTCAATGTAGGTGGAGTCACAGCGCGCGTCAACGCCGTGGGCGGTGCGGAAAAGCATGATGGGCTCGCCGGCGATGATGCTGCAGGCGAATGAGAAGTAGACCATGTCGGAGCGTCCCCACGAGCTGTAGACGGTGAACAATCGCAGGCCGATGATGGAGAGCCCATAGATGTGGTTGTACACGTGCACGATGGCCTCGGCGGCCTTCTTGGTGGCCACATACAGTGACACGGGGCGGGCCGTGCAGTGGTCCTCGGGGAAAGGCAGCTTGGTGTTGAGCCCATACACCAACGACGATGACGCCCACACAACCGTCGACTATGGGTCGGCGTGCATTGCATGGCCTCGAAGAGCGCGACGAGGGCCACGACATTGGAGGCCACATATGCCTGCGGCACCCGCATCGTGTCGCGCACAGCCACCTGGGCCACGAGGTACAGCACGTGCATGAACGACACCACGGACAGGAGCCGCTCCAGCAGCGTGGCGTCATTGACGTCGGCATCTAGCACCACCACGCTGTGGCATGCTAGCAGACACTATTGCACGCTCTTCAAGGATGGGTCGTAGTAGGCGTAGAAGTTGTCGAGGCCGAGCATGCCGTTGCCGCGAGCGTGGAGCGCCAGCGAGCAGTGCGAGCCCATGAAGCCTGCGGCGCCTGTGACAACTACGAACAGTGGCCCGTCGCACCTCCCACTCCCACACCATGCCCCACCCATATGACAATGATGTCCCTGAGCCTAGCAGGCTCCAGTGTGAGTGCTGAGACCACGGCGAGGAGGAAGAAGAGGAGGAGCTAGAGCCGAACGCGGGCAATGCAGAGAGGCTGAAGGAGTGGGAGAGTAGGGATGGGTAGTGCATGACGAGCACGAGTGTGGTGAGCACGGTGGTGCGGAAGAGCAGGTGCCGTGGTTGAAGGCGTTCTCGCCCATGCGACGGCTATGGATGCACGCCTTGGCCTTGGCCTCACGCCGCACATCCTTGCTTCCCTCGATGCGGCCGCTGCCACCGCCTTGGGGGTTCTTCTTCTTGTTGCTGCGGCCCACATGGACCACGGTGGAGGGAGGCTCCGGTGGAGTGGGCGCGCACGGGGACAGAGTCAGAGAGGTGATATGCCAAATCAGAAGCAAGTGCAAAGGCATGGATGGCAGCGGCGACGATAGAGCTGGGTCTGTGTCTAGGGAACGGTGGAGCGAAAGATGCGGATCTAGGGAGTAAGGGTGCGTTGGCGGTGGCTGTGGGGGGGGGGGAGGAAGTAGAGGCCTAAGCAGCTGCGATGTGGGGGGTGAGGTCGAGGAAGGAGGTGGATGCATCGGTCGGCATGTTGGGGCTCCGAGGAGTGGGAACTGGGGTTTAGCTGGGTTCTCGGGGCAGACCCAGACCCGCTGCCTGCCTGTTTACCTATGAAGTGCTTGGCGCCCGTCGCACGCCATAGCAGCAACGCCACCTCTACCTCCGCGTGGGAGCCCGCCACTACTTGCCGCACCACCACGACATGCGCTCAGCCCATGCCGCTGTGCCACCATGGCCGCTGCCCCCCCCCCCCCCGCGCCTCTGTGCCACCTCCATATGGGGCCCACCCTAGGTGAGGATGCATGCCAACAGCGTGAGCGAGGCCTCACTAGCGTTGGGGGCCTCCTATGCCGGTGGCCACTACACCGGACCCACCGTGGCGTGGCGTCACCACGCCCGCTATGCGCTCTCCCCGCGCCTCTACACCACCTCCGCGTGGGGCCTTCCCTAGGTGAGGACGCACGGTGGCCACGTGAGCGAGGCCTCGCCCACGCTGGGGGCCTAATGTGCTCGTGGCCGCTACGCCGGACCCACCTGCCCACGGCAGAACTCCTACGCCGCTGCTGAGAGTGAGGGAGGGAGTAGAGGAGCGAGCGGCCGCTGCCGCCTGCCATTTACACGAGAGAGAGAGAGGAGGAAGGAGCACCATTTTTTATGTAGACTAGGCCCGATCTTTCAAAAGGTATGATAACGTCGATTGGTGGAGACTCAATGTTCACGATCTAGGCTTTGAACCAAGACTGATTCGGATCCCCGCAACCATTACACCACTGCTCCGTTGGTTATCAACCACGCGAACACGATTGACCTTGTCGAGAAGGCTTTCCTGCAAGTGAATCGAGAACATAAGCAAGAACAGGATGAACACAATCTAAAATTGCAAATAAATATGAGGTTTATGAAAATAAGGAGTTCAAGTTTTTATTCGAAAGGATTAATCGCCACAGGCGAACAAGATCAAGAACTAGGGCTCTGGTTCACAGCAAGCAGCCTTGGCAGCACAGTTGCAGCAAAACGATGTCTGTTTCACGAGGAAATCAAGAACTAAACAAAACTCAAACCCTAAGGAGAGCGACGGCTGCTATTTATAGAGTCTTGGGCAACACCCCCTGGACACGCCCCCTAACGGGCCCAAACACGATACACGGTCCAATGGACCAAAAGACGGTGTCGCAGCACCCTGATAGATTCTGGACGCTAACTTGTTTCGACGATTCCTATTGATTCTGAAGGTCTTTTGACGTGAAACCACTTGGATTGGCCTCCTTATCAAACTAGCTTTCCAACCATATGTGGATCGTTGAAAACGGAGTCCAGATGCGTCCTGGGTGACCAGTTTAAGGCTGACTGGTCCTGGAGCCCGAGCCGGACTCAAACTTGAGTTGGACTGGGCTTCCACCATGAAAAAAGATGAATTGGACGCCCATGCTGGACCTCCTCCTCTCCTTGGCTTGTATGCAATGAAGTAGTGATGTCCTCATCAATTTTACATCAGAGGACCATGGTGGAGCCCAGCTCTGCCGACACCTCTGCATCCTCCGACACGCAAAGTACATTGTCCTTGCATGTATGGTTATTTAATTTTGCATCTACTTTATTGAATGCGTCCACATGTTTGATCTATCCACCGCCTAATGCATGGAGAAAGCCTGGTTGTGATGCGCTTCATCTGAGTCATGGAATTTCGATCTAACGCACCAACTAAATAGAACGTACGTGGACACCCTAGAAGGCCGCCGATTCGGCGTGCCATATATCTTTAATTCTCATTCTCATATTGCATACATCTAGATTCATACTCCTAAGAGCCATGACAAAGCTAAGTTTCCTCCGAGCTCACAAATTCACTCTCTACTTAAATATTTTGCTACTTTACCTTTTTATCCATTTGCTTCATTCATTTGTTCCTCCTTTATAGCATCTTTGACCCGCAACAATGCGTCAAGAATTCATCTAGTTTATACAATGAATCAACAATGTTACATTTTGGTACCTAGCGTGATCTTGTTCTGGTAGCCATCTAGTATAGTACCCAAAGTGTTTTCATCTTTTTAGAAATTATGTTCGTGCCCGTACATTGCTAGGGACAGCTAAATCATTGTACTAAAAACACACGGATCGTACGATAAGATAATAACAATGTGAAATTAAATATCGATGTTAAAGTGATATTTAATCCAAAAAAATAAAGTTCATGAAATTAGCACAGAACGACGTCGTAGGCTCACAAACTTTACTGTATAAATCTTTCTGTGATGCAGCTAAGATAACATTTTATATCGTTAGGAAGAAATGTCCATGCCAATGATAACGGCAAAACAATCTTGACAATATAAAAAAAACATGATCTAAGTCGGGTCCAATAATTAATTGATATCATTATTAGAAAAATAATTAATTGATATACCATAAAAATCAATCTACCAAAAAGTAAAGAGTCACGTCCAGCAAAAATGAATGGCTTAGTAAAGTGTGTTGCTCAAATTAACATAAGCAAGTTCATGATACAATTACATGTTTGTTGGTTTCTCCTACAACACCCCTTTCAAGTTTTCTTCCTCCAAAGGTCAATACTTTTAGTTAAAAAAAAGTAATTATAATTTGAGCTACTGCCAGTCAGCCACTACCCATATATCACTGGCCCGATTGACCCTGAAATTTGTAGTCTAACAAAAACAATTAAGAAATAGTATGACAAATGATTATTTGGTATACATTGGTAGTTTAAATAACTTGCTAATTGCAACATTTATCCATAACTTGCTAATTCCATTTTCACTCACGCAGCGACGCTCCAAAGAGAATCAAGCTGTGATGGATGGAAATGTGACATCAACGATCTGAAAGGCAACCGGCAACATAGTGTAATGCCTCACGTACCCTAAACGGAACTGCCGTGCACTATGCATACCTCGACCCTCTAATAAGACTGCAAGAAAAATATTTTGTTTATTCTGCAACCAGTATATATTAGGGGACTTAAATCATAGCATACAAGTGCAAAACATGGAATCCAACAAATACCTTCAAGAACATTTTGAGCAGAGCATATGACAGCACACAGAAGCAATAGCAGGGGAAAGAGATCACCAATGATGTGTCTGTGGCTGTAACAATGACAGGAGAAGATAATCGATGTATCATGACCTTCTTTAGTCCATTGTATTAGGACTTGCCAGGCCTGCAGTGGCTCTGCGAAGAACTTCAGAAGTTGTTTGTGTCTATATCGCCATGTAGCTTAGCATAAAAAATATAATTACAAAGCTGTAAAAAAGGAATTTACCTCAACACACTCTCTGATCAGCATTGCCATATTATTGGAGGATTGTTGCTATTAGGTAAAATTTATTTAGAGATAGTCTGACACTCTGACTTTGTGGATACTCACCTTGGTTGATAAGCCATGGCTCAAAGTATTGTTGGCTGATTTGTTATGAGAGAAAAATAATGTTCGTTGACTGAAAAAATACAACTTATAAGCCAAGCGAACAGGACGACTGACACTAAACACCAGAAAAATCAAACTTTACTACCAGGCTCAATCTCACATGTATGAATATATGATATTTTGGTCAGTATAAGAAAAATAGGTTGAAATTTCATCTAACCTAGTCATGAGGTTAACCACACATATAATTTTCAGAGGACACATATTGAGATACATATGAATCTAATTAAGCTACTGTTCTAATATATATCATGGCAACACACTGCTGCACAACTATCAGAATTTAGTGAAATCATAAAAAAGATTATGCTCACCAAAATAGCTTCCTATTTATTTGTTATCCAACTAGGTAAATGCCCGTGCGTTACAACGGAAACACATAATACCACGATAACATATGTATGAGCGTGTGTTATACTATTATCTAAAATAGATACCACAATCATAATATTCCCATCAATATTACATAAGTCTTTACAAAAGATAGATAGTTAAAATATAACTCTAAATTTTAATGCAAAACTAAAACATCAATTTCAATTGTCGCATCACTTCATGCCTACGATACGCGAAAGATAAGCTTGCACTTCTTTAGGAATCAAGTGCTATGAAAAGATAATCATAACAAGTTTATGTTTCACAATACATGTTTCAAAATCTATTCTACAATTAAGAATCTAATCTCTCAATAGTTCGACTAAGAGAACGTGCTTTGCACGAATATCAAGCTACAGTTGGTCACCAATCAATGATAATCCAGAAGATTTTCTAGTCCAAGATACGACGTCTGACTTCTTATAGCTAAATCATGCAGATGGCTGAAGCCGTAGTTATAAGTATCCTGCATATAAGTTATTTGTTAATTTTTAAAGTTAAAGTACCATTTGATATTCTAAAAAAATATGTATCGATGTGTGATGCATTACCTCTTTTATAGAGTTAGAACCTCTTTATATACGATATTCTTTGTGAATATATCATTTGTTGCTTTCTTCTTCCCCTTCCCTTTTCCTTTCTCTTTCTCTTTGTTCACGTCCTTCTCAGCAGCCGACACGGCTAGGATCCTAATGTTCGATCTTGCCGTAGCTCTTGATAGCGCCACATATAATTGGCCGTGCGAGAACACTGGTTTCAGCAGTATAAAATGCTACTATAATGAAATTATTATAGTATTGCAATGGATTGCAATTCATGTACTACCAATTTCTAGCAAGTCAAGATTTTTCTTTCCCTCACTTATAGAGCACACCTGGCTGATGCTACCATCCAGATATAAAACCTTAGCATGGGCATTATGCTACATTTTGAATTTCTACAAGGCTGGTGCTGCACAAAAAACATGCAATTTTCTGATCATGGACAGCACTTGCAAGAAGCTGGCCACTGACTGAAATGGAGAGCTTCAGCTGCATATACTGAACCTTCACATGAATAGGCCTGAAATCTTTTTCTATGACATACACAGATGCAATAGATTAACTGCTTGTTCCTAGAACTAATCAAGTTCAAGCTTAGTTTTAACAAACAGCCCTAAATTCAGAAAATAGGCTCTTATCACTGAGAATAAAAAAACTGAAATCACATGACAATAGCAATTGGTCTCACAGATAGAGAATACCATGCTATATAGGTAATGAGCCATGATCACAGTATAATGATATTCTTCTAGCATGATCGTATTCTGAAGAGATCTTCCAAGATATATGCAGAACTTTCAAAACATAAACACACAAAGTTGCTCATGGTAGAATGAAACTATAAGGCACAGAAGTTGCTTTTCATATGAGTGATCACATATCATAGTGTGAAGTTTCAATACACACCTGCACAAGCTTTTCAGAGATCTGTATTTCTGAAGAGTGGTCTGCACAAATTAAAAATTGAAGAATACATTAACTGAATATCAAGGACTTGTTAGTCAGCATAAACAAGACAAGCGAGGAAAAAACCTCAACGTTCCATATTGTCTAAATAATGTAGGCTTAAGTGAATTATGCATAGACACAAATAGAGAAAAACCTCATGTTCATGAAAATTTTCTCCCAAAAGGAATAAGTTTGCACATATATTACATATGGCCGATGACTTCAATTTTGAGATTTAAGGTTTTATTTGGCTAACAATAAACTTCACTAATCAACCTGATATACAAACACCCAAATTAGTACAAAAGAATAATCCCTTTTTTCCCAAAGTTGCACCAAAGCACTATGGTCCAAAGTTTCTGAAGACTACAAATCCCGGGAGAAGCCACATATGTGCACAAATTTTTGCCTAGCTCCAGACCGCATCAAGGCAACTTGACTAATACAACATTGCCAAAAATATGAGAACCCTATCCAAATAACAGTTGGTTGACAACAAATCATTCTCAATCAACCAAAGCAGTACTGAATCCAAATCCAAACCCCAACTGATTCCCCACACACTCTATCAGCTACAAAACGAGAGCTCCCATGCGCAATCTCCATGCCCACAGTTTTCAGTTAGCATGCAAGTAGCTAAACAATTACACTCGCCTAGTAGGACCATATGCAATGGCTCTTTATAAAGTTTGAGAGTTAAGTAGTGCTGGAGTCATGGTGGTCGACTAGCAGTACGTCTTTTCAGTAGTAGGTTGATTTTCCAGGTGTACAACACAGCCATGGCTACACACACAGGCGAGGTGCACCTATAAACATAATAACAAAATGTCTACTTATTTACATGGCATGTAAAATTAGCTAGGACTGTAGAGATGAAGGAAAAGGTTCAGAGCCGGCTGTATATTAGTTTTTTGTTTGGAGGCAACAGGCAATGGTGTTATGCAATGGTTCAGTAATCACCTCATCAACTGATATTTATATGGTTCCATCTACCGTCAATACATATAGAATATGACTTCTAAGATCATTGAAGGATTACCTGACTGTCGGTAATGATCGGAGGTATCCATGGGTAGCCAACCTTGGGAGATGCAAGCCTCAAATGATGCAAGACTTTTGTAAAAATTTAAAATTATGAATCTCATCAAACTAAATGATGAAAAGCCTGCTACATATAATTGAATGCCCAAACCACAGATTATCTAATGGCAAACTGAAGATTCAAAAGACGCCTACATGGCACTGCCACGTTCTTAAGCATTGATCTTAGAAGAGCGGCATGCTCATATATTATGAATAAAAAATAAGCATTGATCTTAGAAGAGCATGCTTGAACCAGCCAGAAATTAAAGCCTGCTACATATAATTGAATGCCTGTTAGATTGCAAACGATGAAGAGCGTGCTTGTACATAGCTCATATATCTGATATTTTTCAGTTATGATCTATATTGAAACAGCTAGGACCTTTGAGGCGTATTGAATCATATATTAGTTCATTGTTACCATGGACCTCGTTCATGGTCTACTGACTGAAGAAGAATATCAAATTGCGTGCTGTAGAACGAGTACCTGTTTATCATTCAGAATACGATGAAATCATAAACCACACCTGATAAAGCAGTCGTGGTATGGGGAAGGCAGCGCCGAGGGCCTCTTCTCACTCGTCCGCCTCTTGGTGTCCGGTGATGGGCGTTGACAGCGTCGTGTGTGGCCTCTTCGCACTCGTCCGCCTCCTGGTGTCCTGCGATCGGCGTCGATGGCATGACCGGCGTGGTGTGCGTCAGGGCGCGATCGCATGACTGGCGATGCGTGGTGATCGCGGGAAGGCAGGCGTGGGTGAAGATGATTGCGCGTCGTGGGCGAGCGGCAGGCTGTGGTGATTCCTTTTCCTCCAGGACTGTGGTGATTGCCGTGAAGGATGCGGGGAAGGGGAGTCGACATTGTGAGGGAGCGTGATTGGCGCCGGGCGGTCATGCTCATGGGGAAGAGGGCCCACTTGCCGGTGTCCAAATTTGTCACAGGGGAGGCGATCGCCGGAGGCGGGGCAGATCGATCGCATGAGGCGGGGCAGGCCGACATAGCGATATTTTGTCTCATGAAGGTGGTGTCCACCATCGCCGCCGCAAACAACCCTTCCTTTTTACATAGCGCTGATTGGGGAAGGGGAAAGATTGCTGATTTTTGTTGCCTTGTTTGTGATTTTTGTTGCCGCACGGGTGCACAGAATAGAGCGAGCAGCTTTGGTGTCGCACCTGTGGACGGAATAGTTATGAATATTTTAGTTGTAGAGAAGAGATGACACAACCCAGCCATATTGCAATTGAACATAGCCACCCCATCCAAGCTTCCAAACTTGAAATTGTCCTTGCTGCAATGGACACCATGACAAAAACCTAAAATGTTTATCAGGGGAACTTTAGAGATGAATCCAGGGAATATAGATCGAACTAAGAAAGCAAGAAAATTATGGCATAGCTCATACTCTATAGCTAGCGTGCCATATTGCGATATTTGCTACACGCACCACACATGAGCGTTTCCTCACCTTCTTATTGAAGGTGCCAAATTTGAGGGACATGCAGTTACAGGAGGACTACTATCCCACACCAGAGAGTAATATGATGAACACAGAAATGCGAGCTGAGTCTTGGCTCCGGTTCGAGATGCAGCTGAACAACAGGTTAACTGAGGATTAATGGTGAATTTGGTGAACTATGAGAGCATCAGAAGAATTACCACATGGAGGCATGTTCATAGGTGTTGCCATGGCATGACAAAAATTGATAGAAACGAAATCGAACCTGATAGATCCCACAAAATTGTGGAAAGAAACTTGATATTACCAAAAATAATTCACCGATCTAAGTTTACATGGGAACAAACATTGAAGGGAGGGGATATTACCTGAAGAGAGGGTTCAGCTTTCCAGGGAGGTGATGTCCTAGGGCCAAGGAATTGGTTGGCGGGCCTCCAACCAGAATTGATCCTTATAGATGAGGAAGAATCGATCGTGCTGGGGTGTAGGGTGCACAACATATATCATGCTGAACTGTTGTGAATCTACAGTTAGGGAACACAGCAAAAAGCTCACCTCTTTATGAGCGAGAATTTTCTTACTGTTTTCATTTTCATGCATGTGGATTAAAGCCAAAGGCAGGAGCTTTGCATACTGCATCAAGAAATAAGTAATAATTCATCGCATCAGTTATATGAGTGAACCAGTTTTACATCGGTGCAGTTTAGTTAATTGGAGCGTCTAGTTATCTTGTACTAATATCTAATATCTTTATAGCTACAGGTCACAACAAAGCTCAAGAGAGGAATTTCTACAGATATTTTAGCATGATAACTACACATGCATGTGTTTTCCTATATGAGCATTTTTCTCAATCGCTTAGCACCTACCAAAAGACAGGCTCACCTCGTGAAATGTTGATCAAGCCGCCACCTAACCTTGATGGATGAGCCAAATGCCAAGCAGCTCCTTTTACATTCACAACATCAGCCATAAATGAATTTGAGTTCAGGTAGAATAGGATTATAAGAGGCTACATTAAAAAATAAAAGAAAATGACAATGGTAAAACAGACTAAATCATTCATCGTGAATACATTACATTAGCCTATGGTGGATTTAGAAAACTTCTTAGTCTGCAGAGCTGAGTGGAGCACAGTAGCACACTGAACTGTTTTTTCTCCAACATCCGTTCTGTGCACGATAATGGCTGACCCGATCTGTGCACTTACCTTATCGTGCATTGAGAGGATGAGGTGGCCGGTGGCATCGAGGAGGACGTGCCAGTGATGGACGCTCAAGATGGCACTCTTGCCCCGCAGCACGACGGCGACGTTGGTGTTGGTGAGGTTGATGTCACCATCAGAGAGGCTGATGTCCCTAGGCGAGGGTGGCTGTTGTGCACGATGGCGAGGATGACGGTGACGGCGCGGGCGCGCGACCATGAGGACGATGGTGACGACGTGGGTGTGACGAGCGCACGCACCACCGTGAGGGTGAGGGGCAGGGTGAGGACTGCGAGGGAGAGGGAATGATCTTTCCTTTTGTGCTGGAGCGAGGCGCGGGGGAGACGGATCGATGATTGAGCCACGATCTTCGTACGGGGGAACGACGGGATCAGAATTCAGAAGCACCGCACGTGTGATTTGTGTTTCCTTCTTTCACTAGGCATCGAGCGGTAGGCGGGGATCGCACGGGGAAGAGGCAGAGCGATGACCCTAAAAATTGTCGCACCATTCGATTCTCTTTGTTTCGTTCTTTTTAGTTGTAGGAAGTAGGAAAAAAAGAAAAGCCTTTTACTTGTGTGCCATTAAAAAAATTTGTAATTACACATGAGCCATTAAAAAAGTTGACCGCATACAGGTGCCACTGCTCTAAACTTCTTTGACTTACAAGCCGTTCCGCCCAAATACAGCGTTAACTGTGGCTAATGGATGGGGGAAAAGACAATCATGCCCTTAGGAAGAAGAGGCTATCTGATGGTGTTTTGGCGCCAATCTGATGGGCCTTTGGCACCAAAAACTCTCCCTGGGTGGCTCCTATAAATAGACAGCACTGAGGAAGGTGGTCAGGCAGTGCCAGCACCAGCTGCTATCCCTACTCCCACTCCAATGGCTCTCATCTAGGAAGGTGGTCAGGTTGGTGGAGGAGTAGTGCAAGATAGGGTTATGCAGCAGCTCAGATGGATTGAGAAGCTGGTTTTTGTTGCCATCTTCCTTGCCTTGTATGCAATTATGAAGAAGTAGGGTTCTATGTATGTGTGTGTGTCACTGTGTTTGTATGCTTGAATCAATGAATGAATGAGTCAATGATGGATGGATGAATGCAGTCCAGAAATATAAAATTCTCATATTGTTCATTCACCAACATGCAAACCTTAATACATTACAAACATAAGTAGTGCTCATGGTTCAGATTGTTTACCAACATGCAAACCATAAACCACAATTTCATCTAACACCAGTAGTTTGTCCAGAGCAAGTACCATAAACTACATGTCCTGATCATGCAAAATATTACAACTCCATTACATCAGCATTTCATACCATCCAAATAATTTCATACCACAAAAGCCAAGGTGTTCTCTAGGAGTACAACACCAATGCATCATCAAAACAACATGGTGGAGTCACCTTTGTTCATTCCAGTAGCAGTTGCTTCTTACTTCTGGTATTTTCAGCTGGGCTGGAAGGGTCAGCTAGAGCCTTGCTGCTTGTTTCCCTAGCTAGAGTGGCAGACACATCTTTCCTTGGTGTAAGCTTCTTCTTCAATCCAATCTTTCTCCTTGGTGTATGAACTATAGCAGTTGAAGCTTCTTATGGCTCATGCTGGACTGCAGCATCTTCATTATGAGGTGCAAGGTGCACAACTTGAATAGGAATTAGTTTGTTAGATCCAGTTTTAGATCTTGTGGTACATAAAACATGAAGTTTAGTGTGGGCTGTTGGCATTACAAAAAATTAGAAAGAAATGGAGAAGTGGCATACCTGCTAGAGAAAGGAGGAGGAGTAGAGACTGAAGTATTTGTTGCTGCTCTCTTAGATTTGGAGACAGATGAAGAAGGAGAGGATTTTCTCTTTCTTTTCTTATGTACAACATTCTCCACTGCCTCATTGGGAGGGAACACCATCCCTATGGCCACAACAATGCTTGTCTCTGTGTTAGCTTTAGCTGCTTTTTTCTGCCTCTTCTTTGGCAGACCTCTACAAGTGAAATTTTAGTTATGTTAGATTATTTAATGCAATTCATATCATATATGAATAAATGTAACTGAGAGAAGTTCACCTGTCAGCCTCTATTGCAGTTATGTCTACTAGACTCCCATTCTTGCAGGTGTACAAGTGGTGCCCTAACTCATGGCATATTGAACACTCATGTCTCTTTGATTTCTTCCTGCTACCTCCTTCAACTGCTCCTTTGTACCTGTTCTTTCTTCTACCAGCTATGGACTTAAGCAAGGGAGGATGCATGAAGAATTCATGTGTGGCATCAGGCCACATAGACTTGTCCGGAATGGATGGGATGGCACCTTTATATGCAGCTTTGAATTTGGCCACATAATAGATGTTATGTAGGCAATTGCATGCTTGCATGATATTCCTGACCCTTGCCAAGCCCTGTAGGAACATGTCCTGTTTCTTAAGTCCACAACAAATCTGAATCCAGTCCCCCTTTAGCACAAACTTCAACAACTCCATCATGTTCTATGATGACCTCAATGTCTAGGTTGAAGTTGCCTTCCCTCAGCTGCTGCATAACATGGGGTAGAATCTTTTCTAGAAACTTCTTAGCCACCTTTTTTCTAGTATTCCATTTAATCAACAGCTTCTGCCTTATGGTATCCATCAAATCATCAATGTGCTTGGCCTTCTCTGCCTTTATCTAGTTATTGAAGGACTCAGCTAAATTATTGGTTACATAATCCACCTTGGAATCTATGCCAAACTAACTTCTAGTCCATAGCTTCTTGTGATTATGTTGCAGGTACTTCATTGCCTTAGGTTTGGCTGTAGCCATGGCCTGGTAGTGTTTCTCAAATATGTATTTGCTCCAAGAGTAGGCAAATGCCCATAGGTGATCATAAAAAATTTTACCACTGAACCTTTTCTTAAAATTTTGAACTAAATGCCACATGCACTCTCTATGTTCAGCATATGGAAAGACCTCACTAACACCATGCGTTACTATCTGCCCATAGTCTGTGCAGAATGTTAAACCAGGTGGGGTGACTATTGCTTCCTTCAACCTCTCCATAAACCAAACTCAATTTCCATTTGTTTCAAAATCAATGACACCTATTGCTATTGGGTCATCCAGTTGTGCGCATCAACTGCACAAAGCAATGCACAACTGGCCCCTAAACTTTCCACACAAGAAAGTGCTATCTACTGCCAAATATGGCCTACAACCTCTAAGGAAGCCATCAAGACATGGTTTCAGGGCTAAAAAACTATTAAACCTAATTTTCTTGTTAATGGTGTGGTGATCAATCACAACAAATGAACCAGGATATGTTTCATCTAGCAGGGCCTTGAATTTATATAGGTTATCAAAGCTTTTATTCCAGGGCCCATATAATTTATCCAATGCAAGATTCTTACCATTCCACACCCTCCTGTACGGTATCAAGATTTTGTATTCATCCTTCAGCCTCCTTTGGAATTCAGTAGCACCAACAGTTACATCTTCTTTCAATCAGTCAATCACTTGTTCACAGACCCAAAACTATGTAACCCCTTTACATACGCTAGACCTCCTTTTGCTTTCATAGGTATGGGGATATGGATTCCTCTTCACCTACAAATGGCATAAAAATGAAATACTTATATCTGAAAACAACTGACAGATAAAAAAACATACAAATTTGAAACTAACATATTACCTTAATTGATTCATCATCCTTCATGGTTGAGGCATGAATTCTTCACCTGCAGCCCTCAGTACTCCCACAACAGTAAACTCTGTACCTTCCTATGTCACTCTTTTCAATGTCATAATGAAACTCATGTTTGATAGCATGTGAAGCTAAAGCCAGCTTAAATGCATACATGTCTCTATACACACTGCCTACTGTCATAGGAGGATCCTTCTTGTCATACTCAGCATCAGACATATGATCAGGCTCATTATCTTTAACAATGTCATCTACATCCTCCATTTCATAATTCTCATCATCATCAGACACAAATTCATTATCACTGTCTGTTTCACAGTATGTATCTGCATCAGATCCTTCACCATCCCTTTGTTTGCTGCAACCTTAGACTCTGAGTTTTTGGAGGTGGTGGATGTTGAGGACCAAGGTCTATATACAACCCTTCCTCATCAACACCCACATGCTCATTGGATGGGTTTGGATTAGTCAAGTATTCATCATCTGCAGTTTTACTCTGGGTATGGCTTGGTTGTGCAATGCTAGGACAAGGCAGTGAAGAGGTTCTCAACAGACTGCCAAGAACTGCTAAAATTCCAAGGAGGAATTTCAGGAGGCTCAATACTAGGGCTGTGGTAACCAAAAGTCAGGAAGCAACACTTGAAAGCATTATGTTTTGCAAACATGTCAAGCAAATCTTGGTCGGTGCAAACTTGGATGTTCATCTGTCTCTCAATGCAGAAGTAAAACAATCTCACAACATCCCCATAATCAGAAGGATATTTATTCTCAACTTCAGCAACTAGATCTACGAAGTTGGTACGATCAGCATTGACGACTTTGTTCAAGCTAAACCACCGAGCACGAGTATGGCGAGCAATTATCCGGATTTCTAGGTTGTAGCTACTAGCAGGGTCCATCCTACAGATGAACAACAGCGAGTTCACATATATCTATCTATCTAAAATCACACTATATCAACCACGACTACTACACCTAACTGACCACAATCACAAGGACCAAGCAATCAAAGCGCGAAAACCCTAAAAATGGTACTCACTTGTCAGGAAGCCAAGGAGGTCGGTCGCCCGTGCACGCCCCTTTTTCGCTGCCATGTGCCGCCAATCCGGAGGATCCACGGTCTCTTCTTTCAGGCATCCTCTTCCTTGCTCTACTACCCCATTCCACACCGCAAACATGGGGGATTGAGGGTTCTTCTCTCCACGCCGCAGCCGCAAAGCAGGGCGGAATTGTCTTCTTCTCTCCTCGTCGACGTCGCTAGGGTGTGGGGGAAGATGACTCGAGCGAGATGGGGAGAGTGAGGGACTGAGGTGGCGGTCAATCGTAGTCAACACGGTCTCCACCGCCCAAGGACAATATGGATAATTTTACTGGCCGGTCTCGTCTGTAAGGGCTACCAAATGGTGAAAAACAAACAGAACAAGGACGAAATGACTTATAAAGCAAGAATTTTAGAACAGTAGCACCTGTGTGCTGTCAACTTTTTTAATGGCTTATATGTAATTATAAACTTTTTTAATGACACATAGGTAAAAGGTTAAAAAAAATAGTATCAGGTGGAGTGTAAACAAGCTTTCATAAATTGTACTCCGTGTTTCATTTTTTCTCTTATTTTTTATATTAACTACTAAAATAAAAGATATCTTTCCAGCTCTGCGTCCAGCGTCCTCCCCCGCGGCGAGGCTTCTGGAGCTCTCTCCTCTGTTCCCTCTCCTCCCCGCGGCTCTCCTCTGCCCCGCTCCGCTAGGGTTTTGCCGCCGACCTCTCGCTCGCTCGCTCGCTTGCTTCCGGCTCCGCGAGGCAACCGTCCGACCGGTCGAAATGGTGGATGTGGAGGAGGTCGGGAACAAGATGCAATCGCAGATGCGCCTGCACGCCGAGCCGGAGGACGCCGCCGCCGACCTCCCCCTGCCGGTCCTCTTCGACAGGGCGTCGCGGCTCCACGCCCTGGCCTCCAGCTCCGCCCTCGACCAGGTGCATCCCCCCCTCTTCTGGGAACTGGGATCGCCCCCGCCCCTCCTCCCGCTCACCAAGAGATAGAGATCGGGCGAGCGGTGCTTACGCGTTTGGTTTTTCTGCCGTGCAGGACGGGATCCGCACGGGGGTTGATCTGCTGCGGCGCTGCGACGAGATGGTTAGCAAGCTCGGCCTCTTCTCCCGCAACGAGACCAAGGAAGACGTCTCCACCGCAAACCTCAAGTATCTACTGGTATGTCCGTCCCCTCCCCCTCAATTGCTCCCCGTGCAAGTCCGTGGAACAGGTTGTGATGGTACTAGATGCCTGGTCAGTTTTATTCAGTTGTCAGTACAATTGGAAATCACGCCCGGTCAGTTTTATTCAGTTGTCAGTACAATTGCAAATCACAACAGTGCTAGTAAACTTAAGAATTGTTCCAGTGTTTCACAAGTTCGATTTTCTTCTGTATACCTCTGATCATTGTTGGCATTCGTAGGTTCCGTATTACCTTGCGGAAATGACTGAGAAGATAGCTCAGGAGGATCGGATCCCGGTTCTTAAGGCATCACAGGACCATTTGAAGGTTACCAATTTGCCCTGTCACATTGTTTCACTAGGTGCAGCTTTTTAATTCGTTTATAATGAGGGGTCTCTACTCTCTAGCATGGTATTCTGTCATCACGTTACCTCCTTTTGCACTCCACAGGAGTTCATTGCTCTATGTGAAGTACTAGAGCTTATTCCAGAGGATGAGCTAGAATTGTCCAGGCGGAAGCAGCCTGATACTATGGCAAACAGAAGAGCGCAGAAGGTGAGACTGAATTACTTTCCTTTAAATTCTTAAGGTATCAGTCAGCAGTTTCTACTCTGTAATTGGAGCACAGTAATATGGGACATGGTTCTCTTGTTGTTCAAAATCTATGATGCACAGGCTGATTTTAATTGTAAGATGTTTAAGGTGGGTCGGGTTTCTGTAGTTCACTCTTTATTGTTTTTTCCCTAGGTTGCCCGGTTCAAACGTCAAAAGGCTGCAGAAACGAAGCTCCAAGAGATCAGAGAGAGAAAGGAAAGGCATGGACGCTCATTGAGGGCAGCTGCTTTATCTGCCCCAATTGAAGCTGGAGAGGAAGATGACCTGGAGGATGATGGGGAGGAAGAAAGAGAGGTTAGCATCCCACATCTGGAAGCTGTCTTCATGATATGTTTAGGTTTCTAAATTTCAGCGTATTTCAAATTAGAACGATCCTTGGCATACCACTAGTATGGCCTTGCTTTTCTTGAAAGGAGGATTTTTTTTTTTCAAAATAAAATGAACTGTGATATTTTAGAAGATAAAGCTTTTCCATTTGATGGTGGTATTTTAATTTTTTTAGTCTGATTCTTGTAGGGAGCTTTACAATCTGCAGCATGTAGCTAGCTTCTTAGATACCCGCAGGCTGTCAACCACATACCCTGTATGCTCCTACATACTGTATACCAAGCCGATGAGGATCTTTTGTTCTCTTTAGTCAGTTTGTGACACAGAAACACTGCTACCATCAAATTTATCCCATAGCAGTAAAATCCTCACTTCAAGGTCTTCAATTTTTAGCCCTCAGTGTACTTTCTATGCTATTTTATTTCTCATGACTGAATAATTATTTTGGAATCTTGTTTTTAGCGCTGTTTCGTCTCTTGTCAATGTGTCCTTGCAACTTGTATTAGCTTGCATTTGTTTTTATATTAATCAGAACATATGCTCTGGTTACTTTCCTTGCAACTCTGCCTATGTTGTCTCAACATAGCAGGTCCCAAGCCCTGGTAAAGGAGGAGGGTTGTGATAGGCGTGGCGAGCCAACGTTAAATCTAGCCATTCTAATGGAGATGGAGAACATATGCTCTGGTTCTGATTTCCCCTTTCTATGCTGCAGGTTTGGTTAGCTACCATCTCACTGGCTATCTGCAAGGTTAGTTTGCTGTGTGGAGAAATATTACATAACACTGATTTTTGAGTTCCTTTTTCTGTTTAAAAAATTGTAGTACTTGCATTCATAGTAATATTTGATGCATTAATATATATATATATATATATATATATATATATATATATATATATATATATATATATATATATATATATTTTCATACGCAGGCATTTGATCTTCTCGACATGCTAAAGAAGGAAGAAGAAATGCTTCTAGCTGTAAAGGAAAGGAAGGCAAAGGTAATGCTAATGATAGTGATTTGGTAATTTCTTGTCAGTAGCATCTTAGGTCAATTATTTTCAATAAACATTTTTTTTTCTTGAGAGAATGTGGGAGTCTCAGGATATCATGTTTCACAAATAAGATAAAAGCATATAATGTCTGCTTTGTGCGATTTGGATCAGATGTATTGCTAGCTAGAATAGTTTCAACTTGGAACCAAACTTGAGAAAAATATTTTGAAAAGAATTAAGTAGCTTTCATGTAGATCAACCCGCAAGGTGTTAAGAGTAGCTGTGTTTCTCAAAATTCTACACAGGGTTTGTTTAATGTTAACTGAAGATATGCTGTCTTGTGATTGGCATATCTTATTTTGTTTCTTATGATTGACAACTGATACAGAACACAACTGGAAGTATTTCACCCCCATGTTTTTATTTGAGGAATTATAAAAATATTTCAATGGATGAATCTGGTTGTTAAATAGTTTTTGCATATTTATGAAGAAAACGTGGATACTAAAACGTTTAAAAGTTACACTTCATTAGAATCCAGTGGATCTTCTACCAATAAGCAGCCATTTTCACTGATGGTGCTTTGGCTTCCCAAATTTGCATGGCTGTTTCAAGTAGACTCTGCATGTATATGGAGACTTCTTTTGTTAATCAGAAAAAGTTGTCTGCTGTAACATTTCCATTTCTTCAGGAGGGGAATGCATTTGCTCGTGAAATGCTTGATGAACGGACAAAGAAGGCTGAAGCATGGCACCATAATGCTGCCAACCGTGTGGCATATTCCAAACCAGCTGATCCAATCACTTGCGCAACATTTGCTCAAGATGTAATTGAAGGTAGAGCAAGTGTTTCACAAGCTCACGAGCACAAACACCAGCCCCTGATATTTGGACCTGCAAGTCTTGTTGGTGGTGGTCTAACCAGTGAAAGGGAAAGAATGGCAGCACAAGTTTTTCAGCCCAGTTACAGGTATGCTGCAGGTTTAAATTAAGTGTTATACCCCTGAAAGCTGATGTTTACCTTGTGTTATACCCTGGAACACCTCAATGCTTACTATTTTCTATGGTATGCATTTCTGCTAATGATAATGTTATTTCTGAATGTGGAATAAGCACTAGTTATCACAATTCCTAATAAAACACACTTTGAACTGTTTCCTTATTGGCATAGCCATAAGATACAGCAAGTTTCAAGTCAGATGTAAAATGCTTAGATTTGCTGGTAGTGACCGATTGATATTACTAGTGATAATCCTTGTATCTTACCCCTTGATTCTTGATACTTAGGGTCATGAAGCATTGTCAGAGCTTACGAGAGTGTCATTTGATTCCTTTTCTTCTGCCTGTTTGTCCTCGCTTGAATGACAGGATGCCAACAATGAGCATAGAAGAAGCTGGTTTGCGCGAGATGAAAATGATGGAGAAGTGGCAAGAGAGGACCGCCGAGATGATGAAAGAAGCAAACTCCGCGTGGCACAAGGATGGCACCAGCTCGGCCCAAGAGGACGAGGACGCCGAGGAGGCGAAAGTAAGAGCGTGGGACGACTGGAAGGATGACAACCCCCGTGGCGCAGGCAACAAGAAGCTCACGCCCTGTGGCTAAATTGTGAAACACGCGTTGTATCGGTAATACTCCACATGGAACACGGTGCTCATGTAGATCGTACGATGGTTAATTCGATCAATATTTAGTTTGTGTTTTCTCTAGTAACGTTCAGTGTATTATATTGTAGCCTGTTTGTGTAACAGTGTAAGTGCGATGTCCGCTCCAATACGATACGTTCTTCTGGAGCATGGGGAACCGTACGCCCGTACTGCAACTGTCATGCTGCTCGCTGCTGTCTGGCTTACATGAGCCATCCACAGCTTCTTCATTCTGCACTGAACAGTTTTCTGGGGAATGAAATGGTCTATCATAATCCCATCATCTAAATGGTCTGTCACAAGGTCATTGTATAAACTTGTATTTAGAATGTACTCCGTAATGGTTTGTCAGAATCCCATCACCCAGAATGGGTCTGTCATAAGGTCATTCTATAAATTCTGGTAGGATGTGGACATCGCTTGTTATAAAGGTAAGTAGTCATACAGTGTAGTAAGTACTCGAGAAAGATGAGGTGGTGATAGATTAATAAAGGAAATAAGAATCTGAGTGTTTTGGGATGGATCATCTCTGTCCCTCCTCTCCTGAAGCCAAATACCAGCCCTTTTGATGTCTCAACAACTGCCAACAAAACTAAGAAAGGTTTGCTAGCACGCTCACAGGTGGGTGGGCAAGAGCTGCTGTCTGCTACCGGAATCGCCACACGGCGCATGGAAATGCAACTGCAGCCAAAACGGACTGCTGGCTTTGTCCTTTTGCTGTTTTTCATCATCATCCAACAAAGAAAGGAAGGAGAGGACAAGGAGGCAAGTGCAGCCGTAAGCCCGTAACGCAGCCGAAATTCCTGATGAGTTTCCCATCCAACTACTCACTGCTGGCGCGCTCATCAAGGACTCGTCACGTACGCTATCTGTACCTTCATGTCGTCAGGTTAGTTTCCTGACACTTTACGAAACGCGACCGAAGTTTCCTCGCACCTTCGTTCAACTCAATCGGCATTCAACCTGCTGTGTGTACTGGTATGTACACCGTATACGACACCAAAACGTACCCAGTAAAAATGTACTAGCATATGTGCAGTGATACTGACGTTTGTTTGTTTGAGTACCCGTGAAAATATCGTTTTTTTAAAAAAAAAACTAGACCCCTTCCTCTGAACTAGCTAGGTGTTCTTACAGATTGAAGGTTTTTTTTTAAAAAAAAGCTGCACCCGTACGTCTCTATAACCGTGTTAGTGATCGACTAAATTCAGTTTTCATATCAGCCGCCAATTGACCGCCAATACCGGAGGCGGCTAAGGCCGATATACACTCGGCAAAGGACACTCGGTAAATAGTTTATCGGCAAAGATCTCTTTGTCGAGTGCACTTTATCGGACACTCGCAAAGGCTTTGCCGAGTGTCAATCCAACACTCGGCAAACAAAAGTGGCCGTGACGACGAGCGCCACCATGACGGCGGCTTTGTCGAGTGTCAAGGTCAAGCACTCAGCAAAGGTACCTGCTTTGCCGAGCGCCGTTGACTTAGACACTCGGCAAAGGTGGCCACTTTGTCGAGTGTCGCCGACAAGACACTCGGCAAAGTGGCAACCTTTGCTGAGTGCCTGGCCCGTGACACTCGGCAAAGCATGTTTCCAGGTAGTTCACAGATGGTCACTTTGCTGAGTGTCATGGCCATTGCACTCGACAAAGTGACTGAAAACAACCTTTTTTATTTGTTTTTTACATCTCATCTAAACAAACAGAAGATATATATAACAAACATCACCAATATCACATATATATCACCAACACCACATATATCACAAACGTCACATATATATCACAAACGTCACATGTCTCACAATATATCACAAATAAGTTCACAAGCAATCCAAGTGCTCCATCATCATCAACCACAATTGCAAATAGAAGTATCATTAACAACCACAAGTATCATCACTGATTTGGTGAAGGATTCGCTGAAGCATGAGGATCGTTCGATGCCGCCGATTGATTCTGTACAAAGGAGAAGAGATTGCATGTATGAGACAAAATAAATATATACCATACATGAATAAAACATTCATACTCCACTAGGTTTGACCGTAAGCATGAACATACAAACTAAAATATTTATACTCACATGAGTAGAATAGTGAGGAGGTGGAGGTAAAGCGAAAAGCGAAGGTGGCGGAGCTACACCCGTAGCAGCGCCAGGACTATGCATGTACTGAAGAATCTCCGTCATCCTCCGCTGCTCGGCCTCCACCCTCTCCATCTTCGCCTGCATCTGCTCCCGTATCCTTCTCTCTTGTTCCAGCTGGGCCTACAATATATTCACCTCAATGTTACAATAATGCAAAGGAAAGGTATGAAAAAACCAATGAACGACAAATAAATCAGGAATAACCTCGAGTGTCTCCACCTGGTGGTGTGAAGTGTCCTGCCGAGGTCGTATGGCTGGGCTCCTGCTCGTGCTGCTTGCTCGAATCTGGGAGAGACTGGGAGTAGCAGCCGAGTCGATTGCGCCGTCGCCAATCCAGTACCGCCCATGCTTCTTGCCTCCTCCCACACTCATGATGACTTCTCCATCAAGGTCTTCGGTGCTCGGATCGTACTCTGACCCATGGACCTCCCTTGCCATCGATGTGTACTCACTGAGGCGGTTGTGGACGGACGCATTGCTGTACGCCTTGGGCCCGTCTTTCGGGTTGTAGTCGACGTCGGACGTCGCCTTGCCCTTGTGGGCCATAGCAAATGCCTTGAAGATGGAGCAAGGCTGGCCACCATGTGATGCCGACTGCGAGAAAAAATGCAAGATGATTAGAAATCATGCAGAATTGAGTGTTAGAATAAATAAATGAATTTGCGTACCCATGTTTCTATGTATCCGCTAAGGCTGCGGCTGCCTTGATGGTGTGCTACACCTGGCATCATCAAACGCCGCTCCCGGCACAAGTTGTGCATCTCCTCCCACTCGCATGAGCACCACCTGTCCACCATCTGTTCCCAGCACTGGGGATGCGCGACGCACCAATAAGGAATCATCTATAGGCCATTAAGTACATGACATATCAGAAGATGAAATTAAGCCTACTTAATCTCAAAAGGAATTAGTATTAATATTCTGTATTTACCTGCAGGTACTGGTCCCGGGTCAGCGTCATGGATCTTGCATCCCTTTTGGTGACCTTTGTTCTAAGGACGGTCCCGTAGTAAGTTACGACGGCCTAGATACGCGCCTCGTAATGCATGTCCACCACGAGTTTTTTGCAGCATTTGGTAGCCACCGTATCCACCCTGGCCTCATGTCCGTCCTAGCATCTAAAGAAATCCTGCATACAAACACGATGTATCCATTCATTATTTCAAGAATGTATTGAGCAATGTAGTGCGAGGAAGACTTACCCATAGCTCTTGCTTCACCTGCTCCGTCTTGTTGTTGAATACCCTGCGGGCCCGATCTGCAGCATCGGGGGCGGCGGCGTAGTGGTCAAATGAGCAGGCCGGCCTCGTCACTCCGGCATACTCAACCAGGCCAGGAAAGTGCTCCTTGCACAGAAGACCAAGGATGCCATTGACTTGGCGTGTGTGACCACCTTCACTCGCCACAATCGTCCAGTTCCTTCCCAAGTGAAGTTTTCAAAACCTGCAAGAAAACCAACGGCACGATGGCCGACATGCACATATATATGAACGACACGATGGCCGACATGCATAAGATTATATCCAACCACATATATATAACAATGTCACAACCACTTCTACGACTACCACCACTACTACTCTACCACCACTACTACCGTAACTACTAGTAATACTACGACGACGACGACGGTTGGGCATACCTAGTGGATGTCGTAGGGCGGCGGTGGTGAAGGGGCCAGGGCACCGGTGGACAAGACGACGGCTAGGGAAGCGCTGGGGACGGCGCTGGCGCGGGCGCGGCCGGCGCTGGCGCGGGCGGAGGCGGCGACGGGGCTGGCGCCTCCTTCTTCCTCCTCCTCCTTCTCTTCCTCCTTCCTCCTCTCTTTCTCCTCCTCCTCCGGCGGCACGGCACGGGGGCGACGCGGGTGGGGGCGGCGGCAGCGAGGCTGGCGCGGCGGCGCGGGCGCGGGCCGGGGCTGGCGCGGTGGCGTGGGCGGGGGCGTGCGTGTGTGCGTGCGTGCGGTGTGTGTGGGCCGGCTGGGCCGGGAGGTTAAATCCCCTCTTTGCCGAGTGCCCCCGATCTGGCACTCGGCAAAGTTTTTTTTAATTTTTTTTAATTCTTTGCCGAGTGCCACCTGGCCAGACACTCGGTAAAGAGTTTTTTTTTAAAAAAATTATTTGCCTAGTGCCATAGGTCCTAACACTCAGCAAAGAGACTCCTTTACTGAGTGTCTTCTCCTGACACTCAGCAAAAAGACTCATTTGCCGAGTGTCATTTTTTGACACTCGGCAAACCATATTTTTTTTTTCACTTTTGACCTCCAAACTTTTTTTCAGTGAAGAGGCCGACTTCGGTTTGCAAGCATCGTACGTGACAACTTGCGTGAAACCTCCTCAATTTTTTATCACAGCCTCCACATATGATATCTTGAAATCTTGACAAGTTTCATGATTTTAGGACTTCGTTTGCTTTTTATAGAATTTAAAAACAACTCGACCGCAAGTTCATGGTCATGTTTCGTGAACAAGATGTTCGAAATTAGTGGTCTATTCCTGGATACGACCTCACATTATACTAAATAACATGAATATCATTTTTCCATTTATTTTTTTCATTATTCGAATGACTAGCTGTTATAATTTGAATTATCCAAGAAAATTCAATTAAATGAAATAAATTAAAGAAATATAGAAAAAGTCCGAGAAATGTGCCACATTGGAACATGGAGTACCAGGTATTGTCTGAGGACTGCAAAAAAAGTTTGGAGGTCAAAAGTGAAAAAAAAATTGTTTGCCGAGTATCAAAAAATGACACTCGGCAAAAGAGCCTCTTTACCGAGTGTCAGGAGAAGACACTCGGCAAAGGATTAACGGCGGCTACCGGCCATTAACGGCAACGGCCATTTGCCGAGTGTTATTGTTTGACACTCGACAAACCTGGTCTTTGCCGAGTGTTTGGCACTCGGCAAACTACCTTTTTGTCGAGTGACATTTGTTTGCCGAGTGTTTTCTCTCTGGCACTTGGCAAACAACCTCTTTACTGAGTGCCCGATAAAAAACACCCGGCAAAGTCTGGGACACTCGGTAAAGAAGCCGTCTCCGGTAGTGCGCCGTTGCTTGGATCAATATTAATCCACCCATGGTCATGCATGTCACCGTCAATGCATGATCATCTCCCTCCCTTGGTTATAAAAGCTAGGCTAAGATTTAATCAAACTTTGAAAACCACAGAGACATGCATCAAGTAATATGTGAAATTATGTACTAGTTTGAAAACCATGCATATAAGCTACATGTTTAATCAGCAAAGCTAAATGGGTTAGACAAACTGTACACGTTGCCAAGCAAATGAAACCCTGCAATTGATGCCAGAGCGTTAGGTGCGGCGGTGCTGCATGCAGTAGTATGTAAAGGATCGCGCCGTCGACGACGACGACGTACGACGCATCCATCTCCGCCGTACGTGTACGCACACCTATAGCTCACGACGACGATGGGATCCAGAGAGGAGGAAGAAGCCTTCAAATCGGAGGCGAGCGAGAGAATCGCATCGCGTGTCGGGGGTGAGGACTGAGGAGAGTTTTCGGTGAGGTCGGTCATCAGGTAGGCCTCGCCCCCGTCCCCCGTGCGAGTGCGAACGAACCGGCCGTTAGTTTCCCGCGCCGGCCGGGCGCGAAGCTTCGTGGAAGCTCACTTCCCCCGTTCCTCGCGCCCTCTATAACTCCTCGTCTTCTCCACCCCTCGTCTTCCTGCCTCCTTCCTCCCCTGATCCGCTCCCTAACTCTCGAGCAATCCATCGATCCTCGAATCCCTCGCCTGGAAGTGCAAGGTACGCAACACCGATCGCCGGCCATGAAGCTGAGCATGCCTTTCTTCGGCTCGTCGTCCTCCTCCGGCAAGAAGCAGCAGGAGACGATCAGCAAGAAGAAGACGAAGGGATCAAAGAGCGGCTCCTTCGGCTCCACCTCCTCCTCCTCGTCCGATGAGTGCGCGTCGCCGTCCGCCGCCACGACGCCGCGCACCGTCCTCCCACTCCCAATCCGATCCGCGTCGTCGTCGTCGTCCGCCGGGGGCGGCGGCAACGGCAAGCCGAATAAGCCGAGGCCGCCGGTACTAGCCGCCGTGCCCGTGACGCGGGAGGACCTGGAGGTGGCGCTGCGCCGGGTGGTGCGGAGCGAGGCGGAGCTGGCGGCGGTGCTGGCGGAGGCGGAGGCGGCCGGGCTGGCGCCCGAGGCGGCCGCGGCCGCGGAGGCCGAGGACGAGGCCGAGCTCCGCGACGCGTTCGCGGTGTTCGACGCGGACGGCGACGGCCGGATCTCGGCCGAGGAGCTCCGCGCCGTGCTCGCCTCGCTCGGCGATGAGGCCTGCTCCGTCGACGACTGCCGGCGCATGATCGGCGGCGTCGACGCCGACGGCGACGGCTTCGTCTGCTTCGACGAGTTCTCGCGCATGATGATGCCGCAGGGGGCGGCAGCGTGATGCTTGCTGTCTGTCTTAGCTGCTGCTAGTTTGTTTGGCACTACTGTAGTGTCGGTGTTGGCGTGCATTCGGCTCCTCGTGTTTCTTCTTCCCTGTCGCCAAATCTGTACCTACCTATGTGCAGCTGTTTTTTTGGTGTCATCGATCGATGTCAGTTAATACTCGTACTACATCGTGTCTTCTTTCCCAATCCAGAGATTTTGTTGTTCTTTTCCAATTCAGAGATTGGTGGACCAATAAATTTGTTTTCCCGCGAAACATATGAAAAATGCTCGTATACATACCAACGCGTACACTCACTCTTATAAACACAAACATATACACCCTATCCTTCTTAAAAGTAATGAATTCACTACAAATGTCTCAATATTGATACTTGATAGACACGTTGCATGCCAATGAAAAAAATGTTTGTGTTGACGTACAGGTCATCTATATCCCTGTTGTATATCTAACTAGATACTCCATGATCTCTATCCGGTTGTGATAGATTTACCAACTATTCTATATGATTTTCATCCATTTTCATTGTTTCCCCCTTTTGCATCACTCATATGTTTGTCTTCAATATGTGGTTATGTGTAGCTTCAGCAACCCATGTGTCGTGATGCCATGAATCTAGATTTTAGCTTTCAAATTTTGAGTCATTGAATTTTTATCCATCTTTTAAGCTGGAACTCTTTGCTATCCATCTATTATGTTAGAACTCAATAAACACCTTTAATTTAAAAGATAATCTTTTACAAGATGGATTTTACTATATTTCCATAAACAATCGTTTCATTGCTCTAGATGTTGAATTTACTCTATCAATGCATCCATCAGCTATGAATGCAGGTACACTAACACACAGTATGTATGTTTACTTTAAACTAATATTTTTTATATAGTAAAAGAGGTAGAATAGAAGTGAGTATTGAGTATATATATAGAAAGGAATTACCCTATATATATTATGGCTATTTTTTAAATAGTAGATGCCAGTAGTTTAGAAGGAAATTTGAGAGGATATTGAATATTTTATATGCACAATTAAGGGTTACTTAACATATGTATTAATAACAGATATGTTTAATTTCTATACAAATGTAGGTAATGCTATATATGAGTAATTTAGGCACAAATTAATACTTATTTCAGGTTATCTTTATAGTTATAGGTGGATAATTTAGGCACAAATTTTTAAGGTTACTTTAAATTATCTCTCATAATGGTCCATGTGTTTAGATGTAATTTTAGGGAGGTTATTTTATGTTATTTTTATAGTGGCATATTGAGGTATTTTTTAAAAGAGACATATTAGATCTAATAACTTGTTGTCAAAGATGATTAGGGTTTACTAAATTGATGGCTGGATGTTATGATTTTTGTTAGAATTCCTAAGATTTATCCTTTTGTTTTTGTAGCACCTCATGAGAACAAGACTCTGTTGTGGTCTCCAATTACTAATAGTATAAGATTTCACCCTTGAGCTAGGTCCAAATGCCCAATATCAATTTACCCTTAACATTAATATACGCAACCAAGATATTGTGCTATAATTTATATAGTCCATGTTTTCTTTGAGCTTAATTTTTGCCTTTTGATCAATAGTATGATTGAGCTACGTTTGAGAAAAAAAAGATATATTTTAGTATTTAGATCATGGAACTAGAATATGGGGGCCTTTATTTGTACTATGATAGCCTTGATTCATCATTACTCCATTTTTTGTTGCACTGTAGTGGGCAATTAAGGCCATCAATGTCATTATCAACACTTTTTATGTCTTGTGCCAATCTGTACATTATAAAACCTATTCCCTCTGTCCTGTAATATAGTGCATTTTAGAAATTTTAATACAAATTAAGAGAGAACATAAAAGACGCATGTACCTTCATTTTATTTCCTAATCAGACGCTATCACCAACGTGATTAATGGTGATTGGTTGATAATGGAAAGTATTTAATGTAAAATTGGTTTTTTGTCCTCTAGAGTGCATTATATTTGAGGATAAATTTTGAATGCTAGAATGTTTTATATTACAGGACGGAGGGAGTAAATGTATTAGCTAAATGATTGTTGTGTTTTGAGACAAATATATGAAATCAATAAATGCAATAGGACAACACAAGAGTGGGAGCCCAATGCGAGAATATGTGCCATGGATTCGAATCCGGTGATAAAGACATTAGGTTGAACTTGCTACCTTTGATGTGTAAAATTAATAAATTCATATTTGTGAAAACACTCCAATAAAGTTAGGATATACTTTGACAACTAGGTTAGTTAGAACAACTCCAGCAATGGTTCTCAAATCAGGACCTAAACACCTCCCTTTCTTTTGAGGGTCTTTTTTGGCTCAGCTCTAGCAGGAGCCTTCAAATTAGGATCCTTAATTTTTGCGACCCATTTATATATCACATATATTTTCTTATTTAATTTTATCTTTTTCCTCTCATCTTCCATACTCCACACACGACAACCGAGCCCCTTCGGGTGAGCTCGAGGTGAAGGAGCTCAAGTACGAGAGGGCGACCGGTGAGTAGGACATCATGACTGCTAAGCATGTTGACTCAGACAACTAGCTTGTGATGAGCAGGGGTAGCTGGCGGGAAGGGGATTTTGTGAGTAGGGGTGGCCGGCAGGGCACGGTGCCTGTATGAAAGCTCTAGTTTGGTTTTGGCGAATTGATGAAACCCTAAGTGCTAACCTAGTTTATCAAAGTGATTATGAGATAGGTAGCACTATTCCAAGTGGTGGAGCAATGGTGAAGATTATGATGATGGTGTGACCATGGTAATGATCAAGTGCTTGAACTTGGAAAAAGAAGAAAGAGAAAAAATAAAAGCTTAAGGCAAAAGTGAAACTTGATAGAAACTTTTTGGTTTGGTGATTGAGACACTTAGCGAGTGTGATCATATTTAGGATCGATAGCCGTACTATTAAGAGGGATGAAACTCGTATGAAAATATGGTTATCAAAGTGCCACTAGATGCTCTAACTCATTACATATGCATTTAGGATCTAGTGGAGTGCTAACATCCTTGAAAATGTTTGTGAAAATATGCTAACACATGTGCACAAGGTGATACACTTGGTGGTTAGCATATATGACCAAGGGTGGTGAAGTTGGAGTTGAGAAGGGGCTATCTCGAGGTGACCAAACGCAGCTCTAGCAGCTACCAAACTCAGCAGACGTGTCCGATCAGTGACGCGCTGGGCCTATGACCTGTCAGGAGGTGATGTACGCTGACGTCAGTCATGAAGCATTGGCGCGTAGAGGAGCAGAAGGACCAAACTCTGGCCTAGGTCCGATCACACCTAATCGGACGCGTCCGGTCACAAAAAATCATCTCTGGATGCTTACTGGAAATGATCTGATGCTAGGTTTTCATGGGGAGTGGCACGTTCGGTCGTTGGGTGATGGCACGAGCGCATGCGTGAGCAGGGCTAGCACCAACGCATCTGGTCCTGTGTCCTATGCGTCTGGTCATCAGTTGAGTGCTGGCGTGGGCAAATCTAACCGTTAGGATCGTGGGGTGGAGAATCAAAGAAAGGAACACGTGGCGTAGATCTATGGATCGAACGCTAGGGTCCTGTGTTTGGCCAACCCGACCTATGCGTCCGGTTGCCCCGTGGAGGCAGAGCAGTGTGAGCCCAACGACTCTATTTGGTTGAGGGCTCTATTTAAGGCATGTGGCCGGTTCTAGCTCACTCTCTTGGCCATTTTGCATTGACATAGCAACTTTGTGAGCTTAGCTAAATCTCTCCCACTCATCTCCATCATTGATTCATCATCTTTGTGAGATTGAGAGTGAATCCGAGTGCATTGCTTGAGTGATTGCATCTAAAGGCACTTGGTGTTCATGTTTCGCTGTGGGATTTGCCTATTACTCTTGGTGTTTATCGCCACCTAGATGGCTTAGAGCAGCAAGGATCGTCGAGCGGAGGAAGCTGCTTGTCTCTAGCTCCGATCGTGGTGATTGTGAGGGGTTCTTGACTTTTCCCCGGTGGAGAGCCAAAAGGTACTCTAGTGGTTTGTTCGTGGCTTGTGTGATACTCATCTTGTGTTGGTTGTGTGGCACCCTATTGAGGGTTTGGAGTGTGATGTCAATTAGCGTGTGAACCTTCAAGTGAGTGAATCGCCACAATAAGGACTAGCTTGCCGGCAAGCAAGTTAACCTCGGTTAAAAAATCTTGTGTCACCTTGTTCGAGGATTTCATTGGTTATCTTGTGATTGATTGATTGGCTCCATCTTGTGATTGGTTCATACCTCGACACGTCGGTATAATCATCGCCATCCTCTCTCGTATTACATTTCTAGTGTGTAAGCAAAGATCTTTAGTGTAATTATTTTTAGAGCTAGCTTGCGTCGAGTCTAGTAGTTAGTGAGGCTCTTTAGTTAGCCTTTGAGAGCTCACTAACTTAGTATAGTGACTTAACAAATTGTGTGCTTAGTGATCATAGTCACTAGAATTGTGGCAGGTGACTTGCTCTTTTAGTAGGCTAACGCAACGCTCGCTTCGCCATTTGATTGTCTAACATATTTGCTAAGTGTTGTTGTAAAAAATTTTAATAGGCTATTCACCCCCCTCTAGCCATTAGGACCTTTTACCTGGTATCGGAGCTCTGGTCACCGTGATTTGAGGCTTAACAATCTTTGGTGTCAAAATGGCTTAAATCAACACCAAAAAGCTACCCCAATTTGATGGCTCCAACTATCTCTATTGGAAGGCTAAGATGACAGCATATATCAAGTCAATCAATATGAAGGTGTGGAAGGTAGTGGAGATCAAGATTGAGATTGCCAATGAGGAAGCTCCCACCACCGCCGAAGAAGTGCTACTCCAAAACAACGGCATTGCTCTTAGTGTCATTCATGATGCATTGGATGAGAGAACATTTGAGTAAATCAAGAACATTGAGATGGCTCATGAGACATGGAAGAAGTTGGAGGAATCATTTGAGGGCACTCAAGCCTTGAGGGGTGCTAAGGCATACATCCTCAAGGAGAAGTTTGCTAGTGATGATGAGAGTGTACTGGAGATGTTCCATAGACTTTAAGTGTTTATCAATAATCTCAAAGCACTTGGAGAAGAAGTGAAGGATAAGGACTTCTCCCATAAGTTTTTGAGATGCTTACCTTGAAGATTTAGCACATTGGTCACTATTCTAGTGAGGAGTGGTTTGGACACTATGACACCAAACCAAGTGTTGAGAGATGTGATGACCGATGACACATATGTAGATGATGATGAGAAGGAAGAAAAGAAGAAGAAGAAAGATGAGAAGAAGGATGAGAAGAAGAAGAGTGGCATTCAATGCCACATCATCCAAGGGCAAGGCAAAGCAAGAATCATCAAGTGAAGATAAAGACTTTAGCTTTGATGAGATGGATGATAAGAAGATGGCTCTCTTTATCAAGAGATTTGGAAAGTTCATGGTGAAGAAGAGCTACCATGCTAGAAGGAAGAAGTCTTCATCTAAGAACAAGAAAGAATCAAGAAGATGCCTCAAGTATGAAAGCAAGGATTATCTTGTTGTTCAATGCCCATACAATAGCGACAATGATGATGATGACAAGAAGAGCAAGATGAAGGACAAGAAGAAAAAAAGAGAAGAAGGACAAAATGACTATCAAGAAGAAGAAAAAGGGTAGTTCATATTTGGTCACTTGGGATAGTTTTGCTTCCTCAAGTGATGATAATGATAGTTATAATGACAAGACCACCAAGAAGAAGGCTCTTGCAAGCATTGCTATCAATGAGAAGCATTCTCTCTTTGACAATCCATCATGCTTAATGGCTAAGGCCACTAAGGTACAAACTTGTGATGAGGAACATGATAACGAAAATAAAAATGGAAGTGATAGTGATGATGATGAACCTACTAAAGATGAACTACTTGACATGATAGATGATGCTAAGGAACATTTTAACATTAAGAGAAGGAAATGCAAAAGCTTGCGGAAGGAACTAAAAGCCCTTAAGCAAGCCTTTGATGAGCTCAATGCATCTCATGAAAGGCTAGAGGAAGCCTATGAGAAGCTTGACAAGGCTCACAAGAAGCTTAAGAAAGCTCATTCCTCTCTACTTCATGAGCAAAATAAGAAGGAACATGTTGTAACATGTGACATAGGCTTAACTTGTGATATAATTGATGAATCATTCTATAAGCCTATCATTGTTGCTCCCACTAACACTTCTTGTAGCATATCACTTCTAGCTCATCTAGTAGTGATGGTTTCACTTGTGATGTCTCATTAATGGTTGAGAATGAGACACTCAAGAAGGAGGTAAAAGATCTCAATCATACCTTGGCTAAGGCCTATGGTGGTGAGGACCGCTTGCTTATGTGCTTGGGTAGCCAAGTGCTTCTCTCTACAAAGAGGGATTGTGCTATATCCCCAAGAAAGGCAAGGCGGCTTTTGCTCCTCACAAGACTAGTTTTGTGAAGAATAATGGTCGGTTTTGCACTAGTTGCAAGCAAGTTGGTTAGGTGGAGCAAAATTGCATGAAAAGAAGCCTCAAGCCAATATATCCTCTATTAAGCTTGATTCCTTCTATGTGCTTACTAAGGGTATAAATGGTGTGAAGGCTAAGTTCATTGGTGCACCATGGATGGGCTCAAAGAAGAAAGCCATTTGGGTGCCAAAGAGCTTGGTCACTAACCTTTAAGGACCCAAGTAAGTTTGGGTACCTAAAAAGAATTGATCTTCTTTTGTAGGTCAATTACAAAAGCCAGAGGAAGTCATTGGGTTCTTGATAGTGGGTGCACTCAATACATGACCGGTGATGCAAGAATGTTTAACTCAATCAATACCAATGGCAATGATGGTTATGATAGTATCACATTTGGTGACAATGGTAAAGGCAAGGTCAAAGGACTTGGTAAGATTGAAATATCCAATGACTTGAGCATTTCAAATGTGTTGCTAGTTGAGAGCTTAAACTTCAATTTGCTATCCGTGGCTCAATTGTGTGATCTTGAATTCAAATGCATATTTGGGGTAGATGATGTAGAGATCATAAGTGTAGATGGCTCTAATTTGATCTTCAAAGGCTTTAGATATGAGAATCTATACTTGGTTGATTTCAATGCTAGTGAAGATAAATTGTCAACATGCTTGTTCACTAAGTTTAGTATGGATTGGTTATGGCATAGAAGGCTTGGTCATATTGGAATGAAACAATTGAATAGATTGATTAAGCATGATTTGGTTAGAGCCTTGAAAGATGTTGTGTTTGAGAAAGATAAGCTTTGTAGCTCTTGTCAAGCCAGCAAACAAGTTGGAAACACCCATCCTAAGAAAAGCATGATGAGCACTAGTAAAGCATTTGGGTTATTGTACATGAATTTGTTTAGGCCAACACAATACACTAGCATCGGTGGAAACAAATATGGCTTTGTGATAGTGGATGACTATATGAGATACACTTGGGTATTCTTTCTAGTGAATAAGAGTGATGTGTTTGCAACATTCAAATTATTTGTTAAGGGCATACACAATGAGTTTAGGGATGAAAATGATACGAATATTTTCCGACCGTATTCAAAACCGAATCCATTTAGAGGGGTTGAGATATGTCCATATCCGAGTCCGGATATTCAACATCCGACACCGTATTCGTATCCGAATACTCAAATCACATATTTATGATGTCGATACCCAATCGTATCCTATCCGACATAGTTGACACTATCCGTATTCGAATCCGAATCTGGACAGAAATATAAAAACAAATGTAATATCGGTGATATCCGTCCGTATCCGATCCGTTTTCATCCCTAAATGAGTTTGAAACAACCATCAAGAGAGTTTGAAGTGACAATGGTAGTGAGTTCAAGAACACAAGAATCGATGAGTTGTGTTATGATTTTAGGATTAGACATCAATTCTCGGCCAAGTACACTCCACAATCAAATAGCCTTGTTGAGAGGAAAAATAGAACCTTGATTGACATGGCAAGATCAATGTTGAGTGAGTACAATATGAGTCAATCATTTTGGTCCGAAGCTATCAACACGGCTTACTATTGTAGCAACCGCTTGTATTGTCACCCATTAAAAAAGAAGAAACCATATGAGCTCTTGAATGGTAGAAAGCCCAACATTGCATATTTTTGGATCTTTAGTTGCAAATACTATATCTTGAAGAAAGGCACTAGATTTGGCAAGTTTGAAAAGAAGTGTGATCAAGGATTCATACTTGGCTACTCCACTACAAGCAAAGCATATAGAGTTTGGAATTTGGCAAGCGGTACTCTTGAAGAAATTCATGATGTTGAATTTGATGAAACCAAGGGTTTCCAATATGAGAATGAGAATCTTGAAGATGTTAGAGGCATTCAACTTTCAAATGCCATGAAGAACATGGATGTTGGTGAATTGAGGCCTAGGCATGTGAATGATGATGATGATCAAGTGCAAGTACTCTCTAACTCAAATGTGCAAATGGACACTAATCAAGCAAGTACAAGTGGCTCTCATGACAATGTGCAAGATCAAGTGTCTAGTACATGATCTCAACCCAATGATCAAGCAAGTGCAAGCAATGTTTCAATACTCCAACCAACCAATATTACAAGAGATCATCCATTAGATTCTATCATTGGTGATATCTCAAGAGGTGTACAAACAAGATCAAGATTGGCATCATTTTGTGAACACTTCTCATTTGTGTCTTCCATTAAACCTAAGAAGATAGATGAAGTCTTGTTGGATATTGATTGGGTGAATGTTATGCATAAAGAGCTAAACAACTTCACAAGAAATCAAGTATGGGAGTTAGTAGAGAGGCCTAAGGATCATAATGTGATAGGAACCAAATGGGACTTTCGCAACAAGCAAGATCAAGATGGGATAGTTGTAAGGAACAAAGCAAGATTAGTGGCTCAAGGTTACACTCAAGTTGAAGGTCTTGACTTTGGAGAAACATATACCCTAGTTTCAAGATTGAAAGCAATTAGAATCTTGTTAGCCTATACTTGTGCCCACAACATCAAGTTGTACCAAATGCATGTGAAAAGTGCATTTCTCAATGGGTACATTAATGAGCTTGTGTATGTTGAGCAACCTCCTGGTTTTAAAGATGAGAAGAAGCCCAACCATGTTTACAAGTTGAGAAAGGCTTTGTATGGCTTGAAAAAAGCACCAAGAGCATGGTATGAAAGATTGAGGGATTTTCTACTCTCTAAGGGATTTAAGATGGGAAAGGTTAACACCACTCTATTCACCAAGAAGCTAGGCAATAACTTGTTTATGTTGCAAATCTATGTTGATGATATTATTTTTGGATCAACCAATCAAGATTTTTATGAGGAGTTTGAAAAGATGATGGCAAATGAATTTGAGATGTTTATGATTGGAGAGCTTAGTTACTTCCTTGGTTTTTAAATTAAGCAAATGAAGAATGGCACATTTATGAGTCAAGGCAAGTACATCAAAGACATGCTCAAGAAGTTTGGCATGAATGATGCTAAAGCAATTAGTACACCAATGGGGATAAATGGAAGCTTGGATAGTGATGCTAGTGGCAATATGGTGGATCAAAAGTTGTATCGGTCTATGATTGGAAGCCTACTCTATGTGACCGTATCAAGACCAGATGTCATGTTTAGTGTGTGCATGTGTGCAAGATTTTAAGCTTCACCAAGAGAAAGTCATTTGAAGGCTACAAAGAGAATATTATGGTACTTGAAGCATACATAAAATATTAGTTTGTAGTATCCCAAATAAGCAAAGTTTGAGCTAGTTGGTTACTCTAACTCGGATTATGCAGGATGCAAGGTTGAAAGGAAGAGCACCTCAGGCACATGTCAACTATTGGGAAGATCACTTGTTTCATGGTCATCAAAGAAGTAAAATAGTGTTGCATTATCAACCGCCGAAGCCGAATACATATCCGCCGGTAGTTGTTGTGCACAAATACTTTGGATGAAGGCCACCTTGAATGACTTTGGAATCAAGTTCAAGAAAGTGCCATTGCTATGTGACAATGAGAGTGCAATCAAGTTAACCAACAATCCGGTTCAACATGCAAGAACAAAGCACATAGATGTTCGCCACCATTTCATAAGAGATCATTAACAAAAAGGGGACATTTGCATTGAGAGTGTGGGCACCAAAGATCAACTTGCCAATATATTCACCAAGCCATTGGATGAGAAAATGTTTTGCAAGCTAAGGAATGAGTTGAACATATTGGATTTCTTAAATATATGTTGATGCACCCCCACTTATATGACATGTCTCTCCTTCGAGCAATCCAAGGTAAAAGTTGATTGACATGGCATACATCCTTTGCTAAGGACATGTTTAGTGCATCTAGTCATTCCTCATGTCTTATAGGCTCATTCATGAAAATCAAATAAATTTATTGCTTGTATGGTACCACTATTGCTTCTATGCTTGACTTGATCTAGTGGTAGCATATGACATGTTTGTAGGCTTGTGAATCTAGTGTTTGATCTAGAAAATGAGCTACAAGTGTTTATCTCAACATGGTACAAGATAACCCTTATTTGGAGGTGTGAAGAAGCTTGTCCTTGGATCAAACCGAGTTAAATATCTTTGGCAAGTGTTCTAGATTGGACCAATTTTGGAAAAATGATACTCACCCCATTGATTAACATTGATAATCTTAACCTATCTAAAATTAAACCTTTGTGGTCATTGATGACAAAGGGGGAGAAATTGCACAAAAATAAGGTTAAATGACAAAGATATGGTTAAATGACAAAGGGGGAGAACTTTGACATAGTGAGATATATGGCAAAGTAAGGGGATCAATTAAACTTTTGAGCACACAAGTAGGGGGAGCAAGCTCATAAACTTGATTGGTGCATTTGAATGTGCATCTCATATGTTTGCTTGCATAGCATAAGTTTTACATTAATATTCCATGCTTGCGTGGTGGTTGCTAGTTATATGTTTGATTGATGAAATAAAAAACTAGCATGCATAGGTTGAGTAACTAGATTTAAGTTTATTTTAACTAGACCCTTGCTTCTAATGTTGATCTCATGGGATATTCTAGTTTTTAAGGATGTCTAGTTACCAATGGTGCTAAGGATGGTATATTCGGTGCACTCCGATTGGTAGCATGCTTCAAAGGTCCATCTCTTATACCTTAGCATCATTTGGTAGACATTACTCTCCTACAACTCAAATCCATGTATATGTGTAAGCTTTAATCCTAACTCTTAGCACATATGTAGGGGGAGCTAATGCTACCAATTAGGGTTCATAAAACTTGTCCATATCCTTTTACATATGGTAAATATGCTTGGGCAAGCAACATGGATTCAAATGAATTTCAATTCATATCTTTGTGAAAGGGTTGTCATCAATTACCAAAAAGGAAGAGATTGAAAGCTCTAGTTTGGTTTTGGTGAATTGATAAAACCCTAAGTGCTAACCTAGTTTATCAAAGTGATTATGAGATAGGTAGCACTATTCCAAGTGGTAGAGCAATGGTGAAGATCATCATGATGGTGTGACCATGGTGATGATAAAGTGCTTGGACTTGGAAAAGAAGAAAGAGAAAAACAAAAGGCTCAAGGCAAAGGTAAAATTTGATAGGAGCTTTTTGGTATGGCGATCGAGACACTTAGCGAGTGTGATCACATTTAGGATCGATAATCATACTTTTAAGAGGGGTGAAACTCGTATCGAAATGCGGTTATCAAAGTGACACTTGATGCTCTAACTCATTGCATATGCATTTAGGATCTAGTGGAGTGCTAACATCCTTGAAAATATTTGTGAAAATATGCTAACACATGTGCACAAGGTGATACACTTGGTGGTTAGCACATATGATCAACGGTGAGTTGAGAAGGGGTTGTCTCTAGGTGACCAGACGCTGCTCTAGCAGCGACTGGACTCAGCAGCCGCATCCGGTCAGGAGGTGACGTACGCTAACGTCAGTCACAAAGCGTTGGCACGTAGAGGAGAAGAAGGACCGGACTCTTTCCTGGGTCCGGTCACACCTAAGCGGACGCGACCAGTCGTGAAAAATTGCCTTTGGATGCTTATTGGAAATGATCTAACATTGGGTTATCGTGGGGAGTGGCGCGTCCGGTCGTTGGGTGATGGCACGGGCGCGCGCGAGCAAGGTTGGCACCGACACGTCCAGTCCTGTCTCCTGTGCGTCCGGTCGTCACTTGAGTGCTGGCGCGGGCGAATCTAACCGTTGGGATCGCGCGATGGAGAATCAAAAGAAGGAACACGTGGCGTAGATCCGTGGACCGGACGCTGGGGTCCTGTGTCCGATCGACCCGACCTGTGCGTCCGGTCACCCCATGGAGGTAGAGTAGTGTGAGCCCAACGGCTCTATTTGGTTGGGGGCTCTATTTAAGGCATGTGGCCGGTTCTAGCTCACTCTCTTGACCATTTTGCATTGACATAGCAACCTTATGAGCTTAGCCAAAGCCCTCCCACTCTCCATCATTGATTTATCATCTTTGTGAGATTGAGAGTGAATCCGAGTGCATTGCTTGAGTGATTGCATCTAGAGGCACTTGGTGTTCGTGTTTCGCTGCAGGATTCGCCTGTTACTCTTGGTGGTTGTCGCCACCTAAACGGCTTGGAGCAGCGAGGATCGTCAAGCGGAGGAAGGTGCTTGTCTCTAGCTCCGATCGTAGTGATTGTGAGGGGTTCTTGACCTTTCCTCGGTGGAGAGCCAAAAAGTACTCTAGTGGATTACTCGTGGCTTGTGTGATTCTTATCTTGTGTTGGTTGTGCGGCACCCTATTGAGGGTTTGGCGTGTGATACCAATTAGCGCGTGAACCTCCAAGTGAGTGAATCGCCACAACGAGGACTAGCTTGCTGGCAAGCAAGTGAACCTCGGTAAAAAATATTGTGTCACCTTGTCCAAAGATTTCATTGGTTATCTTATGATTGATTGATTGGCTCCATCTTGTGATTGGCTCATACCTCGACATGTCGGTATAATCATAGCCATCCTCTCTTGTAATACATTTCTAGTGTGTAAGCTAAGCTCTTTAGAGTAATTATTTTTGAGAGCTAGCTTGCGTTGAGTCTGGTGGTTAGTGAGGCTTTTTAGTTAGTCTTTGAGAGCTCACTAACTTAGTATAGTGACTTAACAAATTATGTGCTTATTGGTCATAGTCATTAGAATTGTGGTAGGTGGCTTGCTCTTTTAGTAGGCTAGCGCAACACTCGCTTCTCCATTTGATTGTCTAACATATTTACTAAGTGTTGTTGTAGAAATTTTTAATACGCTATGCACCCCATCTAACCATTATGACCTTTCACTGTAGTAGGACTGAGCCTCCAGGAAGTCGTCTCGAGGTCTGGAAGGCTAGTTTTTTTTTTAGATCGTGCCTTGGGCAAGTTTTTTATTAAGCAAGAGTAGAAAGTTTTGTTACAGTGCTCTTTTTTCATTAAGAAGGCTAGGTGGTTGGTCAACCTTGTGAGAAAGGGCAGTGCTCTAGGCAAGGGAGCTAAGGTCGGGGCAGTGCTTCAGGAGGGCACAGGTCCAATAGCCCAGTCGAGTGAGGGAGCTCAAGGTCAGGGGTTGTCTGACGGGGAGGGAGCTCATGGTCGTGGCTACCGAACTTGGAGGCAATGACTGAGAAGAGGGCAAATGTCACAAGAATATAGAGCGAAGGGGAGCCGGAAAGGTGGGAGTAGGGGTGGGGCATAAACCTCGATACCCAAAATCCAAACCTGAATTACCTGGACCCGATCCAGAAACACCCGACTATGGGTTGCGTGCCATAAAAAATAGTTCACATTTAATCAAGTTTTTAGTGAATAATATTCACAGTTATATCTTTAAATTAATTTATCATAAAAATACATTTCGTAATTAATCTGATAGTATTTATTTGGTATCATAAATATGGATACTTTTTATCTATAATTGGTTAAACTTAAGGTACTAAAACGTGACACTGTATTAGAATTGCATTTTTCGGGACGGAGGTAGTATATATACTATTTAGTATTTGTAATTGATTGGGTGTACTATTATCTGATGTTAATAGTGATGTAACTACGGCCTACTGATGCATGATGTAATGCTTGTATTTTTGTCCTAAAATGCTAATAAGAGTTGTTATTTATCTTGCTTAAATTTGTAGCTATAGTTCTATTTCTTCTGAGTTTTTTTATGGTTTTATGATTTTAGGCAGTTCGGGAATACTCAGACCCTGAACCTGAAATTTTGAGTACCCAAAATATCTGGCACTATATTTTCTCAAACCAGAATTTGGGTATTAAATTTAGATATCCTAATTTCTTTAAACCCAAATTAATCGGACCCGCCTCATACTTTGTGCCAGAGTCGGAGGGATCAGACATCCCTACTTTATAAATGACAGCTAAACCTGAACATAGTGCAATGCAGCGAAATTCCCTCCTGATAAGCCTTCCATGTCCACACTCGAGACTGGACTCGCAAAGCCGCAATTTCAGTCGCAACTTCGCGTGAAAGTGTACAAGGTCCTCGGCCACGTGCAAGCGAGAGAGGCCGCGAAACCCCTCGAGAGTCGTCGCTAGTTGACTATCCTCAAAGGACCTGAAAATGCATTGCGATGCGCACACATGTCAAAAGCAAAGGGTCATTCGTGCTCACTTTTCAGTGACAGTCAGGGGCCACATGCAAGAGCGAGATGCCAGGGACGACAATGCAAGGAGCAGCCTCTTTTTCATCTAGCTGCTCTCCGCTCCTTTTCAGTTCTCACCGTCATCAGTTATCATGTGTGATTGTGACCCAAAGTGGTGTGTTGCATTGCATGCCTAATTATTTATAATTTGATCTTTTTTTTAAAGAAAATTTAAGTTTGGCATCTGTGAGACTTAAACTCATCTTTGGACCTTAGGGATCGACGTCAGTACTCATGTCGCCGAGGTAACACGTCTCGGGCCCACAGATCTTGACACCGAGGTACCTGGCCGTGCATAACAGGACATCCTAGGTTGCGTTCACGTGGCGGTACCTCGACGCCAAAATATATGGCGCCGAACTCGACGCCAAGATCTGTGGCGTCGAGCTCGGATTCAAAGCGTGTGGCCCTCTCGCGCTATGTCTGCATGAGAGAGAAGGGTGTGGGGACCGTCCGGTGAAGTGAATGCAGCAATGCAGTGCCTGGTAAGTCAGGAGCAGCGGATGGTGCAGCGACCGAGGTTGTGACGAGTCACATCAGGTAGCCCCTAACCATGTATGGATAGTCATTTCTTTAATACTAGCATATTTCATCTTATTGGACCATATTTACTACTTCTGTTTGCGCATAAGTTCTATGATCAATTGATGTAACTGATTATTCGTAAATAGAAATAGTTAAAATTAGAACAGTTATCTGATCATTTGTTTGCCTATTTTATTTTCGGTATGTTTTATTTGGTTCCCTTTTATAATTTTCAAATTTGGGTTCCATAGAAATAATCTGACTATTTTTTTAATTTTCTGTATGTTTTTATTTGGTTTTCCTTTGATATTTTACAATTTAGTTTACATAGAAATAATCTGACAATCTTTTTTGTTTTTATTTTCTGTATGTTTTATATTGTCCTCTTTTGATATTTTTTAATTTTCCTTACACATAGAAATAATCTGGCTAATTTTTTGTGTTATTTGGATAGTTTTTTTTGTTCATTTGATCTAGATCCTAGGGTCATGATAATCAACTGTTGCATGAGAGAACATGTTCCTTCATTCATAGAGTACTTAGAAGTGATTGTGTACAATCGACTTGAATGATAAGTATGTTTGCAAGATGCACACGTATTCTTAAGGCAACATCAATGTATGGAACGAATTTTCATAAATAACTTGACATCCACTGTTAAATTGTTCCCAATATTTAGAACCGAGGATTAATTAAACCTATACGTGGAACTAGTTTTATATATATAAAAAAGTCTCTAACAGCAACAACGTGCACGAGAGAAGGGAGCAGTGAAGAGAATAAAAGAGAAATTATTGTTCTTTTTCTAGTACCGGGTTTTATATAAAGGAGTGACTCTTCTACGGATTTTGACTCCACAAGGTAAAGACTCTGGTTCCATGACCAATGAGCAAAGGAGCAGTCTAAGAAACGCCCATTAGGCACGCTCTAAGATTTAAACATCTTTAAATTTTCAGCGAAGAATTAACCCAAGTATTTCTCCGATTGGCAACAAACAAAAAATCAAGTGATTCCTGTGCATGCAACAGTTGATTATCATGACCCTAGGATCTAGATCAAATGAACAAAAAAAAAACTATCCAAATAACACAAAAAATTAGCCAGATTATTTCTATGTGTAAGAAAAATTAAAAAATATCAAAGGAGAACAAAATAAAACATACAGAAAATAAAAACAAAAAAGATTGTCAGATTATTTCTATGTAAACTAAATTGTAAAATATCAAAGGAGAACCAAATAAAAACATACATAAAATAAAAAAATAGTCAGATTATTTCTATGGAACCCAAATTGAAAAATTATAAAAGAGAACCAAATAAAACATATAGAAAATAAAAAAAATTGTCAGATTATTTCTATGGAACCCAAATTGAAAAATTATAAAAGAGAACCAAATAAAACATTTAGAAAATAAAATAGGCAAACAAATGATTAGATAACTGTTCTAATTTTAACTATTTCTATTTATGAATAATTAGTTACACTAATTAATCATAGAACTTACGCGCAAACAAAAGTAGCAAATATAGTACAATAAGATGAAATATGCTAGTATTAAAGAAATGACTATCCATACATGGTTAGGGGCTGGCTGATGTGACTCGTCACAACCTCGGTCGCTACACCAGCTGCTTCGGACTTACTAGGCACTGCATTGCTACATGCACTTCACCGGACGGTCCCCACACCCTTCTCTCTCATGACACGCTTTGAATACAACAGATGTTGGCACCGAGTTTGGCGCCATGTATTCTGACGCCGAGGTACCGCCACGTGAACGTCACCTAGGATGCCTGTTATGCACGGTCAGGCACCTCGGCATCAAGATTTGTGGCGTCGAGACATGTTACCTCGGCGCCATGAGTACTAACGCTGACTTCAGGGTCCAAAGATGAGTTTAAGTCTTTTAGAGGGTCAAACGTAAATTTTCTTAAAAAATGTCAAATTGTAAAAAAAATTAGACATTGCATGTACCATCCCATACCATGCAGTATTCCGCTCTAGTATACCACGACTTCAGGGCTTGTTTAGATAGAACCCTGGCAGGCTTGCCTGGGCCAGACAAGCAATCTTGGCCTCATGTCTCCAAAATTGGACACCTGTGATCTTTGCCTGGCCCAGACAGATTTCTCATGCATCCATCTAAATAGTCCAACAAGCTAGCCTATGTCTCTAATATTGAGCTATATGAATTCAACCAAAAAGCTTAAACTAACACAAGAACGTAGAAATTCACTTATACATGTCAACACTCTCCCTCACTTGCTGCTAGAGAAACAAAGGTTATTAGGCAATTCGCTTATACGTCAATGCTCTCCCTCACGTCTACATATGGGCTCCATCGGGTCTCAGATGTGGAAGGTTTGGGTTGGTCTTTGTGTTGAGTTGTATGGAAAATTTGTGTGATTTTTTTTGCCCGGTTTCCACACAAAAACTAGGCTGTCACTTGTTTTATTTTTCTCCTAAAGCTTTTGCGGTCCTTTTGGAAAAAAAATGTCTCAGATGTGGAAAATAAGAGTCAGCTGCAATTATTTTGCAAGGATTCAAACTTGACATACCTCTGGTTTTAATTATACACTATATTGAGTTGTATGCACCAACAAATTGAACCCAAAACTTTAGACCAACAATGACACGAAAAGGGCTGGTAATTCGCTCATATGTCAACATCTAAGTATATATAATGCATGCACATAAGTATGGGTATTTTCTTTGCCGAAGTTTACAAGAAGCTGGAAGCTCCAAGCAGCAGACGTCCATAGACTATGGAGACTCATCCAAAGTCATTTTGTCCATTGTTGTGTCAACCTAAGTTGATCCGAATGTACCAAAGAGTACATCCAAAGCTTCACAAACGGATATACTTAGTGCCGGGCCCCTTCCAAGGCTTTACCACAATATGCCAAAGCCAAACATCACTTTCATCATTCACACTCTCAATATGTCACCACTACTTAATTAAAAAACATTTTTATAAGATGGGTAAAAAACTGATTTTTAGATGCATGCAAAACCGTTTTTGGAAATAATCCACCTTCCGAAACCATTATTTAAAAAACGGGCTTGCTAGCGCCCGGACGTCCGAACGGACAGAGGGCGTCTAGACGCCCACACCTACAGTCATTTTTCCGCGCCGTTTTGCGCACCTATGTGGGCCCGTGTCGTCCCAAACGTCACCCGCATCGAGAAGAGAGAGATGAGGAGGTGGGTGCCCAGTCGGCACCGAGAGGATAAGCAGACACCGAGGCGAGGCAACAGAAGGCGATGTGGGAGATGCAACACTTGCAACATCGTCTAAAGGAAGATGAAACATTTAAAATATGCATCTGAAACACTTGGAAAAACACCTAAAACACTTGAAACCATTGCAAAACACATACGCAACATCCAGATAAAACACTTCCAAACATATGTGTGAAACATATGCAACATCTAGATAAACACACTTACAAAATACGTCTAAAAAACAAATGAAACATTGCGAACAAAAGCTTGCAACATCCGTGTACAACCATTGTAACATATGTAATATCTCGATCTACTTTTGCAACATCTGTATAAAACACTTGCAATATACCTCTAAAGCATCTAAACAATAAAAACAGACGCTTGCACACATGCGCTTTCAAGCACAACATCTACTTGCTGCTTGAGACGAAAATGGAGGCTTGTCAACGCGGAGCTAGACGCCGGCGTGGAGCTCTCGATGCTACGAAGTGTCGCGGAGGTCGCCGGTGTGGAACTCATTGGTGGCACGGACTTCGGTAGGGCCGTGGTAGGCAGATGGAGCGCGGCCACAACGAAAGGCGCGAGTCCGGGCAGGGGTGCGCGGCGCGAGCCGGGCCGGCACCGGCGAGGGCGGAGCCTGTCTCACGAGCAGCGGCATACAGCGCGCAGATCTAGCGGGCGTGACACAGATAGGGGCAGCGCGGATGGGGGCGACACGGGCGGGGTCCGTCCAGACAGACGGACATCCTATCATGAGTATTACCGTAAAAAAACAGCACAAAAATTAGCGCAATATACTAGCAGTCCTCGTGGACTCCTCCACGTCCTAGTCATCATCGTTCATGCATGCACGCATGGCGTCGGTGTCACGCTCATGCAGCAGGGCTTGGGAGTCGAGCGCGTCGATCTATAAATGGCGCGTGGCCGACAACGGGAAAGGCCTGATCCAACTCAGACCACTGGCCTCCAAGGCCTTCCTTGTTGGCCCTTGCTCGCTCGTCCGTACTCCGTAGGCATGCACGCTGCCGACGCCGCCGCCCAGTCCCAGGCGGACGCCGACCTGGCCACGGCCCTGCGCGAGTGCGTGGCCCACGTCGCGGCGGGGCGCTTCGACGGCGGCGCCAACCGCTGCTTCGCGCGCGTGTCGGCGCTCGCCTCCCTCGGCGGCGGAGACCGGCCGCCGCAGCGGCTCGCCAGGATCATGGCCGACGGCCTGGTCCGCCGCCTCATCGGCAGCTTCACCGGCAGGGGCATCAGCGGCGCGCTCATGGACTCGTCGGGCTACTACTTCGACCGGCGGTCCGTCCGGGCGGCCCGCTGCAGCTTCTTTAAGCTCCTGCCCGCGCTCAGGGTCGCCTTTGTCACCATTAACCGGGCCATCCTTGACGCCATGGAGAATGAAAAGGTCATACGGCATAAACCTCAACAACTAGGAAATTGTAACAGCATCACCCTTGTTTTCATCAATACTCCTACCTCAGAATTTCGATCACAGCATTTCACGCCATTTACCTTTGATATCACGATTATCCAAATTTGATCTATCCGTTTCTAACTGACTAACTGTGTCTCTCATAGTCTCATGTGTTTTTTATCTTGAAAACGTGCAGACAATTCGTGCTACATATAGCCAAAGGAACCCAGAGGTTGGGATCAGAGTTAGAAAACCTAGCTTCACTTATCGTACAAATAAAGATTACATATCCTACCTAGAATTTATTCTAGAAGATCATTTTTAACTACGCAATCACTCTTCTCAAGAAATCACTTCTCATAAAAAATTAGTACCAGAAGAAGCTCTTCCGTCCTGAAATATAAGATGTGCACGTTCTCTAAAATTCAAGCTTTATTATCTTTAATCAATAAATTTAGTCTACTCATATGAAAATTTATACTGCAAAAGTGGATATATTGGATTTGTATTTAGAAACAATTTGTAAAGATCAAAGCTTTGTTTCTATAAATTGTATATTGTAAGAGATTAGTGGTCAAAAGTGTGATCTTGAAGACGAACCAAATCAAACCGTGAAGTAACAAATAGGCCATAAGTCATGAAAGCTGTGTTAGTGAAATCTTACATTGTTAGTGTATTATCATCATACATGATATTTAAGATTTTTAGAGTTCATTTAAAATGGATGAGTGTATTTGTTGTTACGGCTACTCTTAATTCTTCTAAAGTGGCCGAGGTTTTGTGGTCCAATTTAATTTGAAGATTCCCTAATGGATAATAACAAATCAGAAACCAAAGAATATCTAATTATTACTCTATTTTAAATTGTAAGTCGTTCTGATTTTTCTAGATACATAGTGTTTACTATATATCTAAACATAATGTCTATCTAGGTGCATAGAAAAACTATGTATCTAGATCAGTTAGAATGACTTATAGTTTGTAACGGATGGATTATTTACAACAACAACAAAAACTACTAGAAGTTAGTAAATAACTCTAGGAATTGCTTAATTTAGACCAAACCCCCCTTGTTTATTTAGGAAAATTCTAAAAGAAAGACAATAATTGTATGTCATTTGAAGAAAAAAAAGACATTAAATAAATCTTGGATGTCTTGTATTGTGTGTGCAGTCACCCCCACAAAATAGACACATATATCCTGAAAAAATATATCATATTCCATGGAACACCATAGCAATATTCATTAGAATTTCAGACAAAAAAATGTCTTCATATATTTAAAACAAGAAGGATGTTCCTTTTATGAATAGTAACATTTACATTTTTCTCCATTTCTTGGCAAATAATAAATTTAAATTTAAATTTTCAAAATGAAACCCCATCCTGAAAAAAATGATTTATTAGCACCAAAAGCGAAAACAAAAGGAACTATATGTACAAGTGAAAGTGCACCTTACTGATTTTCTTGTATTTCTCCTATACGTTACAAAAAAATAAACAAACAATTGTCTTTTCTGTTTGCTAGGTTTACCTTCTGCCAAGTTTTCTCTCTTTTTTTCCCTATATATACATAAAAAAAGTTTTCTCTCTTTTTCTAATTGGATGGAATACATGTACATGAACAACCATTTGCTTTGGTTTCGTTGCATTGATCACAGTTCGTGCACGTAATCGACTTGTCCGGCCCGGTGGCTCACCCCTTGCAATGGCTCAAGCTCATGCGCGCCTTCCACGGCCGCCCGGGGGGAGCGCCGCAGCTCCGCATCACCGTGGTTCACGACGACGGGGCCTTCCTGGCCCAGACGGCGGCGCTCCTCCGCAGGGAAGCCGAGGAGCTGGACATGGCGTTCTCGTTCCACCCCGTCATGGGCCGGCTCGAGACCTTGGAGCTCGGCAACCTCCACCGCACCCTCGCCATACGCTCCGGCGACGCGCGCGCTTTCAGCTCCGCCCTCCAGATGCACCGCCTCCTCGCGGTTGACGACACCCAGACCCAGCAGATAGCGAGCATGGCGCCGCTCCCGCAGCTGGCCGCGCCGGAGGTCGTCAAGACGAGCCTCCTCGATCCCAGCCCGACGACGCCGCTGTCCCCGTTCGCGGCACAGGCGTCGCCGTCGGCGTCGTCGCCGGAGCACCCGCAGCGGGCCGCCGCCGTCGTCCCCCCGCTGGCGGCATTCCTCTCCGCGGTGCGCGCGGTGTCACCCAAGGTGGTGTGCGTGATGGAGCAGGACGCCGGCGACAACGTGGCCGACCTCGCGGCGCGGTTCGAGGAGGCGCTGCACCACTACGCGGCGGTGTTCGAGGCCCTGGACGACGCAGCCGGCGTGGCGCACCGGGCGCGCGAGGAGCGGGCGGCGGTGGAGCGCGTCCTGCTCTGGGAGGAGGTGAAAGACGTGCTGGCGCGGGACGGGTCCGAGCGCCGGGAGCGCCACGAGCGGCTCCACCAGTGGGCCGCGCGCATGGCGGGCGCCGGGTTCGCCGGCGTGCCGCTCAGCTACGTGGCCAAGATGGAGGCGGACGCGGAGCTGCGGAAGTGCGGGCTCAGGGGATACGAGACCAGAGGAGTGGAAGGAGGCTGCCTCCTCCTGTGCCGCAGCGGGTGGCCTCTCTACTCCATCTCCGCGTGGCGGCCATGGCCTTCCCAAGGCTCTGCTTCTTCTGGGAGTGGGAGCAGCAGGCAGCCACAGCTCATGGCGGTGCCCGGGCAGATAGGATCGACATGGACGGCATGGCCGCAGCTACTGCCTCCTCCGGTTGATCACACTCACTGACTCACACGATTCAGTATATACTAAGCTGGTAATCTCATGAACAGACATGTACACCGAATCCACTCTAACAAGCTCTTGTTGTATGTGTATTACCATCCAATGGCGATATAGTACGCCCAGCAAAATCGATTGTATCGCCTGTCTAAAACGCACCAGTGTTCTTGGGCTCTGCAAATCCCTCTCTGATGCAGGTCAGCTTCAGAGGGGTCTGAACTCTGAAACAACAACAGAGGATGAGTCAAATGACAAGGGAATGCTCCAAGCTTCCAACGATGCCACCTTGCAATCGCCCATCTTTTGCAAACCCAGACAACCCGAAGAGAAGAGGCTAATGGTCATCAACATTAGTTAATCCGAGTAGTCAAGAGCACGACTACGGCTCTAACCGGCCCCAGGTGCGCGGGCTCTACCTCGACTGACCTCTGGGGAGCCCCTGGGGGTGGGCTTCGCCTCGCCCGACACCGAGGCCGCGGGCTCCGCCTCGACCGACCCCTAGGTCGCAAACTCCGCCTTGCCCGACCTCTAGAGGCGGGCTCTGTCTCGTCCGACACCGAGACCGCGGGCTCTGCCTCGCCCGACCCGAGGCCGTGGGTTCCGCCTCGCCCAATCTCTAGGGGCGGACTCCACCTCGCCCGACCCCGAGGCCGCGGGCTCCGCCTCGCCCGATCCCGAGGCCGCGGACTCCGTCTCGCCCGACCCCGAGGCCACGGGCTCCGCCTCGCCCGATCCCGAGGCCGCGGGCTCCGTCTCGCCCGACGGGGTCCCATACCGCCACCAAGGCGCCAACCACTCCATGTCCAGGCGTATGGGCCTCGGTCAAAACTCTGACACCAGGGAAGAGATCGGCACGCCCCGATGTAACTCGCGGCCACGACGGGCCATACCCGAGGATTCACATCAGGTACAACGTCGGACGTACCGGTGCTGTTCTACCTAACCCTCGTACGAACACTGACAGACGTGTCAGTTCACCGCGACGTCCGCCAAGACGCAGCCTGTTCGCTGGTTGGTTTTAGCCAGCCCAAACCAGCCAGCCAACAGTGTTTTCCTCTCACAACAAACCAGCACCAGCCAGCTCAAACCAGCTCAGAAATCAACCAGCGAACAGGCCCACGAAGTGGAGCGCCATGACCGGCAGACGATGCCTGCGCATGGCGCCAGTGACGGATAGGGCCGCGACGTGGAGCCATCCATGTTGACATTTACAGGGTCGACGGGACCCACATGAAGGATAAGAAGGACCCAGCGATCCTGAAGGACTTCCTGTCTCTCTCGTTCTTCTCCTTTTCTCCGCTGTAACTCGTGCTTTCCCTTGGCCTATAAAAAGGAAAGCAGGGCATCCTATGAAGAGGATCGATTCAGGCCAGACCTGATCGAACCATCACGATCCCATCGAACCTCGAACCAATCGGAACACAACACAAGCACAAGGTTGAGCAGCAACCAAGCTCTCGGCACCCGTTCATTTCTTCCATCAGAGACTTGGGATCTGTCCCTCTCTCGCCCGTTTGTAACCCCTACTGCGAACTTTCACTGCTAGTAATACGAGCAGCAGCGACGAACTAGACGTAGGGACATTCTGCCCGAACTAGTATAAACCTCGTATCCTCTAAGCACACCATCCGAGCCAGACGCGTAATACTAGAAATTTACTCATTGGTGGTAACTTGAAACATGTCCTCTCTGTTCTATTCTTGATCTAGCATATATCTGGATGACCTGAGGTCATGAAGCTTTTTTTATAACCAATTTTCAGTTGTCGGACGCATCCTCCAAACGAGACCATGCCACTTTCAGAAATTCAGACAGTCACACTCGCCCACAGGATGGTTGGATGTTTCTTGTACACATTCAGACAGAAATGTGAAATGAAAGGACTCTTGATCACAAGTAGTCTTGTTGCTTCAGATGATCCCAATGGCGAAGATGAATTCTAGGAGAATAATTGCAAGCTGCATAGTTGTTCCACCAAGATGCCAATAATAGAACCACTGAGGTTTGATTTTTTTTTTAAGCAAACACTAGGGAGATCCCCTACTGGGTTTTCATTGAAAGCAAGCGTTATTTACAAAAGCAGACTAAAGGGACAGGAAAGAAAACTTAAAAGAAAAGGTACACGAAAGCATTTAGCCCTGATTTTATCAAAAGGAAGTAATTCTTGTTTCCTCGCAGGATTGTCCTGGCAAAGTCAGACTTGAAAATTTCCTTGCAGAGCAACTGTTGGTGTCAAATTCTGGAAGATGAAGGTTGTTTCTTATTGTCCAAATACTCCAGCAAAGCAAGATAATAGTCTTCATGAAAAAAAGGAACCGGCAACTGAGATTTGAAGCCCTCCAAAATAACATAAGGATGATCAGTGTTGACTGGAACCTGCAGACAGTGAGAGTTGCCTGACCTAGCGCTATCCAGGCTAGCTGCCAGATGTGGACGGGGATGCAGCCCAAGATGAATGGTAGCTAGGCCCAATCTGTGCCAGGCCGAGCTGGCTTCTTGTTTGGTTTGGAGCTGGCTTCTTGTTTGGTTTGCTACAGTCCGGGCTTGCTTGCAAGAACTTGTGCAAGTCGGACATGTTTGGTTGCCTGGTTGGATGGAGGTGTTGCTACCATAAGTTGGGTTGTGGTTTTCTCAAAAAAAAAAAAAGGTTGTGGTGACTTCACCGCCAGCTGCTACATTCTAGAAAACGGCTAAATTCCACACAATGATGATAACAATTTTGCATTGGAATAATATTAGTTCGATAAACATTCCAAGTTAACAAATATTGCAACATTAGTTTGAAAGCGAGTCTATTATTTAATTGTCTTACCAATCCATTACATAGGCTAACTAACTTAGATACTAGTTTATCATGTAAACCAGAACAACAATGACCAGCTATGATCACAACATATTAGAGCAGCTCCAATGTGATTGGAAACCGAACCGTGAGGAGAGAGAAGTAGCAGTATGGTTCGATTTTAACGCTGGAGCTAGCGAACCGTGTACATCGATTTCTCAAATCGGCTGTTGCTAGCGAACCGTGTACATAAATTTCTCAAATTAGCTGTTCGTTTCAGTTCGAACCAAGGGAATAAACAACGCACAAAATAAGATGCGGGAAACAAGGGGAGCAGAGAGAATGATGCCGTTGTGAATTGATGACTTTGCTCCAATTATTATTTACTACAATATGGAACCCATCAATCGATCGAACTCTACACAAGAGAGCCACCGAACCGTAATAAAAATCGATTTTGCAGGGCCCACAGCTTCCTGGAATCGAACTCCACACTGGAGCTGCCCTTAGCCATCTTCTTCTTAGCTACTCCATGACCACTTTGATCCTGATATAGATATTGGCTCCTCTTGAGATAAACATTAAGCTAACACACAACTTGCTTCATCTTCAACGGTTTTGCTAGCCGTTTAGAAAGCAAGCCACTTGAGCATGACATTCTAACCAATGGAGCTGTGCGGAAGGACCTGATCGGGAGTTGGTGCAGTGAGTGTGCTTGCTACTTCCTAATACAGTGGGTGTGCAAGTCAAAACCGTACGCAGCAAGACAGATGGCGTGGCACATCATCCTTGAACTGAAGGGCTGCTTGGATTGTGCCTGCCGAGAAATGTGTTGCTTGGGAAATCCTCATCATGAGTGAGCGTTGAGGAGAGTAAATGCTCCTAGTGAGCAGGTCTAGCCACACGTCATGGGTGCAGCACAGGAAATGGATCAATCTTGTGTGCATCTAGTGTTTTGCTTCTTGTCTTACAAGAGAAGGAAAGGGAAGCTTCGTGAGCTTCAGTTCAGCGGAGAGAGAAGCAGCTCCAGTTCAGTCGCTTGCTCCTTGCGCATGAGAGAGGGAAGAAAACCAAAGAAAAAAAGGTAAGAGAGGGAGAGAGTGAGATTAGAGAGGAGATCTTACACTAGATCAAGAATGATTTGTCCCTAAGGTTGTGAAGCTTCAGATCCACATCCTTTGTGCCTATGATCTGAGTTCCATCATTATTTGGTGAGGTCTTTCCACTCACTAAGTAGCAGTTCCAAATCTTATTGTTGTTGTTCAAGATCTGCTGTATCTTGATGTATGGTTGCCTCTAGTGCTATCTAGAGATGGACTTGTTGTAATCCCACAAGCATATAGTGGAAGAAGATTTGGCTGGCTTGGTCCTATGGTTTTTACCCCGATTTGGGGGGGGGGGGGGGGTGTTCACGTTAAATCTGGTGTCTTGCTGTTTATGCGATTCTAGTTGCAACTAGTTGTGACTAGATGGAAGTAATATGCCGCAACTAGTTGTGCTTGCTGTTGATGCTGTTGTGATCAGTTGCAATCAGCTGCAACTGGGTTGATGTGATAACAACTGATTGGGATCAGTTGTGACTGCTGCTATTTCCTCCACATATACGTGTGATGCATATGTTTCCTTCTGTGAATAGGTGATGACCCTAGGCTGATTTCGCATTGTAGTGAAATTAAGCGCTTCCACTGTCAATAGCAAGTGTGTTAGTGTGGTTATCCCAACACAATGCATGGCCAGTCAAGCAATCCTGGCCACAAGCATCCAAAATTGGATGCCTAGGAGCTATCTGTGGCCCAGGCAAGTTTGTGAAGCTTCAAACCAAACATGCCCTAAGAGCTGAGACAAATCTATGTGGGGATGGGTAACTACAGCGGCGTCAGCTGGCAATTTCTTTTTTTTTTCGAATAATAAAACTAGAGCCAATAAGAAAAAGGCACGGACATTCTAGCGTCAACAACATCCAAAAAGAGAACCCAATTAAGTTTTTATCGGCAACAAATATAGGCCAAGTTCTTCCCTTGTAAAAAAATTATATTAATTTTCATTCACCCTCCTCTCGTCGTCATTCTGGTCCTTCATTGTGTCCCACAACATGGTACATTATCTTCGATCTAGTTCTATTATCCATGCATGCATGACTTGTACGCCCATTATTCATGCTAGCGTGATACACGACCACCGTAGGACCACCAAGCGTGATACACGACCGCTGTAGGACCACCAAGTCGTGATCCTCGCTACTTGGTGTTATCATGCGTCCATGCATGAAATCGATCAACACAGACCAGGAGACATCCGCTGGATTTTTCTTTTTTTTAATCTTTTTTATTCAACATTTTAATAATAATCACCCCTAACAAATTTTTACGGATCTAACCCCCAAATAACGTTGTCATGCCAAATACATTGGCGCGACAACATCTGCTACGTTAGACGGCGTTTTCGATGTGGAAAACACTATCATGCCACTCCCGCCCGCTCGCGTGACAATATTATTCTGTCACGGCACCAGGAGTGGCGTGACAAAACTGAATCTTTAAAAAATTATAACTCTTTGATACAACATTGAATTAAGATGAATTTTATATAAAAATTGTAGCTCTCGATGAGATCTACAACTTTATAGTTTTGAGTTTTTTTATTTGAGGATGTTAAGGTGCTCAAAAAATACAATATTTTAGGAGCATAATAACCACGTACTGGTACTTATCGTATTAGAAAACAATATCTTTTTTGTATTTTGTCAAATAAAGATATTTTTTACATGAAAGTTATAGCTCTCAATGAGATCTAAAACTTTGTAGTATTGAGTTTTAACATTTGGAGTCGTTAAAATGCTAAAAAAATAATATAAAATTTTAGTAGCATAATAATCGTGTACTAGCGCTTGTCGCATTAGTGGTAGAGCTAAGCTTTATTATGTTAATAAGTAGGGGAGAAATGGGAAGTAATAAAGGAGAGTGGAGAAGTGGATTCTAAGGTCTCGTTTGGATGCTATTGAATTTACCTCAATCCACATATGTGTTGCGGTGGATCAGGATGTAAGTTAGTTTAAATTCCACTCCAATACATCCCAACACATATGGATTAATGTGAATCCGATTACATCTAAATAAGGCCTAAATTTGTTTCTGGTGGCACGAGCGAGTCATCCTTGTTCACACGAGAATCTGTACGATGAATTATTTCACCAGAAATGTATAATTGGTGGTCAAGGTGGTCCAAATTAAAGGCAAATGTGTCGATCCTTAGCTTGCTTGCATTGCATCCACAAGGTAAGCAACAAATGAACGATGGCAATGCGCGTATTCAATGAAACACAGGTGATCACGAAGCCTATTTATAACGGAGGCAGTCAGGCAGAGATCGATATCCTCATCTCACTGAAGCCCGCACCAGAGGTAGAGCTAGAGCTAGCTACAATGCAATAAGACAGGACAGCAATGGCGGCGGCCGGGGGGGAAGAAGAAGATGCTGGCCACCCTGGTGGGGTGCAACTACGCCGGCAAGGAGGGCTTCGAGCTGCAGGGCTGCATCAACGACGTCCACGCCATGAGCGCCGTCCTCCTCGACCGCTTCGGCTTCGCGCCCGCCGACGTCACCGTGCTCACCGACGACGACCCCAAGAAGCTCCTGACCCGCGACGCCATCAAAGGCGCGCTGGATGAAATGGTGAAGCACGCGCTGCCCGGGGACGTTCTCTTCTTCCACTTCAGCGGCCACGGCATGCGCACCGACTTCGCCGACGGCCCTGGCGGCTGCGCCGACGAGGTCATCGTGTCCTGCGACCTCAAGATCATCACAGATCCCGGAAGCACTCCCATGGCACGTCGTCGTCGTCGTTTCGTTTCTGACCTCTGACTGAGTACTGACATGCTTGCTTGCACGCACGCACGCGACGTCGGTGGTCGTTACGGCAGACCTGTACTTCCGGGAGCTGGTGCACCGCGTGCCGGCGGGCGCCACCTTCACCATGGTGTCCGACTCGTGCCAGAGCGCGGCGGCCTCATCGACCAGGATAAGGAGCAGATCGGCCCAGCCGCTGCCGCCAACCCTCACCTCAATGCCGGCGCGCGTGCTTGCGGGCTCCTCCCGTACTCCGTGGTGCTCGGCCACCTGTCGGCCGCGTCGGGCCTGGGCGCGTCGCCTCACATCGCCGACCACCTCGTGGCGCTATTCGGCGACGACGCCAGCGCCAAGTTCCACGCCAACACCGACGACGCCAACGCCACGCGCACCGACGACGCCAACGCCGACGCTGGGATCCTACTGAGCGGGTGCCAGAAGGACGAGCAGTCGGCGGAAGTGCGAGGGGACGGCGGCAAGGTGTACGGGGCGTTCACCGAGGCGCTGCAGGCCGTGCTGGCGGCGCACCCGGCACTGATGAGTAACCGGGAGGTGGTGCGCCGTGCCAGGGAGGTGCTGAGCCTGAGCGAGCAGCGGAACCCGCAGCACCCCTGCCTCTACTGCAGCGACGCCAACGCCGACGCGCCGTTCCTGGGGCAGCAGGACACCAAAGCCAAGAGCAACTGAGCAAGGAGCCAAGGAGGCGGCCGCCATGCCCACGCTCTTATTATTATTTTATTTTATTATTAGTAGTAAAGAACTAGCGTGTGGCGTGTGCTTAGTATTATTTATTGTATTAATAACTACGTGTGCATGTACGGGTAAAGAAATAGGGGAAGAAATTGTATGCAATAAATCTCTAGCAAAAGGTATAAATAATTTTTTTTCTCGAATACGTAAAAGATTTGTGTATCATTGTATTAAGTAGAAGAGTTTAAACATACAGACAACGCGCTTCTATCGAGCGCCAAAGAAGATCGATCGAAAACAACCATGGCTAAACCATCCTGGCAAACGACTAGCTTTTCAAAAAATATTTGTTTTTAAACAAATACCTAACTTTTCAACTTGCTTCTCAGAAGAAATTTTTTAATCCATTACTTTAAACTGGAGTGTCATGTGAATGTGATGGCAAAAAGAAAAAGAAAAAAAGAAAAAACAAACAGTACAAGACAAAGGTGTTTGTTTGCCCATACCGCCAACGGCCGGGGCACCGGCACCTGCGTCCGGCGCCCAACCCGCGCGCCCCCGCGCCGCCGCTTGCCAGTATTCCAGCTCCTACGCTCACAGTCACATCCTCCACGTCGCAGCACTCGCGGCTCCGCCCACCTCACCTAAGCTGCTCTGCTTCACCTATCCGAAGGTAGTGCCTCTCCGTGCCAGGACAGTAGCCGCACGCGCGGGCCGGCAACGACCGGTGCTTGGTGCTGGAGCACATCATCGCAGGCCGAGCCAGGTCGGGAGCCTCGGCCTCGACGACGCGCTCAAGCAGTTCGATGAATTGCTGCCCAACACGAGGCCCGCCTCGGTTCGTCGTCTCTCGCGCCCAATGCCCCTCAGCCTCTCTTCAACCGGATGGCTCGTGCCTGCTCCAACAAGGTGCGTCCAGACCTGTACACATACAACATTCTCACTGGTTGTTTCTGTCGCTTGGTGTTTGTAACACCCCTGGTGTTACGAGCTTGTTTAGCACCGAGATTTAGATATGAGAGGGATTAGCCAAATAAGTTTTTGGGTTTTAAAAATTTATAACGCACATGAAATGATAAACAAATTATATGTGACTCACTTTTGTGGTTGAAAAAAATCAAAATAAATAGTATTAACTAGTGCTCTTGGGAGCTCAAAAATCAAATTTGACGTTAAGATAAGCTCTTTTCGTTAAATCGGCAAACACTTGAACTATTGTTTAAAATATTATTTTTGGCGAATTATATTGAGCAAAATAGCTAAATGATGCTTAAATATTTGATTCCTATGAGTTAGTATAAGGTATGAACTATTGCATGAATACTTGTTGGTAGCAGTTAATAGGGTTTAGGCTTTTTAAAAATTGTAACAAAAGTGTTAATGGCTGTTTGTTTGAATTGAACCTTAACTTTTCTAAGTATGGGAAAAGTAGTAAGACAATGCTATCTTGACATTTAAATTCTAGCTAAAATATTTAAACACTAGCTGCATGCTTTGATATTGTTGATTGCATCAAAGTGAGTACTTGAGCATGGCATAGGTGGTTGTTATGTTGGGTGTCACGGGGCTCTCGTAAAAATTGCCTAAACGTCCTTAGAACGCGCTGTGAACCATGATTTGGTGCTCGGTTCGCCAACCGGCGTTCAGCGTGACGAACTCATGTTGGCACCTCCCTTTCTTCCTCTCTGGTCGCTCTCTGGATATGAGGTTTGCTTCGCCAGTTGGGTGTTAGTATCGGCTTTAGGTTAGGGAAATTAGTTGAACCTCGATCGTGATCGTTAGCAGCTTTTGCTTCGCTTTAAAATGCGTGCACATCACCAGTTGCTACCTCTCGGCCTGAGTTCACGGTCACCGCATGTCGGGTTCATAAACCCGGGGTCCCTCGCGGACCGGCTTCCCAACAAAAGCTCGGTCCAGCGAACAACGTTGCAAACAAACGTGCAACTCAGAGGCCAGCCCAAGTACCTAAACGATAGATCAGAAGGACGATTCAATCACCGACCGGAAGGCCTGGTCGAGGAGGAATGGCACCCGCTTCCAACTCCGACCGGAGCGCTCGCTTCGGTCTCCAGTTCGCCTCCAGACGGCCTCTCCGACCGAAAGGCTTGGCCAAATGCCACTTTCGACTCCGACCCGCATCTCCGACCAGGGGTGCGCCGAACCCCTGCCCACTGTTCATCTCCAACTGGCGCGATCAGAGCCGACCGGGGACGCCCGCTCGGTAAGGACCAGGAAACGGACGGAGAAAGTAAGGCATGGCGAACAAGTCAAACCATACTGGGAACCGTACCCTGTACACCTATAGAAACTGTACTCTACAACCTCCCTGGCACGGAAGAGCCCAAACAGTGTTGTAGGCACCGATATTTTCCCCTACGGTATTGTGGGCGCCATTAACTCCCATATGGGTAGGCTCCCCCACATGCCTCTAGGCATCAACAGTGTTGTGGGCGCCGGCATTTACCGTACCGGGCGAACATGGTAAAACCCCTCACATGTCTCTGGGTATCAACAATATAACATGTACCGACATCTGCCATACCTGAAGAAGACGACGCAACCCCCATGTGCATCTGATACCCAATAGTGTTGTGGACGCTTACCATCGTCCTGTACCCGTCGGCGTGAGCAACAAGGATTAGAAGCATACATACTCTCTTCCTCTCACTTGTAAGACCATCCCCTTCATCTATAAAAGGGGATGCACTCTCTCCCAACATAAAGATTCAAGTCATCCTAGATTCATTAGATCGATCAAGTTCACTAGGATAGAACCGCCAGGTTCGAACCACGAACACACGCTCGAACACTTAGTTCATAGCGAGGCTCCCGTCACTCTCGGCCCTTCCGGTAGGAGTCCGATCAGACCTCCTGTTCCCCCCATATTTCTCCTTCTCGTTTGTAACCCAACTGCAAACTTCGAGCACCTAGGCTCAGGAATAAAGTCACTAATCAACTCAAAATGGACGTAGGGCACGTTGCCTGAACCAGTATAAACCCTGTGTCATTGAGTGTTAGGCCACCTCCGATCACAACATACGGCAAAACTATAAATATTTACTTGTTGGTCACTTTCTGCACCGACAACGCGCGTGTGGGTGCTGCTAGCGCCGGGCTTAGGCCGTGGCCGGGCTACTGCTGCTGGCTATCTCATGCGCCCGGGTGATGCCGCGTAGCACCTATGGCCTGGCGTTGGCCGATCCCAGCTGGCTGCGGCCTAGCTCCCGCTGCTACATGTGCGTCATGCTCAGGTGGCTGACCGCGATGCCATGCGCAGGGTAAGCCAAGGATGCGGTGGTCGTTGCTTGGCCAACGTGGCGCTCGCCTCACCTTTTAATCCACCTACTGCGCCAAACCCCCGAGCGTGTTCCACTGCTCATCGCGCTCGGGCCGATGACCCCGGTCAAAATGGTGATGGGACCCCTCCCTGCCTCGCCCTGCCCCACTAGACGACGCCGGTGAGCCCTGCTCAGGTCTGGCCGCTCCAATTCAAGCGCCTAAGTCCTCCACTGTCTCGTCACCTGTGCGCATGTGCCCGTATTGTAGCTATCGATCAGAGCCGCCCGTCTTAATCCGCTCGTGCTCACTCGTGTGCCTCTCCATGGCATGACCACGGCTTGAGCTCTGCCTTTCTGCCCTCCAATTCACCCAGCTCAGGGTTTCACATTTCAATTCCTCGCACCAGTAGGTGGAATAAGAAGTCAACTAGGCGTCCCATCTTCCCCATGCCCGACCAAGCACTACTGGTCGCTAATTTGGTGTTTTTTCTCACCGCCGGCTAGGTGGGCCACCGTGCCAGTGAAATTGGAGTAAGGGTGCTTGCGGGAGATGTGGTGACGCATGGGTGCCCATCCCGGAGCACCACTGCCCCGACGGCTCACACGTGGCCAGGCCACCTCAGCACTCCTTTGCCTCAACCGTCACCGTATCACGAATTCCGGTGAGCTACTGGTGCTTACTCGCTATCTCTTCCACCCTGATAGAACCTTAGGCCATCGAAATAGTCTTGTCACCGCCGTGGATAGCCGCTCGCCGCTGTAGCCCATGACAGTGCGCCTCCGAGACCCTAACCGCCACCCATCCTTGTGTGTTTAGCTGTAGATGGTGGTCGGCCCCTTAACCGGCTTATGCCATTGGCCGCCGTGCCAGCGCGCGTGGGGATCCCCAGGGACCTTCCCATGGTAAAGGTGAAAACATCCGAGGGTTTGGTTGCAATATTACTTATGGTAGGAATAGTGCGCATAGTAGTCATGTTATTATCTAAAAGCACGGGGGCTTTTCTGCTAAGCCATCATCGCGCGCGGGCCTTCCGGCCTTGGGCCGTGTTGGGCCATCGCGACCGGTGCGAGGCCGCGCCCACGCTGGGCCGCTGGGCTGCTGGGCCAGAATGGGTTGCTACCGGCCCTTTTCTTTTTCTAATGCATTTTTAATTTAGTTTCTAAGGTAAAATTGTAAATTCAGTATAAAATTGTGTAGTTAACGAAAAATTATGAAACCAATTTTGTTCAGTTTCTAAAATCATGATCTATCTGCTAGTATATTTTGTTCATGTAGTTTTATAATATTTTTAGGAGTTATCTAATTAAATTGAGATGCTTAGTATTGTAAGATATAAACTTGTAGGAATTTTTGTGATAAATTAGAAATAGTGTTGGCTCTGAAACTTTCACGGTAAATTTCTAACATTATTAGGTGCTCATTGAAATTTTTGTAGCTCTATAATAATTAGTTTGATAAGGTAGCTAAATAAGCCCTAGTTTGAAAATATATATTTAATCAATAAAATGTCGAAATACCTTGAGAGTTTAGAACTAAAACACTTTATGTGAAACAACGCCATATTCGACAATGTGGTACGTAGACTAGCATGTTAGTTATTAGAGCTATCTCAATAGCTTGTGAGGCGTAATTGTATTTCTAAGAGTTTCGGTTGCCGTTTATTATTTACGTCTCTGCGTTGCATCCACGTATATCATAATAGGAACAACGATGGATCATGGTGATGATCAGAGTAGCAGAAAGGATGGTGCCTTGATGATCATGTCACTATGATGGAATGCTAACTTTTGGTTATATCTTACCCAATTAAGCCCCGGTGCATAACCCCTATTATTCTGCACTTTATTTTATGCTTGTGCGTTATGTTTTAAGGAGTTGAATGAAACCACTTGCATATATATATATCCTTATCCTATGAGTCCTACTAGTATGCTAGGATCGTGTAGATTGCTCTGCTATAGGACCCGATAGAAGTTGAGTGATTACCTGTCACTCGCGAGAGATAGGAAAGATATTATTGTTGTTATTATATTACTATCACATGGAATATATATGAATGATAATTGGCGATCAAGCGGAATGGTACTTTGGATCTAGAATTGGTTAGACATTCGAGCGAGGCTTGGATTGCATTTGTTCCGCCTGTGTCGATTGAGGACCGTCCATTGCTGTGGATGGTAGTTAGGTCATAGACTTATTATCCTAAGCACATACTTGCTTATGGGAGAGGGAAGGCTTGTTACGCTCTTGTCGTGGGTTCTAGCTCTTTCTGGACTGACTGATTGGAGGCAGGGAAAGGAGGAGGTCTATGCACCATATTGAGACCGGGTCTCAAGTGTGGGGGCTTGGAGCCCAAGTTTGGACAGGGACCTGAACCCCATGATAGGAGTGGAATGGGTTGGTCTTGTTTGTGCCTAGAGTACAAATAGGGCGTGTATTTCAGGATATCCAGCTAGGATCCATTGATTCGCGAATTGCCGTTTTTGTGAGACGGTACCGACTTGGCTATGGTCTAGCACCATAGTAAGAACTAGAATTTGAAAGATGGTAAAATGGTTCTGATTGCTCACCACCTGCTTAAAAGTAGCATAGGAGCTTACATAAAATGGATAGTTAATGAACTAATGATGACTGCTAATAAAATTTAATATAAGGTCGCACGTTTAGCAATGCTTCCGTAGATGCAATAACCCACATTCTAAATAAGCCTTGTATATCCTTGAAGTCTTTTATTTTTCTCCTGTCGGGTAAGTCTTGCTGAGTACAATCGAGTACTCAGGGTTTTATTCCCCCTGTTGCAGGTGACGGAATGATACATAGAGCTGACTTTTGTGTGTGGAAACCTCCTAGTGGGCTCAGAGATGATTTCTTTCACGCTACGACAGTAGTATTTATTTATAACCCTCACTAAAGATTTTTATAAGAAAAGATGTAAAGTCTGCTAGCATCTCTTGTATAAAAATATCCACTATGTTAATGCTCTACTATATCATTAAATTAATCTTTACTTCCTCTATAACTCTGATAACATTGTTATATTCCGTTGTTATAATCAATTGAGGTAATATTCTGTTACTATAATGAAGTGATGTAAGAAATGACTCAAGAATGTTGTAAGATGTATTCTCTCATTTATGATCCTGATGAAAAAATGTGGATTTTCAAGTTTTCCCTTGGGGTGTGCTTGATGGAACTACATAGTTTAGTGTCTTCTCTTGAGTACTTTGTGCCTAATGGAAGACAAGTACTCCTGGGAGGCATTAGAGTAGGCGGTTCTGCCACAGTGTTGGCGGTCACTAACACCAATTACAAACCGTCAACATACTTGTATTTATACTTAATTCCATCACCAAAAAGGTATAGGAATTTAAACTAATAAATTCCATGAGTTTTGGTGAATCTGTGTTTTTAGCAGATTTTATCCAGAAAACCATCAAGGGAGACCTATTCGTCAAAGGAAATTACGGAATTCCACCACGTAAATAGCGTGGGAAGATTCTAGAAGACTCCAGGAGGCTCTCCACCGAAGCAGACCCCGAGGTGCTGCCATGTGGGGCCAGTCGGCCCCACCTGCAGGCCGCCTAGCCTTTGGGTCCACCTATCAGCCTTCGCGTCGTAATGTTGGTTCTCCACCGCCTCTTAGGTTGCATCTAGGCCATCCTTGAAGTTGGATTGATCCAAGGGCTCATGTTGGATGCTCTGGCCTATATATATCAGCCCCTGCCACCCTCTCTGGAGCCATCCCAAAAACCCTAATTCATATCTTTAGGATCAGAGCCAACTATCAAGAGAAGATTAGTCCTCTATAGGATCTAGTCTTGTAAATAATAGTGAGATGGAGAGTGATGGGAGAGTTTGGAGGACATGTCGGCCTATCAGTACTCTCTCTATGGCTTGTACCTTGGCGGATCCAAGTTCTATCTAAGCTTGCCTCTGAGATTTCTCTGGTAATCAACTTCTAATTCAAGTAAGCTTCTTGTTTATATTATTCATGAGGTTCACAACTTGTTTGAGTGCTTTATTCTTTATCTGGGAAGAGTAAAGTAGTAATTGTAGTGTAAGCGTGGTGCTTAGACTCTGGTTACTTATGGATGCATCCTACATTCCGGATCGGTGGTAGCTTTGTGCAAAGAAGACACAACTCATTCATGATGGATGAAAGAACTGGATGAATGAATATGAGCTATGCCTGTTCATGGTTTGACATGAATCTACAAACCTAGCCACCACTACAACTAAGGAACAAAGAGGAAGAAGCTGAGTGCATAAAACAAAGGGTGAGGCGGAAGGACCAACGAAGTGGCAAGATCAAAGAAGCAAAAAGATGACATGGCAAAAGGATGAGAAAGAAAAGGTGCGATCTAGGAAACAAGAAGCTCATGAATAGCTCAAGATGCGAAACTAGCTGAGCAAGGAAAACTTCAAGCAAAAGGGAAGAACCATCATGAGTCATCTACCCTTCGTCATATGGTGTCTTCACGCTCTAATGACAAATGTAACATCCTAAGGTAAATGGTCATTATTTAAAAAGTTTTTCCTTAATTCTGGTATGCATATAAATAAGAACCAAACATGACTGAGTTACACTTCCTTGATCTAACCTAATTAACTTAACATGTTTAGTTCTTCAAGTTTGTTCCTAGCACCACTTTCTTGATCTCATAGTCTTAACCAAATGAGTTAAAAAGTGCATATCTTATCTCTAGAAGATGATAGTCATAATGATGTAAAGATTAATACATTATGTAGAAAAAGACAATCCTTCAGTAAGTTAGGCAATTTAACCCTTTTGGCCAAATATACTTAAATGCTATATTCATGATTAATCTTCTGATCTTACCACCCATATTACAATTAAACAAAGTACATAACATCAACTTCATCTTGTCCCATGTGCCTAAGGTTAGAAAAGAACAAATAAAGTTTTTAGTTCTGTTGGTGTTTTCTCACCTACAGAGCCCATGCACTTGATCTCTACCTTATCTTATGAGCAGAACGCACTTCAAGCAATGTGTAAGGGAAAGATAGTCAACTCCTTAATTTCTACAAGTGAAAGTCCTAAACCTGTCAAACCAAAATAAAAACATAAAACCAAGACAGGTTTGGCGGAAGAAGGGGACATCACCATTAGAGGCGCCACCTCAAGAATTCTCATCTTTAGAGCAAACCAAGGTACTTGATCAATGAACTTCACAAGGAGAAGTCCGGTTAGAAGGACTTACAATACCGAACCCTCACCAAAAGAGCTTGCTTAGGGGAGAAGCACTTCTGTGTATCTAGGTAAGTATTCTTTCCTCTTTTTGTTTTAATTTTAGTTTCTTTTTAATAGTTAAAAAATGATGAATGAAAAACAAAATAAAAATTTATCTTTATATTAGTCATCTATAGTAATAATGTGTGATCTAGTAAAATTAAAAACAAAATAAAAAAGTGTGTCTAGTTTGCTTTAATTTATTTTTAAGAGTTGAATAAAATAAAGAGAACTCAGAGTAATCACTTAAAATGGAAATGATGAATAGTTGCTCTATTGTAATTTCTTTCAAGTACCTAATTTTCTGCCTTAAATTCTCCTGAGTTTTGGATAAGATTGTTTTGATATAAGGATTTACTCTGAACTTGAAACTTATGGGTAACATATGCTATTTCTAAGTCTATGTAATTGACGGATATAATATGAGATGGTCTAAGCTGTTGTTTATCTTGTTCCAAATGACACTAAAGCTCCAAAGATTTATCTTTTGAAAATATAAAAATGTTATATGATGAGTTCCTGTATGACAAAACTTAAATTCCCACCAGAGCCATACAGGTTATTTAGGCTAGAAAAACTTCCACATATATGTTGCTTGCTTTTGTAATGAGTTTTGTCAAGCTTTGTTGACCCTTATGAGAGATTTGTCATGCTCTTAAAATCAAGATCACGTACACACCACCCACATATGCACTACTCCTACACTGGGGGTAGGCGTAAAAATATGCCTTTTCATCTAGACCCACCCAAAAATGTTCTACTCCTACACTAGGAGTGAACCCAAAAACATACTTGTTAGGTTTTCTATCCTCCAAATAAATGCTCTAGGTTCTTATTGATATCTCTCTCAAAGTTTTGTTATAGAAAAGAGACATGGAGCTATGCAAAAGTTATTCAAAAGTAAAAAAAAGAAAGAAAAAAAGAGATTGAGAAAAAATGAACAAGTGTTCGAGATATCTAAAACAATGGGTACTTAGATGTCTGCCTAAAAAAAAGATGAATAAGATAGCCCATGCTCTCTAGCAAATGTTTCTAAGTTTCAAAAGAGATATGTTTTCAAGGAGCAAAGTAGAATTAGGTTAGCTACCATTTATATCCACCATATATCCACACACATGCACATCCTGATTTGATTGTATGACTCAACTCTCTTTGGATCTGTTGTTTGACTTTACAATATATGCATTGCAAGTATGCTCTAGCCTTCTCCCTACCTATGAACTCCACATAAGCCTTAGTAGTAGAAAGAGAAAAGGCATAACATCTTTATTGCCTTGGTGAGGATCCACAAATACCACATATATTGATACACTTGAGAGTGTTATATAATGGAATCTCTAAGTTTTATTTTGAAAACTTATAAAAACTCTAGAACAATGGTGAAACAAAGAACTAGAGACATAGTGCTTGACTTGATCGTTCTGTCTTTCAATTGCTCAAGACCCAAGTGAATGGAATTTGAAAGTCAGATCAATTTATTCTAATCTAGGGGAGAATTTTTTTATTGAACGCATGTGTACTTTTGAGGCGTGAAAACATTGTAGCAACTCCTAATCCATTATTGAGTTTAGCTTTGCTCAGAGACTGGCAAAGGTTAAGCTTGGGGGAGCATATTGATGGTCACTAACACCAATTATAAACTGTCAACATAACCTGTATTTATACTTAATTCCATCACCAAACATAGGTATAGTGGTTTAAACTAATAAATTCCATGAGTTTTGGTGAATCTGTGTTGTCAGCAGGGTTTATCCAGAAAACCATCAAGGGAGACCTATTTGTCAAAGGAAATTACAAAATTCCACTACATAAACAATGTAGGAAGATTCTAGAAGACTGCAGGAGGCTCTCCACTGAAGCAGACCCTGAGGGGCTACCATTTGGGGCTAGCCAGCCCCACCTACAAGACGCCTAGCCCCTGGGTCCACTTGTTAGCCTCCGCGTTGCAATGTTAGTTCTCCGCCACCTCTTAGGTTGTCTCTATGCCGTTCTTGAAGTTGGTTTGATCCAATGGCTCATGTTGGACGCTCCAGCCTATACATACCAGCCCCTGCCACCCTCTCTGGAGCCATCCCGAAAACCCTAATTCATATCTTTAGGATCAGAGTCAGCTATCAAAAGAAGATTAGTCCTTCATAGGATCTAGTCTTGTAAATAATAGTGAGATGGAGAGTGAGGGAAAAGTTTGGAGGAGATGTCGGCCTGTCGGTGCTCTCTATGGCTTGTAACTTGGCGGATCCAAGTTCTATCTGAGCTTGCCTTTGAGATTTCTCTAGTAATCAACTTCTAATTCAAGTAAGCTTCTTGTTTATATTATTCATGGGGTTCACAACTTGTTTGAGTGCTTTATTCTTTATCTGGGAAGAGTAAAGTAGTAATTGTAGTGTAAGCATGGTGCTTAGACTCTAGTTACTTGTGGATGCATCCTGCATTTTGGATCGGTGGTAGCTCACGAGGGTGACTCTTATAGCCTCATTGAATCCTCTGTAGCCCACCTCCCATTTGTAGGGCAAGTAGGACGCGGTTACTACAGGAAGCATCCTCTGCTGGTGTCTTTCCTTAAGTAATGTCCCCAGCTAAATAGTAGAAGACATATTTACCCAAGTCAGAACTAGAGAACCTTAGTTTTTCTCTCTACGCTCCTATTTATCGTAACCTTGTTGCTACCCCTATTTAAGTTAGATCATAGTTTGTCTCACACGTTTCCATGTGGATACGATACTTAGAAACTCCTGGGTGAAAGCTACAACGGTATCCGTGCACTTATGGATTTTCTGTGTGCGTTAAATATACCAACAAGCTTTCTAGCGCCGTTACCAGGGAAATGGTTGCTGAATTAACTATGAGCCTAGCTTAATCTCTTATCTTTTATCTTCTTTCTTTTATTCTTTTCCTTTTTATCATGGATTCCACTCCTATCTACCTATACGCTGCACCAACGAGCGCGTACCTAGAGCCACTAAAATCTGTAGAGCCTATCCTTACACCTGGTTATGAGCTGCGCCCATGTTTTATAAAACTGATTCAGGATCAATCCTTCTCAGAAGAAGACAACAAAAACCCATACTCACACCTACAAGAGTTTGAACAGACCTGTGCATGCTTGCATATCGCTGGCATGTCTAACAAAACCTTAAGATGGAAGTTGTTTTCGTTCTCTTTGATGGGAAGATCTAAATAATGGTACAGTCAAACCGTAAGAAGTATGCAAGGAGATTAGAAAACGCTATGCTCTAAGTTTTGTTTACGTTTCTTTCCCAGATCTAAAGTGGTTAGCCTTCGAAAAGAGGTTCTAAATTTTAGATAACTAGAAGAAGAATCTCTTAGCACATAGTGGGATCGTTTTAATGACATCATCATCACTGGCCCAGACCTTGCTATTTTAGACCCAATGCTCCTTCAATATTTTTACATGGGTCTTAGCAAGCATTCCATAGAATCCCTTGATGCAGCCTGTCGGTGTTTTGGAACCGGGGGTCCCTCTACCGACGAGTGAATTTGTGCTGCGTGCCCCTAATCCCGGATGGTAATGCGAAGAGACACAAGGTTTATACTGGTTCAGGCAATCGAGTCCCTACGTCCAGTCTGAGAGATCGATCTTATGTTCTTTGCATCGGAGTGCTCGTAGTAGGGGGTTACAAGCTAGGTGAGAGAGGGAGCTAGCCCTAGGTCTCGGCGAGGGTGGTGCGGGCTGCTTGAGGCGTTGTTCTCAAGTAGCGTAGAAGTGTGTCGTTCTATCGGTGTGTTCGTCCCCCCCTACGAGGCCCAAGTCCTCTCCTTTTATAGTTGAAGGGAGAACGAAGGTAGTACATGTATCACTATGCGATGTAGTGTCAATAGAAGTGGCACGTCCGAACCCTGTGGCCTGTTCTGGTGGCGGCGTGGCCGTAGGAGCGATCCGTCCTTGGAGTACTGGAGCGGCGTGGTTGTCCCATCAGGTCCTGTGCGTCGTGGGAGCCCCGGGAATGTCTCAGATCGGATGTGACGGCGAACGTGCAAGCCCTGGTGGACAGATTGCGCGCGAGGCCGAGGCCTGGTTGGTGTCGAGGCTCACGCTACGGTGGGGTCTCGGCGGGCACGAACCCCGAGATTGCCGAGGCCCCAGTGCACAGTGCTGAGGCCTTGAGTGGGCGGCGAGTCACGGGTGCAGCGTTAGGACACAGTGGCTGGTAACCCCCGTCACGCTCTGTCCTAGGTGCTGATTGTGGACACAGTGCCGGGACACAGTTGTCGGTAATCCCCGCCGTGCCCTGTCCCAGCTGGTACGGCGTTGATGCGACTTTGGGTTGCATCGGCCATTCTGTGACGTTGAGCCGTGGTCCGGCGGAGATTACGGGAGTGGTTGAAAGCATTGATGAGACATGACGTGCTGTCGAGGTGGGGGCCGACGGACCACGGACAAGCCGGCCCCGAGCGACACAGAGAATGAGGCCTCACGCGAGACGGAGACTAGGCCTCTTGCCGAGGCCTCCTCTAGGGTGCCTCGCACGAAGCGGAGTTGGCGTCGGGATGCCGAGACCTCCTGCTCTATAAACGGGGGCGGTGTGTTCGAGCCCTGTAGCCGGCCACTGTCGTGGTATGGTTGATGGAGTGGCCCCGTCCTTGCCGTGTAGAAGTGACGCGTCGGTCGTACTTGATCTTGTGCGTCGTGGGGCTCCAGTACAGCTTGATGCAGGGCATGGCGAGCGTCGTGCTGGTCATCGTGTGATGACGTCGTAGGGAGCTGTGGCTCCGCAGACGGCGAGGCCGAGCCATTGTGGGGGGTTCGGCGGACATGGATCCTCAGGCTGCCGAGCCCCTGAAGGATATCGCCGAGGCCTTGGGGGGAATTATTGATCCTGGGTGCTGATTCCGAGGCCACAGTATCTCCGACGTGGCTCCCACGCTACGTTGTTCTCAGAGCAGGGGTTGGTAGCACAGTGAGGCATGGGCGTCAACTATGTGCTTTAGTGGTTAGCACAGTGGCGGGTAACTTCTGCCCAGTCCTGCCTCCTATCCCGTTGGCCATTCTGCTGTACTGTGCCGATCATGCGGCCGATGTCAGGGGCAGCAGTTGGCTGAGTTAATGTGACACGACGTTTTGTCAGAGGGGCGGGAGGAGGAAGAGGCAGCGGAGTGCTACCGAGCCTACCTCGCACGAGACGGAGAGTCGGCGGCCCGGCCGAGGCCCTTGGTGGGGGGTCGCTCGAGGCCAGCGGTGAGGGGGCCTCGGGCGAGTCGGAGGATCGGCCGAGGCCAGTGGTGTTTGGCGGGTTTCGACTTTTTCGAAGTCTAAGCGGCCGTTTTTTGGTTCATGCTTAGGGTACCCCTTCTCACTGTATCCGACACAGCCTCTAGAGAAGCTTTCCTTTATCTGTCTGCTAGTGAAGCAAGGTTTATGCTTGTTAAGATTAGTGGAAAAACTCCCTACACTAGCAATCATAATAAACTCCTCGAGGAAAAGAAGGAATCATCTCCCGAACAAGAGGAGAAAGTTTTGATAGCCAAATCACAACCACTTTAATCCCAAGGTTTAGCTATTAGTCCCAAACCATCCATACCCCAAAATATAAATCCTCCAAAGGAAAAAGAAATTCAACCTTTTGAAATTTCTTGTGAGGATGATCTTTTTTATCATTTTGGGAAAAGTTTAAACTTCCAGTTCCACAAGAGACCTTTGAGCGAATATAATTCAAATCCTTTCAAGAAGGGATCTCTTAGAAAGCATCCTTATTTCTATATAGAACATTGGGAAGAATTCAAGGGTGACATGTCAAGTTGTGTTATAGAAGGAGAGCTAAGTCATTTAGCCAATCATATCTTCTTCCCTTCTAAGACCTCATTAGATGTCTTATCAGAATCCATTTCTCGACCCATCCTTGACCCCGATGATCCCTTTTATGCTCTTTCTCCTAAGTCTCATGATGATCCTAGAAATCCACCAAGACACCCAAAGTATAGGAGTCATGAAGGCCACAAGGATGACCAAGAAGAGCAATGACAATGGCTGGAATATATTAAGAACTTATATGTCGTTGCTAAAGAATGGATGGACAAGAATGAAGCCTTATGGTAGAATCCAAATTTAGCTTAGATCCAAACAAGGAGCTTAAATCAATCTCTTTAATAAACAAGACTCATCCAAGTTTGGATGAGGCCTTAGACAAGATCAATCCGAGAGCCACCAATCCATAGGAAATCTTGGACAATAAAATGTCCAATGAATGTCATAGGCATAGAATGATAGAGACAATGTTTTTGCCTATAGACATTCATGAAGAAACACCCCTAGAGCTTGAAAAGGAAGTTAACATCGAAGAGCATGGAAGTTATTTTATAAACACCTCATCAAATCCATGTCCACATGAGAAATCTCCTGAATCAATCGGTCTTTCCAACATTACCACACACGAGATCTTCAACTCCCTCATACTTTCTGTTCATAAAGACTTTGAGAGGGTGGTTGTAGATGCATATGTTTTATCATAAATATTGCAAATCTTATTGGCATGAATCTTGAGATAGGCACCCAAAGGTTGGTGTTGGAGGGGAAACCACTTCACCAATTAGAAACACAATTCGAAAGGTTCCCCAAAGATGAGCTTCTGCCCTAAAACAAGCACTTTTGGAAGATAATATGAGTTTTCACCTTCTACTGCGATACCCTTGTGAAATGAGCATAGAAACATAATTGTGAAAATATTCCTTCAGATATTATTGTCACTAACCATTCTAGGTTTGAAGCAAAAAGGACAAACAATGATGACTCAAGGTATATCCAACCAATCATCATGCAACATTGAATCACATCCATCCAAACTTGATTTTGCCTTGCAAAATTCAAGTGTGGGGGGGGGGTGAAGTTCTCTAAAAAATCTTATGCCATATTGCTAATTCATCTTGGTTGTCTCTACCTTTAAGCAATGCTCAATTTGCTAAATAACAATCATTCTCTTTCATCTCTATTTGAATAAATCTCTATAATGCTTTCATGCTACCTTTATTTACTATAGTATGCTTAAGGTTTGGAGTATGATCTTACATCTTCTAAATTAGGCATGGTGCTCAGTGTAAACTATTTTGCTAAATTAAATTAGACACGGTGTATAGTCTAATTCTTGAACCAAAAGGTGTGCTGATTTTACGTCTAAAGGCTTTTAAATGAAGCTTGGTGCTTAGGTTAAAATGTCTTCCTAAATTAAATTAGACGTGGTGTCTAGGTTGATTTTTGAGCTGATAGTATGGTTTAATAGGCACTGGATATTTTGTGGACTAACCCCTATAGGAAACTCTCACATCAATATTGGTAAGTCACGAGATGAAATCAAATCGGAGATCAAGCTAGACACATGATGAACTCCAGTAACATTGTGCAAAGAAGACACAACTCATTCATGATGGATGAAAGAACTGGATGAATGAATATGAGCTATGCCTATTCATGGTTTGACATGAATCTACAAACCCAGCCACCACTACAACTAAGGAAAAAAGAGGAAGAAGACGAGTGCATAAAACAAAGGGTGAGGTGGAAGGACCAACGAAGTGGCAAGATCAAAGAAGCAAAAAGATGACATGGCAAAATGATGAGAAAGAAAAGGTGCGATCTAGGAATAAAGAAGCTCATGAATAGCTCAAGATGCGAAACTAGCCAAGCCGAGCAAGGAAAACTTCAAGCAAAAGAGAAGAACCATCATGAGTCATCTACCCTTCGTCATATGGTGTCTTCACGCTCTAATGACAAAGGTAACATCCTAAGGTAAATGGTCATTATTTAAAAAGTTTTTCCTTAATTCTGGTATGCATATAAATAAGAACCAAACATGACTGAGTTACACTTCCTTGATCTAACCTAATTAACTCAACATGTTTAGTTCTTCAAGTTTGTTCCTAGCACCACTTTCTTGATCTCATAGTCTTAACCAAATGATTTAAAAAGTGCATATCTTATCTCTAGAAGATGATAGTCATAGTCATGTAAAGATTGATACATTATGTAGAAAAAGACAATCCTTCAGTAAGTTAGGCAATTTAACCCTTTTGGCCAAATATACTTAAATGCTATATTCATGATCAATCTTCTGATCTTACCACCCATGTTACAATTAAACAAAGTACATTACATCAACTTCATCTTGTCCCATGTGCCTAAGGTTAGAAAAGAATAAAGAAAGTTTTTAGTTCTGTTGGTGTTTTCCCACCAATAGAGCCCATACACTTGATCTCTACCTTGTCTTATGAGCAGAACGCACTTCAAGCAATGTGTAAGGGAAAGATAGTCAACTCCCTAATTTCTACAAGTGAAAGTCCTAAACCTGTCAAACCAATATAAAAACTCAAAACCAAGACAGGTTTGGCGGAAGAAGGGGACATCACCATTAGAGGCGCCACCTCAACAATTCTCATCTTCAGAGCAAACCAAGGTACTTGATCAATGAACTTCACAAGAAGAAGTCCGGTTCGAAGGACTTACAATACCGAACCCTCACCGAAAGAGCTTGCTTAGGGGAGAAGCACTTCCATGTATCCAGATAAGTATTCTTTCCTCTTTTTGTTTTAATTTTAGTTTCTTTTTAATAGTTAAAAAATGAAGAATGAAAAACAAAATAAAAATTTATCTTTACATTAGTCATCTATAGTAATAATGTGTGATCTAGTAAAATTGAAAACAAAATAAAAAAGTGTGTCTAGTTTACTTTAATTTATTTTTAAGAGTTGAATAAAATAAAGAGAACTCAGAGTAATCTCTTAAAATGGAAATGATGAATAGTTGCTCTGTTGTAATTTCTTTTAAGTACCAAATTTTCTGCCTTAAATTCTCCTGAGTTTTGGATAAGATTGTTTTGATATAAGGATTTACTCTGAACTTGAAACTCGTGGGTAGCATTTGCTTGATCTAAGTCTAGGTAATTGATGAATATGATATGAGATGGTCTGAGCTGTTATTTATCTTGTTCCAAATGACACTAAAGTTCCAAAGATTTATCTTTTGAAAAACATAAAAATGTTATATGATGAGTTCCTGTATGACAAAACTTAAATTCCCACCAGAGCCATACAGGTTATTTAGGCTAGGAAAACTTCCACATATATGTTGCTTGCTTTTGTATTGAGTTTTGTCAAGCTTTGTTGACCCTTATGAGAGATTTGTCATGCTCTTAAAATCAAGATCACGTACACACCACCCACATATGCACTACTCCTACACTGGGGGTAGGCGTAAAAATATGCCTTTCCATCTAGATCCACCCAAAAATGTTCTACTCCTACACTGGGAGTGAACCCAAAAACATACTCGTTAGGTTTTCTATCCTCCAAATAAATGCTCTAGGTTCTTATTGATATCTCTCTCAAAGTTTTGTTACAGAAAAGAGACATGGGGTTATGCAAAAGTTATTCAAAAGTAAAAAAAAGAAAGAAAAAAAGAGATTGAGAAAAAATGAACAAGTGTCCGAGATATCTAAAACAATGGGTACTTAGATGTCCGTCTGAAAAAAAGATGAATAAGATAGCCCCTGCTCTCTAGCAAATGTTTCTAAGTTTCAAAAGAGAGATATGTTTTCAAGGAGCAAAGTAGAATCAGGTTAGCCACCATTTATATCCACCATATATCCACACACATGCACATCCTGATTTGATTGTATGACTCAACTCTCTTTGGACCTGTTGTTTGACTTTACAATATATGCATTGCAAGTATGCTCTAGCCTTCTCCCTACCTATGAACTCCACATAAGCCTTAGTAGTAGAAAGAGAAAAGGCATAACATCTTTATTGTCTTGGTGAGGATCCACAAACACCACATATATTGATACACTTGAGAGTGTTATACAATAGAATCTCTAAGCTTTATTTTGAAAACTTATAAAAACTCTAGAACAATGGTGAAACAAAGAACTAGAGACATAGTGCTTGACTTGATCGTTATGTCTTTCAATTGCTCAAGACCCAAGTGAATGGAATTTGAAAGTCAGATCAGTTTATTCTAATCCGGGGGAGGATTTTTTATTGAACGCATGTGTACTTTTGAGGCGTGAAAACATTGTAGCAACTCCTAATCCATTATTAAGTTTAGCTTTGCTCAGAGACTGGCAAAGGTTAAGCTTGGGGGAGCTTATTGACGGTCACTAACACCAATTATAAACCGTCAATATAACCTGTATTTATACTTAATTCCATCACCAAACATAGGTATAGGGGTTTAAACTAATAAATTTCATGAGTTTTGGTGAATCTGTGTTTTCAGCAGGGTTTATCCAGAAAACCGTCAAGGGGGCCTATTTATCAAAGGAAATTACAAAATTCCACTGCGTAAACAATGTAGGAAGATTCTAGAAGACTGCAGGAGGCTCTCCACCGAAGTAGACCCTAAGGGGCTACCATGTGGGGCCAGCCGGCCCCACCTGTAGGACGCCTGGCCCCTGGGTCCACCTGTCAGCCTCCGCGTTGCAATGTTAGTTCTCCACCACCTCTTAGGTTGCCTCTATGCCGTTTTTGAAGTTGGTTTGATCCAATGGCTCACGTTGGACGCTCCGGCCTATACATACCAGCCCCTGCCACCCTCTCTAGAGCCATCCTGAAAACCCTAATTCATATCTTCAGGATCAGAGTTAGCTATCAAGAAATGGTTAGTCCTTCATAGGATCTAGTCTTGTAAATAATAGTGAGATGGAGAGTGAGGGAAGAGTTTGGAGGAGATTCCGGCCTGTCGGTGCTCTCTACGGCTTGTAACTTGGTGGATCCAAGTTCTATCTGAGCTTGTCTCTGAGATTTCTCTGGTAATCAACTTCTAATTCAAGTAAGCTTCTTGTTTATATTATTCATGAGGTTCACAACTTGTTTGAGTGTTTTATTCTTTATCCGGGAAGAGTAAAGTAGTAATTGTAGTGTAAGCGTGGTGCTTAGACTCTGGTTACTTGTGGATGCATCCTGCATTCCGGATCGATGGTAGCTCAGGAGGGTGACTCTTATAGCCTCATTGAATCCTTTGTAGCCCACCTCCCATTTGTAGGGCAAGTAGGACGCGGTTACTACGAGAAGCATCCTCTGTTGGTGTCTTTCCTTAAGTAATGTCCCTAGTTGAATAGTAGAAGACATATTTACCCAAGTCAGAACTAGAGAACCTTAGTTTTTCTCTCTACGCTCCTATTTATCGTAACCTTGTTGCTACCCCTATTTAAGTTAGATCGTAGTTTGTCTCACACGTTTCCGTGTGGATACGATACTTGGAAACTTCTAGGTGAAAGCTACAGTGATATCCGTGCACTTACGGATTTATCTGTGTGCGTTAAATATACCAACACTTGGGTCACCTGGTGGATGGCTTCGCTGCCTTCGGCCTCATCTTGAAGATGGGCTGGAGGGTGGATGAAGTAGTCATCAATCAATTGCTCAAGGGCCTCTGTGATGCATGAGGGTGGACGAGGCCATGGACATACTGCTCCCAAGAATGCCTGACTTTGGCTGCATGCCGAATGCAGTTTCTTGCAACACACTTATCAATGGTTTGTTTGGCGAGGGTCAGGTGGAAAAAGCTTACAACCTGTTCCTTGAAATGCTTGATCAGGGGATTTCGCCAGATGTTGTGACATACAACACGATCATTGATGGCATGTGCAAAGCTCAGACAGTTGACTAGGCGAAGGGTGTCTCTCAACATATGATTGATAAAGGTGTTAAGCCAGACGTCCAGACATATACTTGTCTGATCCATGGATACCTCTCTACAAGACAGTGGAAAGAGGTGGTTCGAAGGGTCGAAGAAATGTATGCTTGGGGTCTTCACCTAAATGTTGTTACTTATGGTCCGCTGTTGTACTATCTTTGCAAGAATGGAAAATGCGGAAGCCCAAAAGATTTTTGATTCTATGATTAGGAAGGGCATAAAACCTAATGTAACTTTCTATGTCATTCTTCTTCACGGGTATGCTGCTAAAAGAGCCCTTGCTGATTTGCCTGATCACCTAGAGCTGATGGTAGCAAATATGATTTTCCTTTTTACGTTGTCAAACACTACATCATTCTTGTTCCAATTCCAATCAATCATCTCCATGCATGTCAGTGTGACACCTATTAATTTAATTACCTTGGCTGCGTTTGTTTCCCTCATGCAAAAGTTTAGTCATGCCACGTTGAATCTTTGATACCAATTAGGAGAATTAAACATAGACTAATTACAAAACTAATTACATAGATTGAGGCTAATTTACGAGAAGAATCTATTAAGTCTAATTAGTGCATAATTTAACAATGTAGTGCTAAAGTAAACATTTACTAATTATGGATTAATTAGGATTAATATATTCGTCTCGCTAATTAGTCTACTCATATACAATTAGTTTTATAATTAGCTTATGTTTAGTACTTCTAATTAGTATCTAAATGTTCGATGTGACGTAACTAAACTTTAACCCTGGATCCTGACAGCCAAATTCACTGACCCTCGAATGAATCGCCATCGATCAGCACATCAGCTCTCCTCAAAACTATGCCGCGCAGGAGCCACCACTTCCATTTGGCACGGCGCTGTCAGTGCTTAGTTAGCTGCAGCTCCCGGGACCGGGACCGGGAGCACCTGAGCGTCCGTCCGGCCGCCATGCCGAGACCGAGTAGAGTGGCCACGAGCTCCAGCACAAGAGAAGGCAGCCGCTGTGGTCTCTGCTGTTCGCCGGCGCCGCACACCCGCTCAGGCCGCACCTGTGGAGCACGTCGTTCCCCTGCCTCATCGTGACGTAGCTCAGCGGCACGCTCCTGAACCCGCCCAGCTCCATGCGCGCAGCCCACCGCTGCAGCCGGTCGTGCCGCTCGCGCCGGTGCGCGCCCTCGCGCAGCAGCACGTCCCGGATCTCCTCCCCGAGCACCGCGCGCTCCACCTCCGCCCGCTCGGTGGCGGGCCGGCGGTACGCCTCGGCGGCCGCGTCCAGGCTGTCGTACACGGCGGCGTAGTACCCCAGCGCCTCGCCGAAGCGCTTCCGGAACGAGACGCCGCCGTGGCTGGCCTCCTGCTCCGTGACCACCACCACCTCGGGCGACAGCGCGCGAGCCGCCGACAGGAAGCTCGCCAGCGCCGGCGGCATCTGGAGCTGGGGCGTAGATAGCGGCGGCGAGACGAAGCCCATCGGCGTGGCCGGGCTGCTGTCGCTGTCGTCGTCGTCGCCACGGCCACCGCACGAGCCCACGCTCGGCGGGCACGAGGTGGACGCCATCTGCTGCAGCCGCGCGACGCTCGCCGTCTGGTTGAAGCGGTGGCCGGCGCTGAAGGTGCCCGCCGGGTCGTCGGCGCCCGCGAGGAGGCGGTGCAGCTGCAGCGTGCAGACGACCGCGCGCGCCTCGCCGGACCTCAGCCCGAGCACGCCGTGCAGGTCGGTGGAATCCAGTGCCTCGATCTGGCCGACCACGCGGTGCACCTGGAGTGGCACGTCCAGCTGCTCGGCCTCGTCCGTGAGCAGCTCTGATATGTTGGCAAGGAGGTCCCCGTCGTCGTGGACGATGGTGAGGCGCAGGTGCGGCGGCCCTCCCGGGCGACGGTTGAAGTCGTGTAGGAGCTTGATCCATTGGCATGGCTGCGCGGTAGGCCCCGCAAAGTCGATGATGTGGACATTCTGATCACCGTGAAAGTGAAACAATTTTGTTACTGTTATATATAAATAAATAAATCTGAATGCCCTCTGTTAAAAATGATAACTTTGACTGAGAGCTAGTTTGGCAGGCACCGTCTCCTCTTAAAATAGCTTGGGCTGTGTTTGCTTTGTTGGAGTAGAAGTCGTTTTTAAAAAATATTTGCCAAATAATTTTATTATAATTTCTATTAAGATCGTGACTACTTTCATATCCAAAACAGTAAGTACATTTTTTATATTTCCTAAGCATGCCATATTTTTCTGACTAGTTGTACCAATAATATATGAATATTCACATAAAAGACAAACAGTAAAACACGGCGAAATAGCATGTGATCCATATTTTAATCTAAATTCTAGTTTTTGCTAGGGTTACCGTAAAACGGAAGGTTAGCAAGTACTGTACTTAGCACTATTTTCTTCACACAAATAGTGCCACTGATCCATCTTTTAAACTAATTCCAGTTTTTGCTAGGGTTTTAGCACAAGACCGTTAATTATCTTTAGTATAGGAGTAGCTCTGTTCTTCGATCGGTGGACTAGCACAGTACACAAGCCAAGGCAGAACCTTTTCGTTCTCCATGGCCTCAAGGATGGCTCGGTTGGCGACGGCGACGGCGGCTCTGGGGAACGGGCTGAGCTCGAAGAAGCTGCGCCGCGCCGCGCGGACGCAGCGCGGGTCGAGGTGGTCGGAGGGGTCGATGAGCGCGTCGGCGACGGCCGGGACCATGAGGCGGATGAGGCGGCGCGCCAGGGAGTCGGCCATGGGCACGGCGAGGCGCCGCAGCGGACCGTCGCCCACCGCGGCGGCGAGGCCGGTGGCGCGCGCCAGGCAGCGGCCGGCCCGCTCGATGGCGCCCGCCTCCACGTGGCCCGCGCACTGGCACAGGTCCTGCACCAGGTGCTCCTGCTGCGACGGCGGCGCCGGCGCCGGCACGCACATTGACACGTCGTCGTCGTCGTTCTCGGTAGGGATAGGAGTAGGACGATGCATGGCAGACGAAGACGATGGCGACGTCGTTGTGTGCACTGTGTACATGCAGTGTGTGTATAAGCTAGCTCGAGCTCGATCACCTACACGCTGCAGTTTGAGTGGTTGGACTGGGAGCAGGGACTGCAAGTTCACGCTCGTGCCGTATTTATACACAGGTGATACGTACATGGGGATGCTTGTGTTGTACGGATGCATGCAAATGCAACAATGCAAAGGCAGCGCCGACGAGAACAAGAAATTCTAGGGCTTTTTCTTGGGGTTGATGGTAGGGATTTGGACGTACTGAACCAAGCATCTGAGCAAACTAGGAGAGGTAGATGCAAACAAGCAAGTAGCTTAGCTTCGTCGTAGTAGACTAGTAGTAGCAATGCAATGCTCTCGGACATTGCAGGACAGAAGTTATTCTCGTTTCTCAGAAATCAATTTTTTTAAAACTTTGACCAATTACATATAAAAGAATATTAATATTTATAATACATAATTAGTATAATTAGATAGATAGTTGAATATACTTTTATAATAAACTTATTTGGAGATATGTAAATGTTGCACATATTTTTACAAACCTAGCTAAAGTTAAGAAAGTTTGATTTATACGCATCCCATAACGACTTTCGTTCTGGAATGGAGGGAGTACAGGATCGGATATCCTAAGTTGCTGGCATTGGAGATGAGGATAATTCCGTACATCTTGTGTTTTTCGTATCCATTTGGAAGCAACGGACAAATTTACTTTGTGGTCATCCTCCTAGGACTATGGAGTTAAGACTAGTTTATAACTGGAATTTCGTCCTTGTACATCGTAGTTTCAGAGAAGAAGTATCCATACACCGTACCTGGTGGCGGCCATGCTTGGAGAACTTCGTCCTGGATCCTGCTGCATAGTGATGCGTAAGTCAGGGACATGCAAACTCCATGGATCCAATTCACATGCAACTTGACTAGATGCGTTTGGCAGGATTCCATATTCTCGTAGAAACGTTATGAATCTGGACATTCTTCGGAAGCGTTTAATTTCTCTGGTAAATTAGAATTACTTCATGAAACTATTTGAATATCTTGTTAGATTCTTGAAACTAGAAATTGGACAAAAACTCGTTGGATTCACAAATATGTTTGGCTGGCTTCAAGGACAGGATGCAACGAAACAGAGAACAATATCAGCAATCCTCATGCGTACTTGTCTTGGAACATTTGAAAAAAGCACAATCAAAGGACCTTTGAAGGATTGACGCAATCGGCATGATCAACACTCCAAGTGCTGGACCTAATCAAAGAAGAAATAAGACTTATGACAAGTGCTACCAGATTTCCTTTAACCCCAAATGATCCTCCATCTTAGTGTTTGTGTGTGCGCGTGCCCTTTCTTATATGTAGCATTAATATGTAAGACTCCAGATTTGCTCTTCTTCTTATGTTGTATAGCAGTGCTCCTGCTAATTTTTTTTTTCAAAAAAAAAAGAGAAAGAATTGGGAGAAACATGGTTTTGGGTGTTTCTCTGAACTAGTAAAAAACGAGAATCGGTTACAAGTGATTCTCCTGAAACGTTTGTCTCTTTGTGGCATTTGTGCATGTGTTTAGTAGGCTTTTAGATTCTTGTAGAAACGTTTCAAATCCATATTTCATTGAATTTTGTGATGTTGCACCGTTGATTTAGAGATGTTACATATAAAAGATCATTTCGTAGTGTTTGCGGTGATAAATAAATCTTTCGATATTGCTCAAGGGTAATTGAGATGTTTTGTTAGTTGACTTTTGGATGTTGTTGATTTTTGTGATTTTGGAAATATTTTTTAGTGTTCTATGTTGTAATAGGCAATTTGAGATGTTGCCATAACACGCTTCTACATTCTACAAGTATTTTATTTTTTCCTACTTCAATGGTTTTCACTAGTTGACTATTGGATGTGTTGCATGTGGATTTCCGTAATCTTGGAGAGAACTGTTGTATTGTACGTTGCAACCTGCAATTTGTGATATTGTAAGACGAATTTACATGTTGTAAGTAGTTTTCCTTTTCCCCCCTCTACTTTAGGGTTTTCATTAGTTGACTTGTGGCTGTTTTTTTTAGATAATGAGTTTGACTTTTGGATGGATGTTGCACGTTGGTTGTGTGTTGTATGTTGCAATAGGCAATTTGTAATCCTGCATAGGACGATTTTACATGTTACAAGCACTTTCCTTTTTTCCTACTTCCTCTGCCCCAAATTATAAGACGGTTTAGTTTTTATCGATACATTATTTTGACTATATATCTAGATATAGTGTATAAGTGCATGATAAAAACTACGTATCTAGAAAAATCAAAACGACTTATGGATTGAAATGGATGGAGTACCTCAGTGGTCATGCGAACTCCCCATGTTATGCATTTGTAGATTGAAAGATGTTGCGCGCAATACACGTAGCATATAGAGACAATATACTTTGGTGGGAATTTTTTATCTTTGCAATTAAACTGTCTGACGGACGTGCTAGCAGCGCTGCAACTTAGGCAGTGTTTGGCGTGGCTCCAGGGGCTCTGGCTCCTCCTGCCTTGGCCCTGTTAGACACTGTTGGCGTCTGGAGCGGCTCCCAGCAGGGCTCCAGCTCCCTCCAAATTGCACTGCGAAACCAACGGAGCCGGATGAGCTGCGATTTGGAGGCTTCGACGGCTCCTCCACAGTGATGCTACGGTACCCGGAGCCGGAGCCCCTCTAAACATGCTCTTAATTGCATAGAAGTAGGAGGTGCCTAGGTCATGTTCCTGTCAATAAGCTGGTGCCTACAATAAACTTTGTTCATTTAAAAAATATGCCGAGTCCATGTCCATCTCACGAACGTATTTATAGGGGTATGATCTTTGTTTTTTTTTTTTGGAGCAAAAGGGGTAGTATGATCTTTGTGCGCGTTCATAAAAGTGGAAAGTGGGGTGTGGCAGCCCAACCCAACGCAAGGAATCATTGGTCCTTGGTGAAACGTAGAGTGACCATGCAAAGTCTCAGTGTGGCCCGGCCCATTGCTACATCAGTAGTGGCAGTAGGCCGTAGGCCTAGGGACTTCGGGCGACAGAAGGAAAGCACCGGGACTCTGCTGTGTCCATGCGGACCACGCCGGTACTCCGCACGGTTATCATTCGTTTCATTAAAACATATGTTAACCACACATCCAAATTAAGTTGTTATTGACTAGCTTTTTTCATCAACATTTGAGACATCTTCATGGTTTTTGACCTAATATAACACTAGTAATAGAAACATATTTTTACTAACGATCCTCTTAAACTACTGTCAATAGAAATTAAAAAAACAATGTATAAAAATACAAAAGTGCATAGCTAGGTCCGAACCCGCTGGCTATGCTCGCCTACCACGTTACATGATTTTTTTGCTTATAAATACGAATTTGAGTGTTCTCCTCTAGAATTCGAATCCAAGAACTCAGCCCTCGCGCTTTTCTTATTACCATCCCACTACACACTTTTCTTATTACCATCCCACTACACAGGTGCTACTGATAGCAATAAAAGAATCATACCTTTTGACAGAGGCGGGCGCAGGATTTGGACCATGGGTATTCAAAATTGCAGATGGCAAGAAAAAAAATTTGACAACCTAAATTATAGTTTTATAACACAAAATTAAGTGGAAGCATCATTGATTAATAAAATTGATCACAACTTGAACATGTGAAATTGTTCGGCTACTAATGATCAACATATCAAAGTTGCAACATGTGAAATAAATAGAGGATAAAACAGCAAAATGGTAACAAAGCTTACGACTTACAAGTTACAGGATAACTTTCCGATCCTTAATGCTTTGAAAATGAGCGATGATGTCCTTATTCTTAGCTTGCATGAAGAATTCCCTTTCAATCAACGTGACCAAGCAACCATTCAAATATTTCTGCCCCATCTTGCTTCTTCTCTTGTTCTTTATCAAATTCATTATAGAAAAGACCCTCTCAACACCAGCAGTTGCAACAGGGAGAACAAGCACCAATTTGAGAAGTTTATAAACAATTTCATACCGAGCAACCTTTCCTTGTTTAATTAGCATCATAGACAACTCTGCTAGACTTCTCAAATTTTTGAAGTTTTCATCATTTCTGACATCATTGATATAGTGGTGCAACTGAAAACGAAGTTGGTTCATTTCTTCAAATTCAAAGTCATGTGGATAGAACCCAGCAAGCTTAACCAAGTTTTCAACATTAAAAGCAGCAAATGAATTGGATGGATTGAATGATGACATGCATCTAAGTAGCTCTGTGTTTACCTCATCAAACCTATTATTAAGCTCTTGAACTTGCCTATCAATGACACCCAAAAACATATCAGCATGAAACCGGTGATAATTAATGGCACCTCTATAGAACTGCTTTGATCTTTGCATAGGAATATACTTCCCATTCATGTCAACCACTTTAATATTGTGCTTCTCACAAAAAGAAGTGACCTTGGTAAGGAATTCTTGCCATCCAGAATCTTGCCTCAAAACATCCAGTTCTACCTTTGTGAACTCCAGAAGATCCATTGCATTTACGATATCTTGCTCCCTCTTTTGCAAAGCATTGCACAAGTCATTTGTGTATCCAAATATTTCATTCATCAAGTGTAGCAAGAAAACAAACTCAAAGGACTTAAATACTGTGAGCATAGTTTGAGCTCCATTAGCCTCAGCCCCTTTACTTTCCTTCTCAATCCTAAAGAGAACTTTCTTGATTGAAGGATACAAGAACATAATATGCATTACAGTTCTGTAGTGAGATCCCCATCGTGTATCACCTGGCCTTGCTAAGCCCATCTCTTGATTCAATCCTTGCCCGGTTTCAATTTCACCCAATTTGAATGCTTCAATCATGTATTCAGCTTGAGCAACGCGAAGCATGCGGATCTTTTTACAAGACATCCCTAGAACATTCAACAAATATGAAAGTTGCCCAAAGAACCAATCACAATCAGTATTCTCCTTAGCAACTGCTACAAGTGTTAGTTGAAGTTGATGGGCGAAGCAATGAACATAATAAGCAGAAGGGGACTCATCCATAATTAGTTTCTTCAAACCATTAACATGACCCTTCATATTACTAGCTCCATCATACCCTTGACCACGTACCTTGGATAGGGGCAATTGATATTTGATAAGCAAGGACTGAATTGCTTCTTTAAGAGTCAATGATGTAGTATCTTCAACTTGGACAAGACCTAGAAATCGCTCAACTGGTTCGCCTTTTTTATTGACAAAACGCAAACAAAGAGCCAATTGTTCCTGTAGGTATGCATCACTTGACTCATCAGCAAGAATTGCAAAACACTCATCACCAAGTTCGTCTATGATAAATTTGATTGTTTCATGAGCACAAGCATCAATGAGTTGTTTTTGGATCTTGTGATCTATCATCTGACAGTTTTGTGGTGCATTCTCTAGTACCACCAGATTAACCTCTTCAAAGTTTCCTGCCAGCCATGCTAAAAGTTCTCGAAAATTACCTTTGTTGAGTGAATCCTTTGTTTCATCATGACCACGAAAAGCCAAGCCTTGACGCAACAGAAATCTTATGCACTTAAGTGACCATGTCAAGCGAGCTAGATACTTAGCCTTGAACTGTGCAGTGTTTGATGCAACGGATTCATGGATTGATGCCTTAGGTCTCATGAACAATCTATATTTCTCTTCAGCTTCACTATGAGCACTATCGATAGCACCAACATGCCTATGAAGTCTCCTTTTCATATTCCAATTTCTAAACCCTTCATTAACAAAAGCATCTCCACCAGGGAATTTGCAGCTATCTTTGAACAAATAGCAAACAAAGCAAAATGCAGCATCTTTGTCCACACTATACTCAATCCACTTGAATTCAGTAAACCACTTATGTTGGAAGCGGCGCATACCTCCACAATCATGTTGTGGAAAAGAATCCCTCTTCATCTTTGGTTGACATGGCCCCAATGCAATGTATGCCCTTCGAACTGAATCTTGATCTTCACATCATAGCTTGAGATAGGAACCCTCAATCCAGGATCATGCTCAATTTGATACATGTCAGCATTGTCTTCATCACTACAATCTGATTCATTTAGGGATATAACTTCATCATCTTCTATTACTGTAGGCTCAGCCTCAACTCTCACTGCTTCTGGTTCTGGTGAAATTATGCTTGGACCACTGCCATCAGTCTGCCCTTCAAAAACAACCAGTTGCATACAACTCTGATTAGTAGATGGAATACCTCCCTCTACCTCTTGCTCAACCTTATCTTGTGAATGCTTCTTTGCAGCAGCCCGTTGCAAGAAACTCCTCAGATATGTGGTATTACTCTTTTTTCTCTTCATACTTGAGACCTATAATTAAATCAAGAGGCTAGACTAAGTAATTTGGGGACAAATTGCTATCCTTAAGAGGCTAAGACCCTAACAAGTAACAAATTGAAGAGGTTAATCCATATACCATACTAAATTTTTTTCAAATTCTACACCTAAATCGAAATCATACTTCCACATTAAATAAATCAACAGTTCAAGTTTTTTTACAGATGTACTGATCAAAGGCTTGCTAACCCATTTAAGTTGCTGAGTTGAACATTATAAACAAAATTCATCAAACCATACTATCCCAAATTAGAATAAAAAATCATATAATCCGAGATTAACTTCACATGTCTGCTTTAACCGAGAACATTGGGATCGGAGTAGGAGCTCTTAACACAAACCTCAACCTGCGCCGCCTGCACCCCCTCCGAGACACCGAGTAGGAGCTCCGGCGCTCCGCCCTCCCCGCCGTCGAGCTGCGCCCTCCCCGCCGGCCGCCGCGGATGTGGATGTCGATTGGATCGGATCGGATGTGTGGGTGGCTGCCGGCTGCGTGCTGTGCCTATGCCGTGGCCGTGCGCGTGTGTGGCCTAGCCACTGGGTGCTGGCGAGTTGGGTTGTGGCCTGTGGGAGCCTGGGAGGCCGAGTGGGCCACTGGGCCGAGTGGGCCGCTGGGGACTGTGAGTGGCGAGCCTGTGAGAGTGGGAGGCCGACTGGCTGCGTAGTGCGTGCCTGCGTGCTGTGCGTGGCTTCTTTAATTTCATTTTTGTTTTTTCATACATATGCCTAGAATACACTATATATATATGAACTTTTTTTTGCAAAAATAATGGGTATTCAACTGAATACCATTGAATACAAGTGGGCCCGCCTCTGCCTTTTGACCCATCCATGGAAGCTATTTGTAGTGGAGGTTTTCTTAAGTACCACAAGTACAAATCATTTCAAGGGCAGTTGACTTAAGCAACCACTTCTAAGAACTTTTAACAAATATTTTGATACCTAAAATGATTTAAAACGAAGAAGTTTTCAACTACAAAGTTGTAGATCTCATCGATATTTGTCTTCCTCCCATTTAAGCAACCATCACTATAAATTGATTTATAGTGGCGGTAGCCAACCGCCTCTACAAATAGGCTATCTATACTATCAGTTAATATAAGCTATACCGTCAGTGAAAATATCTATTTCTACCGGCTATCATGTTATATACCACCGCTACAAATGAATTTCTACTAGAGGTTCTTGGTCATACGCACTGTAATAGGTGGTGTCAGTGAAAACCATTTCTACACTATTGTAAAATTTGTTTCTCTAAAACACCCATATTAATAAAAAAAGTAAGGTTAGCATTAACCACCAAAACCACTTACCTGAGGGGCCTAGAAGCTCATGTGGAGAGGTCGCGTGCGTGGAAGACGGGTTTGACAGAGAGGTTACGATAGCGACGAGCGGGGACTCTACGCTAAGGTCACGGCGCCATTGGCTGCGGTGCTGAGCTCTTGATTTTTTCCCCTTTCTTAGGTGTGCGAAGGTGGATGGGATTTCACTGTGTTTCCACACCAAACATGACATAATGTTAATTTCAATGTTATTACATAGTGTAAGTCTTTTCGGTGGTATTTTCTAAAAACGAGGTTCTTTTAATGCTAAAGAACCAAAAAAAAATTCTAAACCTTAACTTTACATTACTAATGTCTAATAAGATGATCACTAGCAGTAACTCCTGAGGCACAACGCCGGCAGAGCTACATTGAGAGTAAAGGGGGCAACCTCCTCCACTCTCCTAATTTCTTAATTAAGTAGACAATATTCATGGTAAAACAGTTTAATTTGCAGCCACAGCAAATTTTTTTCTTGTTCATATAGCCTATCCCCGGCAGTCCAACGGTCCAACCTCCACAGGTGAGCTTCAAAGACAAGCTGTATGCACAGGGAAGTGTCTAGAATTCCTAATTCTTGCTAAGTTTTACAGTTTGCAAATGGAACCTGAATATACAATAAACTGTCCTACTGCTGTTGTTTCAGGTTCGATTCAACTCCCTCGAACCTGCTTAAATTGAGCATGGTCTCTCTTCCATTCTTACCTCTCCAATTAGGTAGCAGCACTACTAACTACGACCCTAAGCATGGAGCTTTTCGCTGATCCTACACAAAGCCTAAATATCAAAAGCAGCAGCAGCAGCAGCAGCAGTAGTGCCTTCCCTTCTTGCTGTCTTGCAGACGCTGCATGCCGAGATGGCCGACGAGCGGCGGTGCAGGCAGCATGCATGCAGATGGAGCGCGGCGACAGCTGACACAAAGGGGAGGAAAAGTCTCGCCAAAGCAGCAAGCTAGCTACCTGAGCTACTACAAAGGGGAGGAAAAGTCATGGGCTCATGCCTGTCTTGATGTGACACTTCCTCTTCTCCTGCCCTGCCTGCTTGATGCCTGCAGCAGCGGCTATCAAGCAGGCTAGCTAGCTACCAGCCGCAGCCCAGGGTTGATGCAGCAGGATGCCTGCCTGCCTCGCATCAGATCAGCTGCAACCTCTGCTCCGAATTATTGGTTCGTTAATCGGGCAGAGCTGAGATGAGAGAGTTTAGCAGCTTTACTGCACGAACGCTGAACGCATGATGATGAGCGTGCGATGTGACTAGGGGGCGTTTGGTTTCTACACATCCTCCTAAATTCCTGTCATCGAATGTTTAGACACATGCACGAAGTATTAAATATAGATTAATTATAAAACTAATTACACAACTTACAACTAAATTGCGAGACGAATCTTTTAAGCCTAATTAGTCTATGATTTGACAACGTGGTGCTACAGTAAACATGTGATAATGATAGATTAATTAGACTTAAAAAAATCATCTCCCAAATTAGCCTCTATTTATGCAATTGATTTTGTAATTAATCTATATTTAATGTTCTTTATTAGTATCTAAACATTCGATGTAACATAAATTTTAGGAGCGACTAAGGCCCTCTTTGGCGCAGCTCCTGGGTGCTCCGGCTCCTCCTCCGCGCACTGAAGCGACACTGTTTTGGACACTGTAGCAGGAGCCGTTTTAGAAATCGAGGCAGAAAATGAACTGGGAAGAGGAGGAGCCAGAGAAGCCACGATTTCGGGCTCCTCCGGCTCCGTGCTACAGTAACACTACCGTAGTGGAGCCGGAGCCGACGGGAGCCGTGCCAAACGAGCCCTAAAGAACCAAACACCCCCTGAGGAGCTCCTAGTAGTACCAGCAGCAGTATATATATATATATACAAATATTTTTTTGGCACCCACATAATTCTCACTACTACATGATCGAATTTGCGCGACGTCGCCCAGGTGGCCTCCGTGGCGGGCATCTTTTTGCCCGCCACGGTTAATGCCTGTCGATTTACGTAGGCGGGCGTTTTTTATTTTCTAAGGCGGGCACTTTTGCCCGCCACGGTAAATCGATTTACCGTGGTGGGCGTCTTAAGACGTCCGCCTCGGAAAATAGCCTATTTCCCGAGGCGGACGTCTTAAGGTGCCCGCTACGGTAAATCGATTTACCGTGGCGGGCGTCTTAAGACGTCCGCCTCGGAAAATAGCCTATTTCCCGAGGCGGACGTCTTAAGGTGCCCGCTACGGTAAATCGATTTACCGTGGCGGGCATCCTATATGGCCCGCCTCGGAAAAGGCCCAAGCCTAAAATCCCCAGCAAGGCCCGATTTCTACCCCACTCCTCTGTCTCTCTCTTCCTCCACCCGTCGGCCCGACCTCCTCTCCGTTCCACGCGACTGAGTCCGAGGCGAGGCGACCTCCCCACTCCCCACTCCGCGCGAGACCGAGGCAGTCTCCTCTCCATTCCGTCGTCACCACCTCTCCACTCCTCTCCCGACGCGACATCCACCGGTGGCGCTGGGGACATGTGGCGCACGTCGGCTTCTGCGCGCGGGACCTGGCTCCCTTCCTCGCGCGGCGGCGCGACATCCACAGGCGGCGCGCCCTGGTCTCCTCTCTCTCCCTCGTGCGGATCTGGCCCCCTTCTTCCTCCCTGGCCGGATCTGGTGGGAGGCGGCCTCCCCATCCCTCCCTGACGACGGCGGCGTGCGGTTCTAGGTGGAGGGCTGCCGAATCCTATAGGAGGGCGGCTGGATCCGACGGATCCCGGCCGGATCCGGGGAATGCCGCGACGGTGGCGCTGCCAATGCAGGTACAGGTCTCTCTTCGTCTCCCTCGCTCTTCTCTCTTCGTCTCCCTCACTGTGCCCTCTCCCCTTTCCCAGATCTAGAGCCGGCACGGACGTCGGAGCTACGGTGGCGGCGCACGCGGATGCGCGGCTGCTCGGCGCCCTCCTCCTTTCCGGCCTCATCTTCGGCAGCGGCGCTGCAGAGGCGGCTGCAGCTGGATCCAGGGACGACGATGGCGGCGCTAGGGTTTCGGTTTGGGATTGGGCTCGCCGGTGGGCTCAGACAATGGGCTCGCCGGTGGGCTTTGGTTTTTTTTTGTTTTTTCCAAACGATTAACCGCGGCGGGCGGTGTAACATGCCCGCCGTGGTAAAAGTATATTTACCGCGGCGGGCACGTTACATCGCCCGCCGTGGTAAATCGGTTAACCGCGGCGGGCAAGGCCGCCCGCCGCGGTTAAGCCATGATTTACCGTGGCCTCTAGGCCACGGCGGACGGCTTTGCCCGCCGCGGAAAACCGAAAACGCCCGCCTCCAGTAAAGTTTTTGTAGTAGTGTCTCCTGAGACAGTTGCATCTTTTATTTCGTACTAATAAAGTAGATCGTTATATAAATAATGGTTTATTAATTCTCCAAACTTGACATTTCTTTCTTTACTTTGGACGGGCAATCGGTTTGCAAGTATCCAACGTGCAATATCCTGAGCTAGTAGGCAACAAAGACAATAGCTAGCAGTGCGGCCTGGGGTGCAGCAGTAGAGAGATTCCTTGTGCACTTTCTCCTTCCTAAAAAAACATGATTCTAGAATAGTATTAAATTAAATAATTTTAAATTTAACTAAATATATATATAATATAATGATATTTATTATACAAAAAATAAATAAGTATTAATATATCCATCATAAAATATATTTGTATTTAGTAGTCTATTTTTGGAGTCATATATGTTGACAATATTTTATATAAATTTAGTTAAAGTTAAGACAATTAACTTTGACTAAAACTAGAATTAATCTTTTTGGGACTGAGGTAGTAAGTATATATATACTGGTATGAGGACGACGGCATGCATGAATATTCCTTTCATTGCCAAATAAACCAACTTTTAGAGTTATCCGAAGCCAAACTATTTTAAGGGTTTGTTTGGGACTGTTCTGTTCCACGTTTTTCAGCCAAACAGGTGTAGGTCCATAAACTCTGTTCTAGAAAAACGGTGGAGTTGTAAGAGCTGCTCTATGATGGAGTTTGTGGAGGAATCCCAAACAGGTTGCTCCATGTTTTTCAGCCAAATAGGTGCACGTACTCCACAGACTCTGCTCCAGGAAAAAAATGTGGAGTTGAGCTAAAGGGATTCTCTAGAAGCTCTCATTTTTTTAGAGATGATCTATGGTGGAGTTTGTGGAGCAGATTTGGTGGAGCAGTTCCAAATAGGTCCTAAGTTTAACCAAATTTATAGAAAAGAGTATTAACATCTATGGCACCAAAGTATACTACAAAAGTATATTTTATGATGTATCCAATCTAAAAATACTAGTTTGTATCACAAATAATGTTGGTTCTATTTTATGAATTCTATAAATTTATAAGATTTGAAATTAGGAGAACTTTAGCAGTTGATTTATTTTGAGAAACATATAGTATACATGAGAGCAGGGTACGCTGGCCAATACATGAGAGTCTGTATACATGACTGTATGCCTGTGAGACGGATCTCGCGCCATTGATAGTTGCTCGATCGGCATGCATGACAAAAGCACTTTATTAATTTCAGTCTCGCAGACCAACTGCAGAAGGAAGCATGCATGGTATCCGTGACGAGCCTACTGACGATGTATGGTGCGCTACTGTACACCCCCCAAGTCCATATATTTCATTCCATGAAATATTTCATGTATATATACATACACACACTCCTATCTACAGTACTTGCCACGCGTGCGTGTTCCGGTGTTCTTTTTATCTCCGTTGCTACTACTGTAGACAGCAGTAGTCGCTTCCCTAGCCCCCAGACCCCTTTGGCCCCTGCCCGCCGCCACCGCCGGCTGCCGCCCTGGCGCCAGCGCCTGCCACTCTCTCGCCTCCCCTCTCTCCCCTTCCTACCTCGTCGGCGGCAGCGGCGGAGTTGGCCGCCGCGGCCGACCCGCACGCAGATCTAACGCTCGGCAGCTCAGCCCCGCCTCCGGGTGGCCTCGACGGCGTCGGAAGCTCCTTCACCCTCTCATCGGAGGACGGGGAGCTGGTCCTCGCCGAGGACGTCCTGGATGACGAGGATGCCTCTACTACTACAAAAACAATTTGTAGCAACGCCTTCCTTTTTTGTCCCTATAAATGGTTGTCAAATGAGCCGCTCTTACAAATGGATTTGTAGGGGTGGCCGGTGTTATCAGCCGCCCCTACAAATGGCCTAATTTGTAGGGGCGGCTCTATATCTAGCCGCCCCTACAAATCGAATTTGTAGGAGCAGCTCAATATTGAAGTGCTCCTATAAATAGCCGAGTATTAAAAATTATGCACTAAAATTCAAATTTTGTAAACAACATCGGATGGAGAAACAACAAAAATGAAAGTTGTAGATCTCGAAAAGTTATGAAACTTTGTAGTTGACAACTTTTTGATTTAAAATCATCTTGTCAAGGAAAACTATGTTTGAATTTCCAAAAATTTGAAATTTGAATTTTTTAAACGACCTCGGATGGATAAACAGTAAAAATGAAAGTTGTAGATCTTGAAAAGTTATGAAACTTTGTAGTTGATAACTTTCTCATTTGAAATCATCTTGTCATGGAAAACTATGTTCGAATTTCTCCATTTTGAAATTCAAATTTTATAAGTGACCTCGGATGGAGAAACTACCAAAATTAAAGTTGTAGATCTCAAAAAGTTATGAGACTTTATAGTTGACAACTTTTTCATTTGAATTAGTTTAGGGTATCGAATAATCAATTTATGCTCAGTTTTGTATAATATGTGGGAACTAAAATGGAATATAGACACAAGTGATTGTGAGGTGCAGTGGTAGAGGAGTTTACACGAGAGCGAGAGGTTGCGGGTTCGAAACCTGGCTCATGCAAAGTGTGCAAAAATCATGAAAAAATATTGCAACGATAGAGTGGGTGTGTGTGGCTGTCGGTGGAGACCTCCTCGGATTAAAAAAAATTGCTATTTTTTTGCCCCTTTTTTGTGATTTCTGAAAATTGTTTTGTAGGGGTGGCTCAATATCCAGCCGCCCCTACAAATCGATTTGTAGGGGCGGTCTGGGAACCTGAAGGGTCGAGATGGCGACTAGAGGGGGGGTGAATAGTCTTTTCTAAAACTTAATCGCGTCGGCTAACCGATACAAATGCGGAATTTAAACTAACGGTTTAGCCAAGACTACACCCCACTATATATGTTCACCAGCACCTTGCAAAGATAACAATTAAGCAATAAAGGTGCCGGGCTAGCTAGAGCTCTCCTAAACAATTCTAGGAGCAAGGTTACACAAACCTATGCCACTAGTACTTTAAGCGACAAGGGAGCTCCTACACATGCTAGTAAATAAAAGCACAAAGCTAACGATGCTCACTAGCAATGCTCAATAACAAGGCAACCAATGCCTAATTAGAGAGCGCAAATACTTAGCTACACAAACTAAGCAATGTGACTAACAAAGTTACTAAAACCAAATTAGCCACGCAAGGGAGCTATTTCTATGCTACACAAGCAAGAAGGTAATTAGCAAGCTACATAAGCTATTTAATTACAAGAGCAACTACACAAGCTTAATATGTATAAAAGTAATTGCAAGCTTGTGTAATGGGGATGCAAACCAACGGGAAGAACAAGGTTGACACGATGATTTTTCTCCCGAGGTTCACGTGTTTGCCAACACACTAGTCCCCGTTGTGTCGACCGCTCACTTGGTGGTTCGGCGGCTAATTAGCATCACCCGCTAAGCCCGCACGTCGGGCGCCGCAAGAACCTACCCCTTGAGTGAGGGTAGCTCAATGACATGCTTTACTAGAGTTGCTCTTCGCGACTCCCGCGGGGCGAGCACAATGCCCCTCACAAGCACTTCTCCGGAGCGCCGCATAAGCTTCTTGCGCGCTTCGACGGAGACCACCACCAAGCCGTCTAGGAGGTGGCAACCTCCAAGAGTAACAAGCACCACCGGCTTGCAACTCGATCACCTAGTGCCACTCGATGCAACCTCACGATGCAATCGCACTAGAATCGCTCACTCACACAATCGAATGATCACTATCAAGTATATGTGTGATGGAGGGCTCCCAAGCACTCACAAGCATGGACACTAAGTCCCTTGAGGTGCTCCTCCCCAGCCATGGCCGAGGGCCACTTCTATTTATAGCCTCAAGGGCTAAACTAGCCGTTACCCCTTCACTGGGCAATGGTCGGGCCGACCGGACGCTCCGGTCGTGTTGACCGGACGCTGGACCTCAGCGTCCGGTCGCCCACAGACGACCACGTGTCCCGGTTCCAACGGTCACTTGACCTGACCGGACGCAGCAGCACTCAACTGACCGGACGCTGAACCCCCAGCGTCCGGTCGTTTCCAGTAAGCTCCTGAGCATGACCGGACGCGTCCGGTCGAACGCGATTGGACGCAGCCAGCGTACGGTCACTCTCCAGCTACTGCGTCACCGTACGTCAGCCTGACCGGACACTGCCTTCCAGCGTCTGGTGCATTCAGATCCAGCGTCCGGTCAGTTGACCGATGCCAGCATCTTCTCCATTTTCTTCACCCTTGCTTAAGTGTGCTAACCACAAGAATTTGCATCCGGCACAATAGAAAATAGACATTCCATTTTCCCGAAAGCGCCGAATCCCGTCTCTCCCCTGCAAACACCACCTCCTTTGTAAATGTGCCAACACCACCAAGTATACACCACCATGTGTATGTGTGTTAGCATTTTCACAATCATTTCCCAAAGGATGTTAGCCACTCAACTTGCCACGCCACTCGATCCTAGCGACAATGCAAAGTTAGATCACTCGAGTGGCACTAGATGACCGATATGCAAACAAGTTTGCCCCTCTTGATAGTACGGCCATCTATCCTAAACCCGGTCATAAACTTCTCTACACACCTATGACCGGTGAAATGAAATGCCCTAGGTTATACCTTTGCCTTGCGCATTCCATTCCATCTCCTTCAATGTCGATGCAACACATGCACCAACACGATCAACAATGATATGATCCACTTCATATCATCACATGATCATATTGGTTCATCGATCTTGACTTCACTTGCTCTTCACCGTTGCCATCGTCCATCGGTGCCAAGTCTTGCTCAAGCTTCACCGCCACGCGGTCCATCACTCCAAAGCCTTCGACTTGCCCTTCACGCTTGCAACCGGTCCATCAAGCCAAGTCTTGTCTTGATCTTCTCCACCTTGATCACATGACTCAATGTCATGTCTCATGTGCATTTAAGCTCCTTCATCATCACATGTGTGAGCTTTGCAACATCTCCAAGCCATTTTCACCTTCATGGCATATGTTGCTCACACACATGTACTTGTGGACTAATCACCTGTGTATCTCATATAAATACAATTAGTCCACCTAAGTTGTCACTCAATTACCAAAACCAAACAAGGACCTTTCAACCTCCCCCTTTTTGGTAATTGATGACAACTCTACAAAGATATGGAAATTAAGCTCTTTTGGATTCATGTTGCTTGCCCAAGCAATTTTACCATATGAAAATGATTTTGGACAAGTACCATAAACCCGAAATGGTAGTATTAGCTCCCCCTACATATGTGCTAGAGTATTTAATTTGAAGCTTGCACATATGCATAGATTGAAATTATGGGAGAGTAAATACTACAAAATGATGCTAAGGTGTATAGAATAAACCTTTGAAGCGTGTACCAATCAGAGTTGCACCTTTAAGTTCATCCTTAGCACCATGGTTAGCTAGATATCACTTGATAATAAAACACTAGATACCTTGTGAGATCAACATTAAAAGCAAGGTACTAGCATTACTTGAAAAGCATACCAAGTGTCTAGCTATCATCCTATGCATGCTAGTTATCAAATCATCATCCAAGTTCTACAATTAGCATACACCACACAAGCATGCATATTGAAAAAACTTATGCAATGCAAGCAAGCACATGAATATGCATATATCAAATGCACTCAATCAAAGTTCATGAGCTTGCTCCCCCTACTTGTGTGCTTCTCTTGTCCAAGAATTTTGATCCATCTCTTTTCTTCAATGTTGCTCTTCTTTGTCCATGTCCACCCTCTATTTCTTTTGTATCTCATCTCTTCCATTGTACATTCTCTCCCCCATTCAATCAAGCTTCATATCTTTGTACAATCTCTCCCCCTTTGTCATCAATTTCCATAAAAGGTGTGCTTCTTATTGATGCAAAGGTATGCATTTTGGGGTAGATGGTTGAGACTTGCATTTTTTATGGACATTACTTGATTGTTAGAATGACACTACATGTAGATACCATTTTGAACTTGTAACTTGTATTACATGTATCTTATCATTCTATGCATGGGTCATCCATTTTATGCACTTAAGCTCTTGTAGGTGAGGGATGCATTCTTTATTTGATGATCACTTAAAGTTGAGGATCACTTGTGGAACCATCATCTTGCATGATTGATACTATGCATAGATACCACTTGTAGGAAGTGAATATCATTTGAAAGAATCTTCTAGTATGGAACCACTTATTTGATTTATCAATAAAGACCATTTCTTGAACATTTGCTATCTTCATGAGTACCACTTATAGGATATCACTTGTGAGTTGATACATACAAACTAGATATCCATTTGCATTGTTGTCTTGTGCTTGTACTCTTATCATTATCATGAGCTTCTTATGTGACTTGAACTAAATTGATTTGCTTAAGCTTTCAAGTCCGGTTTGAACCAATGACAAGCTTCTTCACACCTCTTGCAAGGGTTATCTTGCCAATGTTGTACTTGTCACTTGTTAGCAATCCAAATTAAGTCAAGTTCTTGGGTTTACTAGCTCATGAACAAATTCATGTACTAACCACTAGATCAAGTAATCATTCAAGCAATAGTGGTAGGCTATGAATTTCAAACATTTCATTTGTAATGCATGATCCTATGAAGTATGTACTATATATGCACTAACCGCATACTAGTAAGGGATGAAATGATCATGCATATTACAATGATACCTTTGCTATGTTGGAGTAGAGGATAGTCACATAGATTCCAATTCATTACTCCAATAGCAATATGAAGTCCAATTATAAGCATGGTGAAGACCAATAGATATCAATTTGAATCTCATTCTTCACCCATATGAAATGAATACCACTTATGATCAAGTGTACTTTCTTGTTGTGGTTGACTTGCTTTATCTTTTGATCTTTGCTTGCATAAGAGCATCAATTTGAGAATACCACTTGAAATATCATGACTAGCTCTCTTTTGGGTGTTGCTTGCTTTTCTTGATCAATCCTTTTGATTGCTTCAACTAAGCGTCTCAAATGTTCCTCGGATCACCACTTCCATGTTAGCCTTCCAAGTACCACACTTGGTTTACCTACACATAGGCGGCAAGCCCCTACACTAGGGAGAAGTGACCTCTCTCCAAGAACCATTGTTGACACTCACTTGAAATAACTTGATTGATTGATCCAAGTGATGGACTTAACTTGATGAGTAACCTTGATTCCTTCTTTAAGTCCTTTTCTTTCTACTTGTTTAAGTCCTTTTCTTTCTACCAAATGATCTTCAATCACAACTAGAACTTTAAACTTTATCTTCATCTTGAATTTGATTTTGATCTTCTCAATTTGAGTACCAAAAGTGTGCCAAGTACACTTCTCAATCAAATGGCCTTGTACTCATATCTTGTCATGCTTCTAGATCATTTCAAAACCAAATTTAGGTACCTCAAACACTTGTAAACATGTTTCCAACTTGAGGACCTTTTAATCAAAGTGACTCTAGATCAATCCAATACTTGTCACTTTTATGGCAGATTCTGTACTCTCCAAAGAACTAAGCATATTTCTCAAAGTACAAATCCAAATACTATGAAATTTGGTGGAGATGAGCTTCACTAAGTTATCTAGCAGCCATAAAAATTTTAGCTTCATTTGATCTCATATGGACTGCTAAATTTTAATTCTTCCACCACTGCTACATGCTGAAAACTGCTGCACTATAGCTGACAAGAACCACTCCAAAACCGAAGCATTTCTTATCCAATTTCCATGAAATTTCTACAGCATCTCATACCATAAATCTAGAGCATGTACACCAATTTTCATGCCAATCCAATAAGTTTTCAATACTCAAACATGGCTATGATCACAGCTAGCTCAGATTTTGAATATATGACAGATTTCAAGCAATTGAGCTATTCTTCATCACATATGAATCAAACTTGAAACTAACTTGTTTGAATACTTCCATAAGACATATATCCATTCAAATCACTTACTAAATATCATCTCATGAATTTATCCAACATAAATCAATCCAAACTTGATTACTAAGCAATTATCCATTCAAACATCTTATAGCAAGCAACATTGCATATTTATCTAATTCAATCAACTCATATGCATCCAAATGAAATGATCAACAAGAGATATACCTTTGGTTAGCTCATGATCATCCAATTAGCAAGCTTTCAACTCAAATATTTGCAAGCCATCAAATATATCCAATGAATTACCAACAACTTGAAATTTACACTTGTATGTTATAGCACATTTGGACTTCATTCAATTTGTCATGGCATTGGGATAATGATCATCACTTAGAAATACTTGGCTCAACTACATGATCAACAAGATGAATATCATTTGAACCAAGCCTCCAATGCCGATGGTACCTACAATCAATCATCCACTTTTTGATGGTACCCAAATAACTTTGGGTCATCTCAAGTTAGGAGCAACATACTTAGGCAATGCCTTAGTATGAATAGCGGGATGCTTTGCAATTGCAACCAATGAGGTACCATTGCCATCCTTTCTAAGCATATCATGATTATCAATTGAAATAGGCTTAGAAATTTTACCTAGGGGACATGAATGTGCCATGTGTCCCCTTTCCCGGCATGAGTAGCACTTTCTCTTTGCTTGAGCCTTCTCTTCTTTGCTCATGTGGTGCTTCTCATTGCCTTGCCTCTCATGGATTGCTTGAGCCTTCTTCTCAAGCTTGTTAGGACACTTAGAGGCAAAGTGTCCCGTACTTCCACACTTGAAGTACTTGATGTGAGCATAGACTTTCTTCTCAACTTCATTCTTGCTCATCATCTTGGCATCTTGAGTTTGCATTGGATGCCTTGCCTTTCCACCCCTTCTTGTTTTCTTCTTCTTGATCATCAAATCATCATCATCATGTTGGTTGATCTTGATTTGCTCTTGAGGTGTCTTCTTTTGCTCAACTTATGGCTTTGGTTGAGGCTTTACTTGTTGCTTCACCAATTGCTTAGTTGGGCACATTGAGGTAAGATGACCCCAAGTGCGGCACTTGAAGCACTTCACATGCTTTAGCCTCTCTTCTTCTTTCTTCAACTTGAGCTTCTCGATGTTAGGGCAACCATTTGCAAAGTGTCCCGCTTCATGACACCGGTAGCACATGGTGTGAGAGAGCTTTCTTTGATGTAGCTTCTTTATCTTTCTTTCTCTCTTTCTTTCGCCCTTTGTCATCTTCTTTTTGAAGCCAAGGCCACACTTGTCACCATAGTTTCTTTGAGTTTTCATCATATGCTCAAAGGTGACTTTTGAGTTGTAGCACCTCTCTAACTTGTTGCTCAATTTCTTCACTTCATTTTTGAGCTCATTGTTCTCCTTCAAAAGGTTAGTCTCACAAGACATAGAAGTAGAACAAGCATCTATATGTGAAGAGCATGGCATATCTAATAAATCATCACAAGAGGTGGATACATGCTTCTTGCCTACATCACAAGGGTTAGCAATAGTATGTGATTGATCAATTGACTCATGTGATGAGCTCTCATTATTTTTAAGTTTCTTTGTAAATATTTTAATGAGAGAAGCTTGTTTTTCTAATAATTTATCATGAGATGCAAGTAGTGTCTCATGATTCAATTTAAGCTCATCAAGTGAAGATTTATAAGTATTAAGTAATTTCTTATGCTCTTCACAAGAGTTCTTTAGAAATGAGTTTTCATTTTCTAATTTCATTATTTTAGCTTTCTCATTTTCTAAAGACATGGTCATGCTAGCAAGTCTACTAACAAGCTCATCATATGAATCAACATGATCAACCACATTATCATTTGATACCTTAGTGTCACCTTGTGACATGAAGTAATGTGGTGTAGTGGATGGGCTTGTAGTAGCATCATCATGGTTTGAGCATGAACCATCATCACCATCAAGTGTGCATGGGGTAGCATTATCACTTGCAACACTTGTGGCATCATCATCAACCTTGTCAAGTGAACTTGTAGTGGATTGATCATCATCATTCTCACTTGACAATGAGGTGGAGCAATCTTCCACAATCACCAAATTGTGGTTATGCTCAACACACTCATGTGCCTCCTTCTTGGGCTCATCCTCCTTCTTGAATTTTCCATCATCCCATGTGGAGGAATCACCGAAGATGTCCTTGATGGAGTCCCATATCTCACGAGCGGTCCCCTTGTAGTTTACTTGCTTCATCAAATCAAAATGTAAAGCATCCAATAGAAAACAACAAGCATTTGCATCAAGTTCATAGAGGACTCTTTGAGCTTTGGTTAGAGTTCTATGATCCAAGACATGGGAGAGACCACTAGTGACAACCCACCAAAATTTAGGTCCCTTTGCACGAAAATGATCAAGCATATGATTTTTCCAAAGTGCAAAGTTAGTGCCATTAAAAATGTGATTCTCACAACCATCTAGCCCATTAGACGCCATCCTCTCGGGTCGGTGAAGACCACAAATGAGAGACCGGGCTCTGATACCAATTGAAGGGTCGAGATGGTGACTAGAGGGGGGGTGAATAGTCTTTTCTAAAACTTAATCACGTCAGCTAACCGATACAAATGCGGAATTTAAACTAACGGTTTAGCCAAGACTACACCCCACTATATATGTTCACTAGCACCTTGCAAAGATAACAATTAAGCAATAAAGGTGCCGGGCTAGCTAGAGCTCTCCTAAATAATTCTAGGAGCAAGGTTACACAAACCTATGCCACTAGTACTTTAAGCGACAAGGGAGCTCCTACACATGCTAGTAAACAAAAGCACAAAGCTAACGATGCTCACTAGCAATGCTCAATAACAAGGCAACCAATGCCTAATTAGAGAGCACAAATACTTAGCTACACAAACTAAGCAATGTGACTAACAAGGTTACTAAAACCAAATTAGCCACGCAAGGGAGCTATTTCTATGCTACACAAGCAAGAAGGTAATTAGCAAGCTACACAAGCTATTTAATTACAAGAGCAACTACACAAGCTTAATATGTATAAAAGTAATTGCAAGCTTGTGTAATGGGGATGCAAACCAACGGGAAGAACAAGGTTGACACGATGATTTTTCTCCCGAGGTTCACGTGTTTGCCAACACGCTAGTCCCCGTTGTGTCGACCGCTCACTTGGTGGTTCGGCGGCTAATTAGCATCACCCGCTAAGCCCGCACGTCGGGCGCCGCAAGAACCTACCCCTTGAGTGAGGGTAGCTCAATGACATGCTTTACTAGAGTTGCCCTTCGCGACTCCCGCGGGGCGAGCACAATGCCCCTCACAAGCACTTTTCCGGAGCGCCGCACAAGCTTCTTGCGCGCTTCGACGGAGACCACCACCAAGCTGTCTAGGAGGTGGCAACCTCCAAGAGTAACAAGCACCACCGGCTTGCAACTCGATCACCTAGTGCCACTCGATGCAACCTCACGATGCAATCGCACTAGAATCGCTCACTCACACAATCGAATGATCACTATCAAGTATATGTGTGATGGAGGACTCCCAAGCACTCACAAGCATGGACACTAAGTCCCTTGAGGTGCTCCTCCCCAGCCATGGCTGAGGGCCACTTCTATTTATAGCCCCAAGGGCTAAACTAGCCGTTACCCCTTCAGTGGGCAACAGTCAGGCCGACCGGACGCTCCTGTCGTGTTGACCGGACGCTGGACCTCAGCGTCCGGTCGCCCACAGACGACCACGTGTCTCGGTTCCAACGGTCACTTGACCTGACCGGACGCAGCAGCACTCAACTGACCGGACGCTGAACCCCCAGCGTCCGGTCGTTTCCAGTAAGCTCCCGAGCATGACCGGACGCGTCCGGTCGAACGCGATCGGACGCAGCCAGCGTCCGGTCACTCTCCAGCTACTGCGTCACCGTACGTCAGCCTGACCGGACGCAGCCTTCCAGCGTCCGGTGCATTCAGATCCAGCGTCCGATCAGTTGACCGACGCCAGCATCTTCTCCATTTTCTTCACCCTTGCTTAAGTGTGCTAACCACAAGAATTTGCATCCGGCACAATAGAAAATAGACATTCCATTTTCCCGAAAGCGCCGAATCCCGTCTCTCCCCTGCAAACACCACCTCCTTTGTAAATGTGCCAACACCACCAAGTGTACACCACCATGTGTATGTGTGTTAGCATTTTCACAATCATTTCCCAAAGGATGTTAGCCACTCAACTTGCCACGCCACTCGATCCTAGCGATAATGCAAAGTTAGATCACTCGAGTGGCACTAGATGACCGATATGCAAACAAGTTTGCCCCTCTTGATAGTACGGCCATCTATCCTAAACCCGGTCATAAACTTCTCTACACACCTATGACTGGTGAAATGAAATGCCCTAGGTTATACCTTTGCCTTGCGCATTCCATTCCATCTCCTTCAATGTCGATGCAACACATGCACCAACACGATCAACAATGATATGATCCACTTCATATCATCACATGATCATATTGGTTCATCGATCTTGACTTCACTTGCTCTTCACCGTTGCCATCGTCCATCAGTGCCAAGTCTTGCTCAAGCTTCACCGCCACGCGGTCCATCACTCCAAAGCCTTTGACTTGCCCTTCACACTTGCAACCGGTCCATCAAGCCAAGTCTTGTCTTGATCTTCTCCACCTTGATCACATGACTCAATGTCATGTCTCATGTGCATTTAAGCTCCTTCATCATCACATGTGTGAGCTTTGCAACATCTCCAAGCCATTTTCACCTTCATGGCATATGTTGCTCACACACATGTACTTGTGGACTAATCACCTGTGTATCTCATATAAACACAATTAGTCCACCTAAGTTGTCACTCAATTACCAAAACCAAACAAGGACCTTTCAGAACCGCCTCTACAAATCAGCGATTTGTAGCCACCCCTTCATAGGGGCGGCTGGCAAAACCGCCCCTGCAAAGGATTACGAGCCGCCCCTAAAAACATTTCTTACGTAGTGCTCGGCACCCAACTTGCCATGGCAGACTACTTCGGCGTCGGGGCTCGACACCTTCCTCGTCCACCCCTATGCGCCTAGCCCGTCGTCCTCTCTATCCCCCTCACCTCCCCCTTCCACCCCGAGGATGGCTCGATGGGGCGTTCCAAGGCTCGTTGTTGGACTGATGAGAACCTTGACGACTTCGACGCAGAGAGGTCGCCGGTCAGCTCCCCAACCTCCTACCTCGACGTAGTCCACCAGGGTCGCAGCTCCGAACATCGCCTTTGCTGGACCGTGCCAAGCCACGCCTCATCGTTGGAGGCTCTGGTGGCAACGATGCTACTGAGCAGGGCAAGTGCCCCCCCTGGCTGAGGGAGCCTAGCCAGCTAACGTCGTTGGAGGCACGCACGACAGTGGTACTGGTGCTGGCACTGTGCACGGGCGACGCAACCGCAGGTCTCACTGGCCGAAGGCACGCACGACAGTGCTACTGGTGCTGGCACTATGCATGTGCTGGTGCACAGTCTGCCTGCTCGGCCCGTGGATGGCCGCGTCCCCGCCCGGTAGCGCCTCGGACGTCGCGGACGGGGCTCTGCCCGCTAGCGCATCTCCGCTCCAGTTGTCGATGGCTAGCGTGAGGTCTTGACGTAGGGGTCATTAAGTGGTGCTAGAGGGGCACGCCCTGCCCGCACTGCATCGGTGAACCAGCGGCCCCCTACCCGCTATCCGGCGGATCTTCACAGGAAGAGCATCAACTGTCTCTCCACCGTGCACAGGGTGGCAGCCTGCACACTGCGCCCACGCTGCCTCTGTTGCAAGGGGTTCCAACATCTCATGCGGGACTATAAGCAGCACGCGGAAGGTGCCTCTTTCCAACCCCGGCACAGTTGGTGCCCCATATGGCCGGCAACGACGCCCTGTCCGAGAACGTATCTTGGGCAACCGGTAGAGTACCCAGGGCGGCAAGTCGAGCGCGGCTGGAGCTATGCCGGCTGTAGCTACACCTGTACCAGGTGCGACCACACGTGGCGGCAGTGGGTGGAGATGGCGGAGATGTAGGAGACGTCGGCGCCGACGAAAGGGGGACGACACCGCTGCGGCAACGAGTGTCGCCACCAAGAGTCACGGGCGGTCGATAGGGGTCGCCCAAGAGACACCTGACTTCACCTCGGTCAATGCTGGAGCTCAGGCATGGCACGGTGGGACGACCAACGTGACGAGCATCATTGAGCTCGACCCGTTAACACTCAAGCTATACCCGGGTGCCACGCATGATTGCGACATCTCGGAGGACCTGATGGTTGAGGAGTTTGTTGCCTCGCTCATCGGTAGCCCCATCGACGTGTGGCCTTCCCTAGCGCCTCCCGTCAATTTCAGCGACCCCCAGCCTTCGGATGAGGCCCCTGCTGAAGGATGTGGACCCGGTGGTGGTGTCCTGTGAGCTACGGATACCACCCCCTGCGCCCCATTCAGTGGGCAGTTGACTCATCGAAGACACACATGGTCGACCTCATGGTGGATGGCCCTCCCAGTTCACACCGAGGGCTATCCACCAGGCTGCGGACAACGACGACTCTGCCAAACGACGCCTCGATAGCTTCATCAACAATGTCACGCGTAAGAGGGACTCTCTGTTGATTCGTGACCCTCCCAAGTAGCCTCCTGCTAAGCCGGTGCTGCCGTGGCGGAGCAGGCGGTTGGCGGCTCAGAGCATCTCTTGAGTGCCAGCTTTCAAGCGAAGTGAGGTGTTGATCATGTAGCGTATGGGCCACACCAAGGGTCCATCTGTGCCATCCGCTTCGGAGTTGGAGACCTTCGATAGGCTCTTCGATGGCAAGAAGCCGAGGCGCTGGACGAGCTCTTTCTGGCCGTTAGAAAGGCATCGTCCAGGCAGCCGTGAAGACGCAAGGCCACCTCCTGGGTCACAAAGCTGCGTCGATATTGGTTGTTTCCTTTTATGTAATATCGAAACATGAGGTCGTTTGCTAGGATGGTCCAGCTTTGGCTGTGTTAGGTCAACCTCCTTCGGCACTTGTTAGAAGCGCGTTGTATGTTTGTTCAAACTATTCTTCGTAATACAATGGGCTTGTTCGGCTGACCTTAAGTTTTAGCTTGTTCGGCTTCTTTTTCAGCTGGAACGGTGTTTTTCTCTCATAACAATTCAGCCGGAACAGTGTTTTCCAGCCAAATTCAGCCAAGCGAACGGGGCCAATGATACGCAAATCTTTTGCGTATTCGAGAAAAAAATCATTCATTTCATAGGCCAGCCATGGCCGATGCATGCGTATGGGTAGTCAGTCAGCAGGTCAAAAGGCAGGCAGGCAGGCGGGCGGGCTTCAAAATAAATTTGTATATGCATATATACGCCAAAAGAGCTCTGGACATAGCCATTCATCGATCCGGCATCCATGGAACACGCAAGTGTAAATATTGCTTTTGTATGGAGATCCATGCATGCATATGCATTCCCGTTGTTCCTTGGGCATGCATGCTTGAACAAAAGGGGCCGGCATCCGTGCCATGCGGCCCTCTTTGTGTGCAAAGTGAGGGAAGTAGCTGTTGGGAGCAGCATAGCATGCAACAGCAGCAGCAGCAGAGCTGGGTTTTGGGGGATGGGATACTAGCACTGTACTGTACTGTGCCGTGGTGTGTACTACGGCACTACTCCCCTGCCTGCCTGCCTGCCGGTGGGTCCTTTGCTTGGCAACAACACAAACACACACTTGCTTTTGCATGCACATAATGGAGATGGCACAGCAGGCAGGCAGAGACCATCCATGCATGGAATTGAATATATGTACAAATTAATTAAATAATATAACAGCCCTTGCTTGCTTGAGAGTTGAGAGTTGAGACAGCAGGGGCAGGGCCGGAATTGAGGTGATGGGACGTTGGATCACTGTAAAGATTCTCCTCGGCGTGCATGCATGGCCGGAGCCCGGAGCCTCCACTACCTGAAGAAAATAGATGCATGCATGGACCATGGATGCGCACGCACGCAGGATTGCAGTGGCAGCTGACTGACTGGACACAAAACGACCCATCATGCATGCATGCATGCGTTGTCGCTGCTCCTGAAAACAATACAATACAATGTTCCGTGACGCGCCAACTATTTGGTGCATGCTTACCGATCCACCAGTAGCCAGCCAGTGGTACCAGGCTACCAGCAATCCTGAAGCGGCCGGGGACGACCACAACGCAAGAGACAAAAAAAGAAGAGAAGATCAATCAACTCGATTCATCTGAATATCTGATCTGCTTGTTTGCATTGCATTGTACACGCACAAACGCACATTCAGCTGGAATCAGGATGATTACAGTAACCCAAAGAAGGAAATGAAGCAATGTACAGGCGACGACTGTGCATGAAATGATGAAGAGAGCAGAGGGTAGTAGTAACCTGTAACCACTAAACAGCAGGCACACATGAACTGTTGTACAACAGAGAGGCCGGCCGTGCGCGCATGCAGCAATAAACAGAGAAATAAAGCACATTATTACACACACATGCTGCTCGATCGTTGGCCGCCGCCGGTCCGCCGGTGATAATGGAGACGGACGGATCAGGTAGAAGCTAGCGGACGATCGACGGCCGGCGACAGCGCTGGGATGACCGGCCGGCCGAACAGTGGAATCCCCAATCCTCCAATCGCAGCAACAGTACTCTCGTCTGGGAGTACTGGGGACGAGGAGGGAGGGAGACCGCGCCTTGATTGTGAGATGTTTTCAACGTACAGTCTCGCGCATGGTGCCACTAGCACCGTGGGCCGGCCGGTGCAGTGGCCGGGCCGCCGGGGTGGGGCTCATGTACAGTTACGGCGCCGCGGTGGTGGTGGTCTCAGCTGTGCATCGGCGCAGTCAGTGTACCCGCCTTTTAGCCACAGTCCCGCGCCGGCCGTGCCACAGCTAGCCCACACAGCAGGCACAAGCACAGCGATCGATCGAGCTACTACTAGTATGTACCAGCTATCTAGTGGTATGTGTGGTGTTGGCCGGCCATATATATGCATGGTTATATGTGTGTTCTCAAATCGTATCTCAACCAACCCCGGACAGCCCGTACTCGATCGGTCCGCAGCTGGTGGACTGCTGGACACGGTGCAATGTGGAAGTCACACACGGCTACGGAGGACGACGCCGTGCACAACGTTGCCGTGTGTGTGTTGGCCATGCCCATGCTTGCCGGCCGGCCGCCGGAGGATCCGTTCCGATCGATCCCCTCGTAGGAATCTACACTGCAGTAACAAACTGCAGAGATGGAGGAAAGGGCCGGGGCGTACTGCTGACATAGGAATGTAGATGTCACTGTGCTGTGTACATACCCATGATAAAAGGCCCCACACGTACAGACCACCGTACAGTACAGTGTATATCTCTACGTACTAGCATCATCGATCAATCCATCGTATCCGCTGCATGCTTGGAGTTCGAGTTGGGGCTATATATACCGTTACAGGTTTCTCTCGCAACCACAACACATACACACATCTCTCGATCATCGGTGGTCAGCCAGTACTAACATGCATCTGAATGTATATTGATGGATTTGATGCCCAGGACAGCTAGCAGCTAGCATATATATGTGCCAGCTGAAATAATTAAGGTACTAATAAGTATATACAGTATGTAGTATAAACTATAAATGGACAAATGACTGCAGTGTAAATACTGTAAAAACATCACTTCCATGTGCATGTGTGGTGGGCTATACAGGTTCTGGTTGGCGACATAATTGTATGAGTGTACTTGTACAGAAATACTAGTCATCTACAGAACTATGTGTGGCACATTCATATATCATCATCTCTACACAGATCATGAGATGGACAAGTTTCAACCACACAATTTAATATATATATATATATATATATATATATATATATATATATATATATATATATAAGGGAGTAGTTACTCCTATGTGTATATCTCTAGATTTAGGACGTATATGGCCCAACGAAGTGTATGTAGATGAAGTATATCATCGTACTAGACTATTTAGGGTACTTATATATGACAAGTATGTATATATACTTAGAGTATATGGTTATACTTATTTTATATGTTACTATCATAGTATTATATAATATATTAAAAAATATATGCTCTTTTGAAAAAAAAATTCACATAGTAAAGATATGGAGTATCTTAATATTAGTATATCAACATACTCAAACTGATAAATGAGTATGTACACATACGCAACGTGATTTATTGATTATGGGAGTAACTACTCCCGGGAGTATATATATAGCTACATTTTGGTTTGTTTTAAGTATATGTAGGTTTACATGGGTGTGGGTTTGCGCATTATTAGCTAATATAAGCATTATTGATAAACTCCCTATATATTGCATTTCATTCAGACAGTCATAAACAAAGGCACCTTGATAACGATTGTTCTTGACAATGTCCTTAAAAAAAATATAGGACCACCACAATTGTGCAATAAATATTCGAGGAAAACATGAAAAAGTACGATGCAAAATATATCTGAATTTCACTACATTTTGTTCCTATTTTAATACTAGCCGTAAAGATTTCTTTGGAAAAAAAACTAAACACCAATAGGGCTTCGATCTTGCACCACGTATGCATTTTTGGGTGGTATATCTATTCACACACACACGTACATGGGATATGATTTTGAGCATGTGTCTAATAGTAGGATGATGAAATATATAACATGTGAGATCAATTCGTATATAATTAAAGAATGAAGCTGAACTGTTATTACACTTCAAAAAGTATATATATTCCATAATCCTCCATTTTATCATCATACTGATAAATTTTGAGACATCCTAAAAAATCACAAATACTCCCTCGGTTCTCTCTTATAAGGCACACACTATTGGATTCAGATTCTTTGCCGAGTGCCTGAGGCCAGATTGCACTCGGCAAAGCCTTTGCCGAGTGCGACACCTTCAGGCACTCGGCAAAGATTTATTTTTTTTTAATTTCTTTGCCGAGTGCCCCCTATCCGGCACTCGGCAAAATTTGAATTTTTTTATTTCTTTGCCGAGTGCCCTCTGCCCGGCATTTGGCAAAGTTTGAATTTTTTTTAAAATATCTTTGCCGAGTGCCCTCTGTCCGGCACTCGGCAAAGTTTGGATTTTTTTTTTAAATTTCTTTGCCGAGTGTCCTTTGTCCGGCACTCGGCAAAGTTTGAATTTTTTTTTAAAAAAAATCTTTGCCGAGTGCCCTCTGTCCGTCACTCGGCAAAGTTTGAATTTTTTTTAAATTTCTTTGCCGAGTGTCCTCTGTCCGGCACTCGGTAAAGTTTGAATTTTTTTTAAAAAAAAATTCTTTGTCGAGTGCCCTCCGTCCGACACTCGGCAAAGTTTGATTTTTTTTTAAATTTCTTTGCCGAGTGTCATGGTCACAACACTCGATAAAGCTGGAAAAATGGTTGTCTGGACACCAATTTTTTCAGCTTTGCCGAGTGCGGTGGCCATTGCACTCGGCAAAGGATATCACATGTAGAGATATCCTGGTTTGTAAGCATCGTACGTGACAACGTGCATGAAATCTTCTGAAATTTTTATCATAGCTTCCACATATGATATCACGACATCTCAACAAGTTTCATGATTTTCGGACTTCGTTTGCTTTTTATATAATTTAAAAACACTTCGCACGCAAGTTCGCGGTCATGTTTCGTGAACAAGATGTCCAAAATTTCATGTCCGTTCCTGGATACGGCCTCACACTACACTCAGTAACATGACTATCATTTTTTGAATCATTAAATTCCATTATTCGTACCACGTGCAGTTCAAAATTATATTTTTTTTAAAAAATTCAAGTAAATGAAATAAAGTAACTAAATATATCAAAAAGTCATAAAAAATCCTCAAATTCTAACTAGGAGTTCCTGGTGCTTTAAAAGGGCTGCACAAAAAATTTGGAGGCAAAAAAAAAACTTTGGCGAGTGCCGGGGCATGGCACTCGGCAAAGGGGGTCTTTGCCGAGTGCCACGAATAAGGCACTCGGCAAAGAGGGTTTTGATTTTTTTTAAAAAAATTTCCTCTTTGCCGAGTGTCTTCACAGGGCACTCGGCAAAGACATTTTAAAAAAAATTAAATCTTTGCCGAGTGTCGTGCCAGGGGCACCCGGCAAAGTATTTAAAAAAAACAATTTTGCCGAGTGCCAGATCTAGGACACTCGGCAAATAATTTTTTTTAAAAAAAATTTAAATCTTTGCCGAGTGCCAGATCTAGGACACTCGGCAAAGAATTTTTTTTTTTAAAAAAATCTTTGCCGAGTGCCTAACAGCAGGCACTCGACAAAGAAGGACGTGGCCGAACACCGTTATGCAGGTCATCCTATGCCGAGTGCCGCGCTTTTACCGAGAGTCTGGCACTCAGCAAAGAAGTCCTTTGCTGAGTGCATTTTTTTGCCGAGTGCCTGATACTCGACAAAGAACTCTTTGCTGAGTGCAATTCTTTGCCGAGTGCAACACTCGGCAAAGAAGGTCTTTGCCGAGTGCCCGATTTTTGACACTCGGCAAAGTCTCTGTTTCCAGTAGTAACACATGCATATATAGTCAAAATGTAAATAAGGATATACTATGTCATGCCAAACTATGCCTTATAAAAGGGAATGGAGGGAATATGTTTATTATATTATTAGTATATTTAATAAAAACTCAAGATCCAAGTACATATTTCATGATAGCAATGGTAGTAAGCATATATCATACACTCCCTCTGTCTCTAAAAGAATAGATTTCTAGCAAGTTTACGACCGATTAGCAAACAAGCAAAACGACCTTACTACCCCCTTGTTAAGCTTCTTAACCTTAACTGCACTGATCACTTATTGAGAAGCTAGAGTAGTGAGTTTTGGTGTTAGTTTTTTAATAATATATTAAATGTTGTTGCACCCACTACGTCAACCATAGAAGCTTGGCATCCAGAGGAATAAATGGGTATGCTGACCATTAATTGAAATCTCCGAGGAAATAAATAAATGGGTTTGATGGATTGTGAAGGCTTAAAATTGATTTATTTTGGGGACAAATTTTCAGCATAGAAATCTAATCTTTAAGAGACAGAGGGAATATTTGTGAATGGAAGTGGTAGTGTCACATGCATTTTTTTATTAGGAGAAACACAACTGAGAATATCAAACAGTCACCATTAAATCAATCTATAGTACCTTTTAGCACTTAAGCATGAATCTACGATATATCAAATTTCTTTTAAAGATAAAAGGTCTCTAGTGTTGGTTTAATTTGTCCCTATATTGCTGACAGGTTTTTGTTAGCCACAATGAAATTCTAGTTTGTGTAGTGCAAAGTACTCCCTCCGTTCCAAATTATAAGTCGTTTTGACTTTTTTAGTTCAACCATTTTGCTACGTATCTAGACATATTATTATATCTTGATGCGTACCAAAATGGATGTATCAAAAAGGTCAAAGCGACTTATAATTTGGATCGGAGGGAGTAACACACACGTGATAGATAAGAATTTAAGGAGGTTTTCATAATTTTCATACACATGTGATACCTCCACAAAATAAATTGGAGAGAGTATGATAGCCCCCAGTTTGTTTTTCTCTCTCTAGTAGTGAAGGGCAAAAACACTAAAACCGCGAGGTATGGCGATAATATATATTGCAGCTTCAGTAGGTATGGGGAAATAGTTTCATATATGTACTAGCACTTATGGATTGACCTTGTTATTTAGGGAATTAGTTAATACATAGACTAATAACCTTAATATAAATAAAACTGGAAAAAATATTGTAATACTGAGCTGTCTTGGTCTTGGCATAAGCAAGCAGCAGCAAGAGTGGTGAATAACCAGTGGACTGAATGAAAGAGAGAAGCTAGCAGCTAGCACGAAACAGGCAACAAGGTGCAAACTGACTACCACATGCACGCATATGTTCTCCATATTTTTGCATTACCTACTCACTTCTTCTAGCTGTCAGCTGACAGGGAAAGATCATGTTTAACAGGGTTGTCCCTGGCTCCCTGCCCGGGACTCATGTTTGACATAAAGTCATACTGTTTGTGGGCAGCACTATATATATATATATGTTAATACCCCTTCGTTCCAAATTATAAGATGTTTTTACTTTTTTTTATACATTGCTTTTTACTACTTCTACCGTTCCAAAATAAATGCACATCGATCTTGCATTTCAAGGAGTCAAAAAATCTTAGATTTGACTAAATATATAAGAAAATGTACTAATTTTACGATATCAGATATTTATTATTAGATTAATCTCATCATATATTTTTAGTAGTAAAATTATTTAGAGATACAAATGGTAGTATTATTTTATATAAATTTAGTTAAGTTTGAGATTCGTTGACTCCTCAAAGTGCGAGATGTGTATTTATTTTAGGACGGATGGAGTATATATGTATATGTACATAGTGTAGAAACCCCAAAACATCTTAGAATTGGGAATGGAGGGAGTAATAATAATTTACTAAAAGTAAAATGCTGACCAATAAAAAAACACTTCAGATAAAACAGAATGATAAATTTGTGTGTGCATCTCACTCTAGAACGGTGCACACAATTAATTAATCTCAAGTAAATTCATATAATTATATGTCCAATAAATAAAGCTTGTGGACTAGCTTATGTCTATAGTAAGTAGTAACAGGAGAAATACTCCTGTATGTGTGTGCATTTCCTGTACGTACCATTCAAATCCACCTTAGATTCACTGGCTCCCCAATATAATGGCTCATTTCCTACCGTCCAAAGGCTACTACAGTATCCAAAAGCTGCACTGCATAAAGACATGTAAAAAACACCAGCAGCTAAATGCTCACGAATCCTGTACACTGCTACTGGAGCTAGCCCCATAACAAGCTCTGGACTCTGGACTGGATTCAATGTAACAAGAAGCTAGCCCCATATAACAAGATTGATCACATTTGAACAAAGTAAAGTAAAATAGTTGCTGCCCAGGCCGGCCAATCGATCAATCATTACTTCTAAGATGCATGGAACAATTAATTAATCCACACCAAATACCATGAAATTCTTGCATTGCTAGCTCATAGTATCTCCTAGCTCGTTAACTAAATGGTACTGTAGCTAGCTACACGACCATCATCCTCACAATGCAAATTAAAAATCCAATCCAACGGAGAATTGAAAGAGGTAGAGAAACATCATCTTTGGATGGATATATACAAAGAAAATGGAAGGCATTGCTTGCTTGATGAGGGAAATCAAATACTTATTATGGGAAGCCATTGGGGAAGTACAAGTTGGATGGGCTCCCTCCTCGGCCGCCGCCGCCGCTCCCCTTCCTGGCCTCGCCGGCCACCGCCGCCGCCATCTCCTGGCCCTGGTACATCAGCGTGGAGTTCATGGTGAGGCTCACCAAACTGTCGTCGGCGGCGTCGGCCCTCGGGAAGCTCCCGCCGCCGTCGCTTCCTCCTACCCCGGCGTCGCCGTCGCGCGTGGCTACCATCACCGCGGACTGCACGAGCTCGAGGCAGAGCCTGAGCTTGTTGGGCTCGATGTGCGTGAACCCCGGGACGGCGCCCTTGAAGAGGAACTCGGAGGTGAGACTGCGGAGCACGTCGAGCGGGGTGACGCCGTCGAGCGTCCGGGCGTTGGGGTCGGCGTGGTGGTCGAGGAGCACGGACACCATGTCCGGGGACACCATCTCGGCCGCCAGGTGCAGCGCCGTCTTCCCCGCGGGCCCGGCGCCGGAGTTGACGTCGGCGGCGCCGAGCTCCAGCAGCGCCTTGACGACGTCGCGCCCACAGTGCTGGACGGCGTAGTGCACGGCGAGGGCGTCGTCGAGGTCCAGCCCTTCGCCCATCACCATCAGCTTGACGAGCTCGATGTCGGCCGCGTCCAGCGCGCGCCGCATGCGCCGGATCCTGTGGTCGCGGTCGGCCGCCGACGCCGCCGCGTTGATGGGGAGGTAGTGGTGCGTGAGGAACGGCGAGCGCGGCCCGCCGCCGGTTCCGCCGGCGGCGGAGACGGGGGACTTGGAGCGGATCTCCTCGATCTTGGCGACCACGTCGATGGGGAGGTGCTTGGCGAGGAGGTCCGCGGAGAGGCCCGAGCGCGCCACCAGGTGGGAGCAGGTGGCCCAGAGCTCCTGCATCTCGAACTTGCGCGACGCCATCAGCACCTTCATCACGTCGTCCACGAATGCCTCCTTCACCATGGTCTCCAGCTGCTTCTGCAGGCAACAAAAGGGTAGTAACTAAACACGGTTAGCGCCAGGCGCTAGCACTGTTGTGTACAATCAGGCAGGAATTGCAGGTGATTAGCAGCATAAGGCTGCAAATCCTCTGGCTGATCGATCTGCTTCCACTGGCTGGATCGATCGATCGCATCACCGAAGGCTCGCAGCTAGCATGCATGGTGGTTGACTGCACGTACTTGCATCTATCGGCATGGCAGCTGCACAGTGAGCAGCAAGCAAGGGGTTTTGGAAATGATGCACGGCTGCATCTATGCTGCGCTGTTAAGTTGTTGGGACTTGGGAGGGCCTGGCCTGGACTGGATCGATCTCCGAGAAACCCTAGTAGAAATATATATACTAGTAATAATGCATGCTATATATATGCAATTGCAATTGCAGCCGGCCGGCCGGCCGGCCGGCGATTGAATTGAAATGAAATGCAGCGCGTGCGTGCAATGGGGATGTGATGGAAGGAAGGAAGGGACAGGAGACATGAACAAGGGCGTGACAAGACCCTTCCTAGTAAAGATGAGTCAGAGAGAGGGCAGCAGCAGCAGCAGGCACAGCCACAGGCACCGCACAGGCAGGGCGGAAGCGATCCATCCATGACAAGTGATGACAGGTGCAGTAGCGAAGCGGCAGAAAATCAAGGGAGACTGCTGCAGCCTGCCTGCCTGTGCCAGTACACTCCTCTATCTATCTCAGATTCCTTCTTCCACGCAATAAAAAATATATCGATAGGAAGAGTGAGAGAGAGAAGAAAGCAACGAAGAAGGGATTCTGGTGCTGCTGGTGCCTGGAAGTCCTCCATGGCCATGAATCGGCAGGGAAGGAGCAGCCTAGCAGCCTAGCTAGGGATCTAGTCGAGCTCGAGCTGGAGGCTGGAGCATGCATGATGCATCCAGGAGAGGAGCAGGTGATGGTCAGCCAGGAGTTCCTGACTGACTCCCGTCTTTGAAGAATTGATGCGCGGCGCACAAAAGATGCGTGCTTTATCGATCGATGAGCTTCGACTTTATCCATCCACGGCGAATCCCAATCTCAGTCAGTCAGGAGTTAATAGTAACTGCCTCTGCTTGCCTGTAGAAGTGCAGATCCCAAGAATTGGTGACAGTTAGTAGTAGGAAGGGAACGAATCCCCACCTGGACGAGGAGGGCGAGCTGCTCGACGCCGAAGGATCGAGCGGCGGCGAGGGTGTCGAGGGCGAGGTCGACGGCTGCGCCGCAGCGGGTGTGCCAGCAGCCCCTGGCGCCGCAGCCCGGGAGCGGCCCACTCTTGGGCGCGGCGACGGAGGCCTGGCCGCTGTAGAGGAACTGGAGCACCAGCACCAGCACCTCGTAGCGGATGGAGCTGACGGGGATGACGAGCTCCGGCGCGCGGGCCCCGGCGGCGGCGGAGGAGCCCGGCGTCGGCGGCGGCTGGTGGTTTGGGTCGAGGCCGCAGAAGAGCTTGCGGAAGAAGAGGCTGCGCGCGGCCAGCACGCAGCGGTGCGCGTGCACCAGCCGGCCCTCCACGCTGAAGGCCACGTCGCTGAAGGCCTGCCCGTTGATGAGCAGGTTCAGGTAGTCCAGCGACAGCGACTTGAGCGAGTCCTCCGAGCTCATGATCTCATGTGCGTGCCTGGAAGGCCGGCCGGACGCGGCAGCGGCGGCGGTCGCTCTGAAGGCTGAAGGCTGAAGGCCCTCCTCCCGGCTGCCTTTGTTTGCTGGGGCCGGGCCAGCCGGAGAGAGATCGATAAAGGCCGGCCAGCGGCGCGGATTTTGGAGAGATTTAATTTGGAGGGGAAAGCGCGCGGCTGGAAAGAAAGAAAGCACGCACGTACAGCGGCCGGGCGACGACGCAGCTGTGTGTGGAGAGGAGAGGAAGACGATGGAAAAAGGCAGGCAGGCTGCTTGCTGATGCTCTGGTAGCTAGGGTGAAGTGAAGGCAAGGCGCGGTGAAAGAGACGGAGGAGACGAGAGGCGTGCGCCGCCCCCCGTAGCCTGCAGCTGCTCCTATCAGTCTATCACTCGCCTCGGTCCCCGTTGCGCTACAGCTACAGCGAGGGGTGCTGCCCTACCCGTTGGGCCTTGGCCATCCACCATCGATGGATCGCTGCTGTGGCTTTGTGGTTCCTCTTCTTGGTGGGGGTGGACGGTGGGGACGCCGCTCTACAGTCTTTGTCTACAGTTCCATTGATGTATGCACCCTGCGCGCACAATGCCGATCGAGCGATGGATCCCCTCCAGTCCTCTCCCATGGGTGATGGGGAGGAGCTGGGGCAGGCAGCTGGGCTAGCTAGCCATTGACGACCCAGCTGCGCGCCAATGGCGTGGTGGCGGTGTACGAAGTGGCACTGTAGCCGGCGTTGCATCGCCTAGCTTGGGTTACTGTACCGGCCGCCGGAGTATCTTTTTCTTTTGGTGAAAAAAAGGGAGCGGGTTCGGGTTAAAGTGGGTTGTTGTTTGGAGTTTGTGATTGGTCGAGGGGTTAGTTACTAGTCATGCCGGCCTAGCTCAGAGCAAGTATATAATAGCAGACTGTAAGCCGACTAAATGCTGAGGTGGAGGAGAGAGGGGAGAGAGAGGAGAAGCGGGCTGTAAGTTTACAGCCGGCTTGGGCACAAGAACCAAGAAAGTCTGTGAGAGAGACAAGTGGGCTATGTATTAACTATAAAGAGCTAACTACTATATGAGTGGACTAAAAGAATGCTGCAAGGAACCTTACAGCCAGTGAGCCGGCTGTATTATTAGCCTTGCTCTCATGGATGGATCTGTCAAATGAATGGTTATTTCCTAGAGAGATGATGCTGTAGTAGACATGTGTGCATGTAGCATAAAAATAAAATTGTGTGCATGCTGTTGTATGTGCTTCGTTCATTATCAATAGTGGAAATCACATGTGCCATATATGATTGAAACTAGTCCTAGGAATGTTGTCTAGAATATAGTAACTACTATATTTATGAATGGTGAAAAATGTAATAACGACATGTGTCCTTACTTTTATATTAATCAAAGATTATATGTATGTATATAAGTAATAGTTTTGGATCAACCGATCTGTGTATTTTTTAGATAAAAACACAAGATATATTGAAGATTAAAGCAGCAACACAGATTCACCTGATAAACATGAAGAGAGCATAGAAAAAGATAATCTAAACGACAGCGGCAACACTAGCGTCGGCAAAGATTTTGGGTGGAGGCCCAGCCTGGTAAGTGGCTACGAGACGCCGGGGCGGAAAGGCCTCACTACCGTGAGTAGAGGTAAAAGTGTACATCCATCTTCTTCATGACGAGAAAACATCACCACCACAAAAGATTGCTGAAAACGGTTAGTGGCGGCACATAACAGAGGACAACGGGGTTCAGTGGAGATGGCCAAACTTGATGCCAGAGGCGACGAGGCTGAAGCTTGACCTGAACCTGGTGAGGGAACACAACTGCTCATCGTCGGAGATGCGACAAGCGAAGGTGGTAGCGACCAGATCTAATGCTAGCTAAGAGCCTAGGACGACCAATGCAAACTTGTAGCTCGAACCAAGGCGAGGACGGGCATATCCCAGGTGACGGCCGGCACACGTACAACAACAATGGTGGATGAGAACCCAGGAGCCAAAATCCTAGCCAAATCTCCAACACCGGCGCGCTGGGCAAGGAGTGAGGAGGGGTGGAACAGGCTGAAGGATGGCGAGCAAGACTTTATTTTATTGACGCATTTGCAGCAGCTGGAGCCAAAACCAAGGATACTGAGGCCCACACCGACACAAACAACGGTGAGGATGACCGAGGACAACACTGGTGGTGCAAAGGAGCAATCCCATTCGGGACAAACTCTTAATAAAACCAGAAACTATTGGTATCTGAACGGAGAATGGGCACCCGCTCCTATCGCCACCGGTGGGTTCACCGGAGGAATTAATTGAAGACGAGGAGGTGGACCAGGAACGATGGCGGTAGAAACCCTAAGCTGGAGTTACGGAGTAGAGAATGGGTCAGGAGGACTAGAGCAAAAAATATTTCATGATTATTCTAATGATACCTGTGAATTAAAAAAAAATAGAGCTTTTTAGTATAGGGCTAGGGGGCTCAAATTGAAATTGTTTGATTGCAAGATGATTGAGAATTAAATTCTTTTTTAGGACGGAGAGAGGACCATATATTTTTTGGAAAATTGGCTCCTGGACACTGAAAGTGGCCACGCTCTACTGCTGGACATCCAAAATTGAGCGATTTGCTGGAGGACACTTTGTTTCTCGACAAATTTGCTGATGGACACTATGCCTAATAAAATATTAATTTATGGCTTAGAGAAGCGCGGTGAAATATCATTTTTGCTCCTGTCTCTTTCTTCCCTGCTCCTCAGCAACTCCGACCATGGCTGACGTACCCAAACGGGCGGCAACGGACAAGTCCAATGTCGTGCGCAAGCCTAGCTCTAGTCGTCCCGTACACCGGAAGCTCGTCCTCGCACGTTCTACGGCAACCGGAGCTGCTGTTCGCTGGAGCCAGCGCTGCGAGGTTCTCCAACTCGAACAAGTCGGAACTCGTGTCGCTGCTCTCCTTGCCGTCGTCGCTGCCCTCCTCGAGCTGCTTGCCGGAGAAGATGGCGTTGAGCAGGCTGGCGAGCCGCGCGCCGGGAGAGGCCGGCCTGCAGCTGCGGCAGTCGCCACTGGCGGGGGCGGCGGACGGCTTCCGTGCCCTCCTCGCCGTGCCAGGCGGGGCCGGCTGCTGCTTCTCCGCTGGAGCCACCGAGGCTGGCCCGACGCCACCAGAGGTGCGGATGGGGCGGAGGCGGCGGAGGGAGTACTCGACCTCGGACGACGATCGAGAAGTAGCCACGGCCGGAGGAGCAGTCGTCCGCGGGCGCCTCGCCGCAGGCGGAAGTGACCTCGGCCATGGGCGCCAGGGCTGCCGCGGGCGCGACCTCGGCAGCTGGCATGAGGGCCACCGCTCTAGAGCCACCTGACTGCCTCCTGGGCGCCACGCTCCGCCGCACCGCCGGCGGCCCGGGTCCGCCCATGTCTTCGCCGTGGCCAAGCGTCCACGCCGTCGCTGCCCGTCTTCGCCCGCGTCAGATTCGCTTGCATCCACGCGCGCGGTTGCTTGCCCGAGCTGCTGCCATGCCCGCATCGCTGCCTGCGCAGCGCTGCCCACATCCGCGCCGCCGTGGTTCCAGCTCCGGCCACCACACGTATGACGTACCCAGCTCCTCTCGCATCCATGAGGCCGCCTGCCCACCTACGCCTGCGTCTGCGCGACCGCCCGTGGGTCCGCGTCTACCCACAGGTCGCCGCTGTACGTGCCCGCCGCGGAGCTACCCGCCGGCGCCCGTGCACTCCCAGATGCAGCCGGACCAGGGAGGAAGAAGCCACCGGGAAAGAAAAGAAAGGGAGCACGGAAGATGAAAGAGACACGGGTAAAATGGACATTTCACCACGCTTATCTCTCCTCGAAAGCTAGAAATTAATATTTTATTAGGTGAAGTGTCAACCAATAAATTTGTCGAGAACTAAAATGTCCTGTAGCAAATCGCTCTATTTTGGATGTCCAGCGGCAAAGCGTGGTCACTTTCACTGTACAGGAGCCAATTTTCTCTATATTTTTGCTAGCGCTATTGTGATAGGAATACCTAACGGTTGTCTATATCTAAAAATTTTAATCAGTCCTTTTCTCGATCTTCCTTTCCCATGAAGCATCTGCGCCTCCTCTCTCACGCCACAAGCCCTCCCGAAATATCATGGGTAGCCTTGGGTAGTAGCCACATCACTGACATCGAACATTTTTTCCTTTCGGTATGCAGAGTATTTTCCTCTTTGTGGATCAACTTTATTCTCCGCAGTCGAGAAGATCAGAAGGATGTAGTACTTGGAACTTGGAAGAAACATAATATACGCACCATTGGATCAAGAATGTTATCTAGAATATGTAGTATTTATAAATAAAAATTATAATAATATATTTATATTGAATATTGTTTACATATATTGGTAAAGTAATAATTCTAGACCAAAATACATGTGTTAGCCCACTTTATATTTTTAAAAATATTTTAATTTTATTATGAGCGCTACGTAATGAGATATGGAAAACTTAATAATTGTCTCTATCTTACCCGCTCAATCGATCCCCTCATATTCTTCTCCCACAAAGCATTTGTTGAAAATCCATGACAACGATCCTCGACCCCCCACCTGGCTCCACAATTCCTAATGCCCCTCATGCGAAGTCACTCCACCTGTCACTACTGGAAAACCGAGATTTGCCTAGTGTTTAATGGTTTGCCTAGTGCCAACCGTCGGACACTAGGCAAAGATCTTGTTTGCCGAGTGTTAAACCCTGGAGCACTCGGCAAAATAAAGGCACTAGGCAAAATAACGATTTGCCGAGTGTCGACACTAGGCAAATGGAATAATCAAAAAAAAATTCAGCTTCTGGTTACTTTGCCTAGTGTCAGGGGTCTGACACTAGGCAAAGGGGCCACACGTGGCACACCTGGGAACAGGCTTTGCCTAGTGTCAGGAAACTGACACTAGGCAAAGTAGGCAGTTTGCCTAGTGTCGGAGGCCTGACACTAGACAAAGCTTGGCATATTTGCCTAGTGTAGGCGGCCTGACACTAGGCAAAGCTTGACATATTTGCCTAGTGTCGGACGCCTGGCACTAGGCAAACCTTGCATATTTTGCCGAGTGTCAGACCTTCAACACTAGGCAAAACGTCCGTTACGATTTCCACCGTCAGTGGAATACTTTTGCCGGGTGGTGTCCTTGACACTAGGCAAATACTTTGCCGAGTGTCCGAGGTTTGACACTCGGCAAAGTGCTCTTTGCCTAGTCCGCCTCTGCCGACCCTTGTTTGCCTAGTGTGACACTAGGCAAACTGTTTGCCTAGTGTTTCTGGGCCTTTGCCTAGTGCCTGCGGCACTAGGCAAATCGCGCGATTCCAGTAGTGTGTATTCCCACACCACAAAAAATAAAATTCAAATTTCATATTCGATCAAGATCATATGGTTACATATTCAAACTCCTATTTGGTCAAAGTTAAAACGTTTTTTTGTCAAAATTTGAGTTCTAAGTTAATATATTGACAGATAGCTAGGCAGACACCCATACATGTAAGTATATACTTACCCCTATAAACTCATGTGGACACACCTTATCCCTATGAACGTCTCTGAAAGATTAGGACTAAGCTAATAGAACTCTTGAGTTGATAAAGTCACCGTAGACATCTCGCTATTGACTGGCACCTACCAAACAACATCGTTAAATCCTCGAATGATTCTAGAAAAAGCGAGACCTAGGTCCAAGAAACCCGACCAGCTGACCTATGTACGCTTTCACTTCTGAGATTCGAGGGTGGGTTAGGATGTACGTTTAAATCCTATTGCTCAGAAAACAGCATCACTTGTGTTGCCCTGCGAGATTTTCTAACATGTAGCTGATGATGATCTATTGAAAATTATGGTCCGTCACGGTTCCAATTAATCCCCTTCTGTCACGACTAATTTATCTGTTGCAGGGGCTAAATTAGCATGGAAATCAAGGTGTGGTTCACCCCTCAAGCTAGCAATACATAAATTTTCCTTGTGATATATATGGTGGATACTGGATATTAGTCATGTTACTTACAAAGTCTTGCTAATTAAACTGTGTGGTGCCTATATGAACAGCCAACAGGGGGTAAAATAACATGGCGTCCCTCCTCTAAATGGGCCTATTTTTAACGAAGTATTTCTCACATTTGAAAATCCGTGACAGATGAGGAGTTATTACTCTTTGTGTACTGGTGGTATATGAATCACAGATGAAACTTTTTGCTCCTCCTTAGCTTGTTCATTCAGATTGCACTGGCAACACTCCTGTCTCATGTAAAAATAATAAAAATTTACTGGCATAATTTGGTCTTGCAAATTAAAATTACTACTTGCGTATATATGTACAATGTAAGCGGTCAGCTACCTTATACGAACGCATGCATGCACTGTTCTAGCTGAAAACACTGTTCCGGCTGAAAAAACAAGCCGAACAAGCCAAATATGGGGTAAGCCGAACGGGGCCTGCTGTTATTTTGGAAAATGGTTACCAGTCTTCGCGTCACAAATGCACGATCTTTCACTCTCTCATCACGGTCTTTTACTGTTCACTTGTTCAGTACTCCACAGTCTACACACACATTTATTTATAAATCACTGAGAGCAACACTCCAGCAGAATTTGAGAAGCCTCCTCAAATATCCCTCTCAGCCCCCATTCCTGCAGCGTCTTGATGGAGCCCCTACTTTACGATTGTTTTTGTCCCCGCACCCCCTCCCCACGTCCGTGTGGATCCAGCCACGTCTTCTCCGCCGTTCTCTCCTCGTCATGTGTCTCCCCAGCAGTCTTGCCTGATTTGCACCGCCAGCTACCCCATTTCTCGGGCCCCTCCTCAGCAGCTCAGGCGACCCTTCCCGTGCTCTCCGGGCTTGGTGGGGCTATTCGGTGAGAGGCCATTATGTAAAGTGGGCTTCGACGGAATGCCATCCCGCAACGGGGCTTCGCCAGGATACCATTATCAAGTGCGACACAACCGCTAGGATGCCATCCGAGCGAATTTGGAGCCTTTTATTCCCCTTCTACCCCTCCCTTCTCTCTTTTCCTTTCACGGTCGCGATTGGGAGCACCAGGCGTGGTGGCCGCAGCACCGCCGTTCCTGGCGCCGTTCCTGAGCGCCACCGCTGCAGTTGACCCCGGTGTGGGTGATCTCGAAGATCTCCAGGTGGGTGTATCTGAGCGTGCACAGGTGCGTCACGTAGTCGGCGGGCTGAATGTCGTATACGAGGCCCGGGTCGACGGCGCGCGCCGGGCTCACGTGCCCCGAGCCCATGGCGAACACGCCGGCGCGCCCGCCATCGCTTCCGCCGTCCATGATCGCCTTCCCCTGCCGGTCGGTTATCTCGGCCGTGGTCATGATCGCGGACCAGACCATCGCCGGGCTTCAGGACGGGTGCACGGACCGGATCAGCGCCGCGATGCCGCTCACGTGAGGCGCCGCCATCGACGTCCCCGAGAGCACGGTGAAGTTGGACCAGCGGGCGTCGCTCTCCAGCCCCGATGGGCCCAGGTTCCCGGGCCACGCCACGATGATGTTCACCCCGGGGGCGACCACGTCGGGCTTCAGCACCGACGGGTTCGTCAGGCTCGGCCCACGCGCGGAGAACACGGCCACCGCCGGAGCGCGCGCGCGCGCCCGATCCGCGTGCCGCCGAAGACTATCCTCGCCACTGGCCGCGGCGTCGATCTGATGTATTTCTTCAGCTCCACGGCCTCCCGGTACCCGATGAGCGTCGCTAGCAGGACGTGGACGTCGATGGAGTCCTCCTGCCGGTTTATCTCGGAGTTGGCGAGCACCATGGCTGCGCCGCCTGCTTCTTTTACTGCCTCGCCTTTATCGGCGTGGCCCGTCATGCCGTGGTGCCGCGGCCGTACCCGGACCGCGCCCACGTGCCGGTGGGGCAGAAGTTGAGCCCTAGGAAGCGGTACGAGTAGGTGGTGTGGAGCTCCACCCGAGGAGGCGCGAGGAGTGGTGCTTCTCCTGCTCCCACGCCACGGACCTCTCGAGGAAGGAGAGGTGCTAGTCGACCTTGGACTTGGAGGCGAAGAGCATGGCCATGCCGCTGTCGCCCTCGTCGTGCGGGTGCAGCTGCACGATGTAGGTCTGCATCGTCTCCGCGGCGGCACCGAGGACGACCGCCGGAAGGAGCAGCAGCCAGAACAACGAGTGGCAGACTAGTAACACCCTGGTGACATACATTGCTGCTGCCAGCTGATTTGGTTTGAGAAGGGAGGGGTAGAAGGGGAATAAAAGGCTCCAAATTCCCTTGGATGGCATTCTAGCGGTTGTGTCACACTTGATAATGGCATCCTGGCGAAGCCCCGTTGCGAGATGGCATTCCGTCGAAGCCCACTTTCCATAATGGTCTCTCACCGAATAGCTCGGCTTGGTGCACCCTCCCCAACCGGCAAGCCATCTTGGCATGGTGCCCCTCCACCGCGGGAGTCCCTTTGGCATAGTGCTCCTCCCCGAGTGGAGGTCCTCCGCCCCGACCTCGACTGGCAATGGGCCCTCCTGACGTAGCGAACACACATGCATCATCCTCCCTGGCAGAAGCTCCTCTGGCATGACACTAAGCCCCTCCATGACGAGAGGCACTTGCGCCTTGAGCTTCTCGCCCTCCCGCCCAACTCCTCAGGAAAGTCACTGCGGTCGTGTGCATCGGGACAAAGGGAGAAGAGAGGGAGAAATGGTAGATGGTGGGTTCTAGATGAGTAGAAGCTCTAATTTGAAGGTTGTTATTAGAGTTGAGCCCCCCAAAAAAGAGACTTGAAGTCAGGAAGCCCTCAAATCTAAAACAGAGGCCCTGATTTGAGGATCTTTGCTAGAGATGCTCTAAGAAAAGTTGTTCCTACTTTATTCAGATTGCATTGGCCAAATGCTCATCCCTTAGGTTAAAAGTGATAATTTATTATGCCTTAGACTTTTTGTCACACGCGACGCGAGGCTGCCTCCTAATCCCCCTCACACACCGCCCCTACGATTATTGTGGTCCCCCTTGTAAGGGATCGTGACGCCTAAGAGAGGGGGGGTGAATTAGGCAACTTAAAAATCTTCTTTTAACTATGGCATCTAATTCCACCTTAGCAAAAATTATGCAAGAAAGTAATCTATCTAAATATGTAACTACAGTTTTGCTAATGTGTTGCTATCTCTACCGCAAAAGAGTCTTGCAACCTAGATTCCAACTCTATCAGCTAGCCTATCAACTAAGCTAGAAAAGTAAAGCACACAACCTAGGTTACAATGTAAATGCAGAAGATAAAGATGAGGTAGAGATATAAACTCCCGTCGACAACTCTGGTATTTTTACCGAGGTATCAAGAAACGTTCAAGCTTCCCCCTAGACCTTGTTAGAGCCCCTCGCAAGGGCCAAGCTTCCGGTCGGATAACTCCGTGGAAAGCCACGGGCCTTCCCCACACGCAAGTGGGTCTTCGGTGTGCCTTTCGGCAAGCCTCTCCCGGACCGCTCCCCGCCGTCTTCACTATCAAGCTTCCGGTCGAACCACCGCGGGCCTTGTTCCCTTCGGTACACGGTGACGGCCACACCATAAATGTGGTTGGTGTGATCTCACAACACTACAAGCCTCTCCGATGTACAACAATGGTGCGCGCAAGCACTGAGTGATAAAAGGTGTGCAAACTCACTAAACACTAGGCCTAAACCTAGGGCAAGCGCATAAGCGGTGGTCTAATCAACCTAAGCACTTCGCAAAGCACCTACGCTAATCACCTAATGAGTCACTAAGCACTATGCAAGTGGAGATCACTAAAATGGTGTATCAACAACCTTGGTATGTTTCCTCAGCTCTCCACTCCTCAATTGGCCGGTTGGGGGGCGGTCTATTTATAAGTCTCATGGAGAAAGTAACCGTTGGGGATGAAACCCAGCTTTCTGCCATTGACCGGACGCGCAGGTCATCCTGATCGGACGCGTCCAGTCGTCCTTACCGTTGAAGTCGGCTATTGACGCTCACTGTTGATCAGTCTCTCTGGCGAGTCTGGTCGCTTACCATCTGACGCGTCCGGTCAATGTTTCGCCGCTCTAGAACCTCTCTGGACTCGATCAGACGCCACTGCCTGGTGCGTTCGGTTGTCCACAGCTGCTGCGTCCGGTTCTCACTGAGTTGTTACCGCGACGATGAACAGTGAAGTCCATGCGTCCGGCCACTGCCTCGCTCAACGTCCGGCTGGGTTCCTATCTTCGTGTGTGGACTTTGCTTGGTTTTTTGGGTCTTTCCTTGTGCTTCTAGGGTCTTGCTTATGGTGTTGATTGTCGGATCATCATATCGCCTTCGTCCAAGTCACGTCTTGCACCCTATTGAACTATAAAACAATTACTTGCAAAGTCATTACTCCAATTTGGTTGTGTTGGTTATCAAACACTAAAATCCAAAATAAATGGGCATAGGGTTCATTTTCCTTACACCTCTCCTTAATTCCCGTGCGACGGCCTCGCCAGCGCTAATTAGGAATGGGGATCTCCCTCTGTCGTTTAAATATAATAGTTTTTTAGGCTTCTTGATTACATTGAATAAAGTTTGTTCTATGAGTTGCTGGTTACCGTCACCTTCATCGGTTGCTTGCCAGATCTTATTTATCCTAGAGATCTTTGGTGCGGGTGTGGCTCTAGGCATCCAATCCGGTGGTCTTCATGTTGCTCCTAGTTTTGCTGGGTCAATGCGATTGGAGTGGTAATCGAGTTCCTCATTTGTATCTATGTGTTACAGGTTAACTAGATTCCGATCTCACGACGGTCGAGTAGGTATCCGGGCTTCCATAACCAACAGTGCTAGTATTGGCAGTGGAAGATTAATTGTCCCTTGATCATCTTCGACGATGGTGCGGTCGATGTTGTTCTTTCAACCTATCAGATGCATCCTGGGAACTAAACTTCCCGTGGCATATACGGTGTTTTCAAGTTTTGGTACCTGTCATTAAGCTAAGGGTGATTGGAGGGTTATGCTCCTTTGGCTATTGTCCACGTTGTTGAGTTCGTTCCACTAGGTTGGAATTAGATACTTGTCAACATGGTTTAGAGGTGAAGATTGTTATCAGGGAGGCTAATATACCCTAAACAGTGATGTAATTGGGCTACCTTATTAATAGAATTTGATCCCTTCCCCTTTGAAAAAGAAAGTAATAAATTATTGGCATGATTAGATCTTAAAATCACTACGTGTATGTTTAGCTACTTCTGAGCGAGGCTGCTGCAGCTCTATTTTAACCATTCTGAATAAGATGTAGAGATAAATACACACTGCATGCAGTCGAAGCACGCACAATCCTGCAGCGTACCATCTGGTATGCTTCGACCACGGCTCAAGTGCACACAGAAGCTAGACCAACGCCCTGTTCGCTTGGCTAATAAGCCATGACTGAAAGTACTGTTGGCTGATTTATTGTGATAGAAAAATATTGTTCGTTGACTAAAAAAGTACGGCTTATAAGCCAAGCGAACAGGACGAAGGAATTGGTCGGCAGGCCTCCAACCAGAATTGGTCCTTGCAAATGAGGAAGAATCGGTCATGCTGGGGTGTAGGGTGCACAACATATATCATGTTGAACTGTTGTGAATCTACAGTTAAGGAACATTATAAGAGCAAAAAGCTCACCTCTTTATGAGCGAGAATTTTCTTGCTATTTTCATTTCCAAGCATGTGGATTAAAGCCAAAGGCAGGAGCTTTGCATACTGCGTCAAGAAATAAGTAATAATTCATCGCATCAGTTATATGAGTGAACCAGTTTTACATCGGTGCAGTTTAGTCAATTGGAGCGGCTAGTTATCTTGTACTAATATCTAATATCTTTATAGCTGCAGGTCACAACAAAGCTCAAGAGAGGAATTTCTACAGATATTTTAGCACGATAACTACACATGCATGTGCTTTCCTGTATGAGCATTTTTCTCAATTGCTTAGCACCTACCAAAGAGACAGGCTCACTTCGTGAAATGTTGATCAAGCCCTCACCAAACCTTAATGGATGAGCCAAATGCCAAGCAGCTCCTTTTACATTCACAACATCAGCCAAAAATGAATTTGAGTTCAGATAGAATAGGATTATAAGAGGCTACATTAAAAAATAAAAGAAAATGACAATGGTAAAAACAGACTAAATCATTCATCATGAAGACGTTACATTAGCCTATGGTGGATTCAGAAAACTTCTTGGTCTGCAGAGCTGAGTGGAGCACAGTAGCACACTGAATTGCTTTTTCTCCAACATCTGTTCTGTGTTTGTATGCTTGAATCAATGAATGAATGAGTCAATGATGGATGGATGAATGCAGTCCAGAAAAATAAAATTCTCAGATTGTTCATTCACCAACATGTAAACCTTAATACATTACAAACATAAGTAGTGCTCATGGTTCAGATTGTTCACCAACATGCAAACCATAAACCACAATTTCATCAAACACCAGTAGTTTGTCCAGAGCAAGTACCATAAACTACATGTCCTGATCATGCAAAATATTACAGCTCCATTACATCAGCATTTCATACCATCCAAATGATTTCATACCACAAAAGCCAAGGTGTTCTCTAGGAGAACAACACCAATGCATCATCAAAATAACATGGTGGAGTCACCTTTGTTCATTCCAGCAGCAGTTGTTTCTTACTTCTGGTATTTTTAGCTGGGCTGGAAGGGTCAGCTGGAGCCTTGCTACTTGCTCCCCTAGCTGGAGTGGCAGACAATCTTTCCTTGGTGTAATCTTTGAAGAGGACCGCGACGCCTAAAAGGGGGGTGAATTAGTCAACTTAAAATTCAACTTCTAAACTATGGCCTCTTTTGTAACCTTAGCAAAATCTATACAAAAGATAAACTATCTAAATGTGCAACTACGGTTTTGCTAGTGTGTTGCTATCTATACCGCAAAAGGAGTAATGTAAATAATGTAAATGCGGAAGCTAAAAAGCAAGGTAGAGATATACAAACTCCCGTCGACGACTCTGGTATTTTTACCGAGGTATCAAGAAGCGCGCAAGCTTCCCCCTAGTCCTCGTTGGAGCCCCTTGCAAGGAATCTCTCGTAAGGGCCAAACTCCCGGTTGGGTAACTCCGTGGATAGCCTAGGGCCTTCCCCACGCGCAAGTGGGTCTCCTACGTGCCTTCCGACAAACCTCTCCCGGATGCTCTCCGCCGTCTTCACTATCAAGCTTCCGGTCGAAACACCGCGGGCCTTGTTCCCTTCGGTACACGGTGGCGGCCACACCACAAACACGGTTGGTGTGATCTCGCAAAACTACAAGCCCCTCTGATGTACAACAATGGTGCGCGCAAGCACCGAGTAGTAAAAGATATGCAAACCTCACTAAACACTAGGCCTAAACCTAGAGCAAGCGCATAGCCGATGGTCTAATCAACCTAAGCACTTTGCAAAGTACCTACGCTAATCACCTAATAAAACACTAAGCACTATGCAAGTGGAGATCACTAAAATGGTGTATCAACACCCTTAGTATGTTTTCTCAGCTCCACACCTCTCAAATGACCGGTTAGGGGGTCTATTTATAAGCCCCACTAAGAAAGTAGCCGTTGGGGACAAAATCCCACTTTTCTGCTACTGACCGGACGTTCAGGTCGTTCTGATCGGACGCGTTCGGTCGTCCCGACCGTTAGAGCCGTGATCAACTGATCAGACGCTACCAGCGTCCGGTCACATGCCACCGGACGTGTCCGGTCGCAATTTTACCGCTCTGGAACCTCTCTGTACTCGATCGGACGCTGCAGTCCTGTGTCCGGTCGATTTGCCGCTAGCGTCCGGTCAGTACTAAATGTGTTGCCGGTGATGATGAACAATACCATCGTTCAGCGTCCGGTCGCTTTACTGTTCAGTGTCCGGTCGCTGCTGCTGATGCCTGCTGTAACCGAGTCACTTGATCGGAGCGTTCGGCCACTTTTCGCCAACTTCCGGTCCAGTGTCCAGTCACCTCTGTGAGCACATTTCTTCGTGATCTTGTGTCCGGCTTGGTTCGTATCTTCATGCTTGGACTTTGCTTGATATCTTGAGTCTTCTCTTGTGCTTCTAGGGTCTTGCTTAAGGTGTTGATCATCGGATCATCACGTCGCCTTCGTCCAAGTCGCGTCTTGCACCCTATTGAAGTACAAAACAATCATTTGCAAATTCATTAGTCTAATTTGGTTGTGTTGGTCATCAAACACCAAAATCCAAAGTAAATGGGCCTAGGGTCCATTTTTCTTACAAGCTTCTTCTTCAATCCAATCTTCCTCCTTGGTGTATGAACTGTAATAGTTGAAGCTTCCTGTGGCTCATACTGAACTGCAGCATCTTCATTATAAGGGGCAAGGTGCACAACTTGAATAGGAATTGGTTCGTTGGATCCAGTTCCAGATCTTGTGGTACATCAAAAATATGAAGTTTAGTGTGGGCTATTGGCATTGCAAAAAATTAGAAAGAAATGGAGAAGTGACATACCAGCTAGAGAAAGGAGTAGTAGTAGAGACTGAAGTACTTGTTGCGGCTCCCTTTGATTTGGAGACAGATGATGAAGAAGAGGATTTTCTCTTTCATTTCTTGTGTACATCATTCTCCACTGCTTCATTGGGAGGTAACACCATCCCTGTGGCCACAACAATGGTTGTCTCTGTGTTAGCTTTAGCTGCTTTTTTTTTGTTTCTTCTTTGTCAGACCCCTGCAGGTGAAATTTTAGTTATGTTAGATTATTTGCTGCTGCTGTACATGTGCTGGTTTCAAAAAAATTAACTGATGAACATGCATGGGTGCATTTGAGTTTTTGGCAGATCAGACCCATTACAGCATTTGCTGTCAACTGTACATGTGTTGGGGCTTGGCCTCTCCGGTCTTGGTGAGATGCCACTACATTATTACTTCTCTAAGGGCCTGTTTGGAACAAAGGTTTTTCGTAGGAAAATTGAAGGAAACGAAAACGGAGGAAAGGAAGACGAGGAGACCATTTGGAACGAAGGAAACGAGCGGACCCTTTCCTCCGAAAGCCTGTAGCAACAACACGGTTTCACATGAAAAAAAAGCATATGCTCTTACCTCTGGTTTCGTTTTCCTTCGCGCTTGCCCGAGGAAAATCGAATGAGAAGAGATAATCGAGCAGCTAATACTGTATATATTATCATTTCATTAAGCACTAATAATGACTATAGCATTTACAGTCTTATGATTCCTATGCTATATATTCCTGCGTTCCAAACACTCATTGTTAGTTATTTCCTGCGTTTTTCCTTTCCTCTGTTTTACCACTACATATTCATCCAATTCCTGTATTTTTTTCATATTCCTATGTTTTCAATTCTTGTGTTCCAAACATGCCCTAAATGCTTAGATTTGCCAGCAACTTCAACGTCAAGTTGATGGAGTACAGTAGTACCGCTAGTAGTACCTACACTCCTGATTCCTAAATGTCATCGCAGCCTTTTATGTATTTTAAGGGGGAAAATGTCATTACTTTGCACATGATGGTATTAGATGGGACATTTGACGACTGAGCATCTCTCTCTCTCTCTATGGCCTATCACAGTGCTCCACTGCACAGTGTCCTATTAGGCATTAATTTCACTCTTCTTTTCAAGGAAAAATATCATCACTGCTACAAGATGCATCTGTTTGAAATAGAACTGAATTCTACCCAATGCAAGGACGACAAGAGAAGATGGAGTTGTCTAATAATGTAAACAATACAATACTCATGCTAGGAAGCGTGTAGTTTCACAACATATGAACTATATATTATGAAAATATTTCTACATAGTCAATTGAAAAACATAAATCTTATGTTGTTAACCTATATAGTTTTTTTTAAAAAAATTGATTGTCAAAAATAGAAATGATTGACTTATACAAAACTAATACGACATATAGAAAAACAGGAATACTTCAACCCGCTAAAAGAAGTGAAGATCAAACGGGAAGCTCAGGTACTCGTGCCAGTCCATTATCTTAAAAAAGGAACTCATGCGAGTGATGCTATAATAAATGAAAAAAGTATAATGGATAGAGCCTATAATTTGAAATAAAACAATTTATTTTTGGGGTTTTCTAGGTCATTTTACGAGTAAAATGGATAGAGCCTAGCTCCAATTCTTTTACAATAAAAAGCAACAAGCTTAACTTCCTTAATTGGTTGGTAGGAAGGATTTCTCGATCTAATTAGACATTAAAAATAGATAAGTGCCCCATGCATGTTTCCTATGAATATGGATTAAAAAGGTTTGTTATAAATTGAATTAGTAAAATAGTATATTCATAAGGAGAATGTATCTATATCTATATCTATATCTCTTGTAAAGCTAAACCCCACTACAAGTTTTATCTCAACATGCAAGACATCCACGTCATTTCCACTACCTATCCACATCACCTCCTACTAATAGCCATTTTATCCCACTAATTTTGAATCTCTTAATGCAAGTTGTTCACACCATCTCCACTAAGCACAATTTAATTTCAACATATAGGAAATATAGATGCATTCATATATTGCTATTTGTTTTGCCATTCCATCGCCTTGCATTAGTAGAGAACAGACATTTGATCGAAGGGTCAAACCAGGCTCTAGTCCCGGGAAATATTGCGCCCGGAACTAGAGAGACCTTTAGTCCCGGTTGGTGGCTCCAACCGGGACTAAAGGTCCCTGCCCAACGGCTCCTGCGCCAGGCTGTTGTGGTAGGGGACCTTTAGTCCCGGTTGGAGCCACCAACCGGGACTAAAGGTCGACATTTACTCCCGGTTGGTGGCTCCAACCGGGAGTAAAGCTCTTGTCCCGGCTAGTGGCATGGCCCGGGACTGGAAAGTGACCTTTAGTCCCGGTTGGATCCACCAACCGGGACTAAAGGCCCCCCCTATAAATCCTGCTCGTCGTCTTCTTTCTCCCCGAGCCCGCCCGAGAGTTTAAGTTCAAATTTAAGCAGTGTTCTTGCTCTTTCTCCATCCATTCTTTGATTCCTCCATCGATTTCTTCGATTCCTCCGTCGATTCTTCGGTTCTAAAGGTTACCAACTTCATACTCTCATGTTTCACCATTGTCTTATCTCATTTTGTTCACTATATATATATATGGTTCTTTATTGTGGTTTTTTCATTTGTAAGCAATTTGAGCTCAAAATCACTTCAAGCTTGCATATTTACACGAAGGAAGGTTAAAGTAGCTATTAAAAACTAGTATTCACCGTTTATTTATAGCATGCATAGCACACTTCATTGTTTAGGGATATAGAGAATTTTAGAGTTTTTTTATTTTATTTGTTTATAAAATGAGAAATTTATAGTGTATTAAAAAATGAGTATAGGGACTAGTGCCTCCGACTGGTATGACAGATGCAATGCAAGGCCGTGCAATAGGAAGCAAATCCGTTCTCTTTTGACGATACGCCCGAACAGCCGGGCCTGACAGATTTGGTGGTTGAACGGGTCCGTCGGCCGTCGCCGTGCGACTGTACGACAAAGAACGACATCGATCGACCATAGTATTTTATTATCCGAAGTCCGGTCCGGGGTGCAATGCAACGTAATGACAATTGACAATGCATTGCTATGTCAAAATATGGTCATTTCTATAGACTCCGTGACTAAACATTGTATTTTAAATTTTTATAAAATGAAAAACTTAGAAAATAGTTAGAAAATTATAGAAAATCCGTACTAGTTGAACTTGCAGACCGTGTTCAGCTCGGCGAGCATGTTCTCTGCCGAGCGGTAACGGACATCAAGGAGGAGCTTTGATTCTATGAGGGAGAGCGGCAACGGTCGTGGAAGACCGTGTTCCCTTCCTCGTAGAATCGGAGCTCTTCTTTGATTAAGTACGGTGCCGTCCGGTGGAGAAATGCTCGCCGAGATGATCACGTAAGCAAGGTCAACTAGTACGGATGGTTATTTATTGAAACATGTTTTGAGCTATAAATCCTGCTGGCCGTCTTCTTCCTCCCTGAGCCCGCCCGAGAGCTTAAGTTCAAATTTAAGCAGTGTTCTTGCTCTTTCTCCATCCATTCTTCGATTCCTCATCGATTTCTTTGATTCCTCCATCGATTCTTCGGTTCTAAAGGTTACCAACTTCATACTCTCATGTTTCACCATTGTCTTATCTCATTTTGTTCACTATATATATATGGTCCTTTATTGTGGTTTTTTTATTTGTAAGCAATTTGAGCTCAAAATCACTTCAAGCTTGCATATTTACATGAAGGAAGGTTAAAGTAGCTATTAAAAACTAGTATTCACCGTTCATTTGTAGCATGCATAGCACACTTCATTGTTTAGAGATATAGAGAATTTTAGAGTTTTTTTAATTTTATTTGTTTATAAAATGAGAAATTTATAGTGTATTAAAAAATGAGTATAGAGAGTAGATGGCAACTACTTCCGGGTCCTCGGCCTCTCATTGGTTTCCAAGGCGACTTAGGTCGGGCCTCCCACTCATTGCATGTGGCAAGTGTTGTGATGAGACGAAGATTGTGATGGAGTATCGAGTGAAGAAGGAGGGTCCCAATAAGGGTCGCATTTTCTACAAGTGTCCGGATCGTAATGTGAGTTATTTTATCGTATTTAATGACTATGGTTAGTTTATACCTATTTTCATGATGGTTGTGATTAAAGTTCTAATTTTCCGTTTTAGTTTCTGTGGGATGGCACTGGATGTTTAGGCTTCTACTGGGAGGAAGAATATGTTGAACTTGTGCAAAAATATCTTGCACAACAGGCAGATATGGCGGCTAATGAGGCAGTGATCTAGCCGAAGAAGCCCAAAGATGTTGAACAAACGGGGGATCTGTCTGTTTTAGTTGGGATTGGTCGCGAAATCCTTGTGCTGCTGAAGTGCATTTTAGCTTTAGTGTTTTTAGTGGTAGTTGGGATTGTCTACATTGTAGCAAGGCTTTCTTAAATTTATAGCTTTTGTGGTGGTATGCATGTTGTATAATTAACTAATTATGTTCTAGGTTTTAATATGGTATTGATGTCATGTAATGCAGATGAGTCGGCATTGGATGTACAATGCTTATCGTCGCTCCCAAGAGTTCATGGACGGCGTGCATTCTTTGTTACGTACGGCCGAGGCAAACAAACGCGATGGTTTCATGTGCTGCCCATGTGCCGTATGTAAGAATACGATGGAATATGCTAACTCAAAAACTCTTCATTCACACTTGTTCAAGTCGGGTTTCATGCCAAACTATATTTGTTGGACGAAGCACGGAGAAACCAGAGTTGTAATGGAAGAAGGTGAAGAAGAACAATGGGGCGATGATGACATTTTTGCTGAATATGGGGCCTTCAATGATACTGCAATGGGGGAAGCTGAAGAAGAGGTGGGGGCAAAGGAGAAGCCCGCTGAAGAAGAGGTGGGGGCAGAGGAGAAGCCCGCTGAAGAAGAGGTAGGGGCAGAGGAGGAGCCCGCTGATGATCTTGGTCAGGCCATTCGTGACGCACAAAGAGAATGCGAAAGTGAAAAGGAGAAGATCAAGTTCGACCGCGTGCTAGAGGATCACAAGAAATTGCTATACCCAACTTGTGATGCGGGGCAAAAAAAAAAGTTAGGTACCACATTGGAATTGCTGCAATGGAAGGCAAAGAATGGTGTATCTGACAAGGGATTCGCGGAGTTACTAAAAATCCAAAAGAAGATGCTTCCGAAGGATAACGAATTGCCCAGCACTACGTATGAAGCAAAACAGGTAGTCTGCCCTTTAGGATTAGAAATCCAGAAGATACATGCATGTCCTAATGACTGCATCCTCTACCGTGGCATGGAGTACAAGAAGTTGGATGCATGCCCTGTATGTCACGCGTCGCGGTATAAGATTAGGCGAGATGACCCTGGTGATGTAGAGGGCGAACGTCCCAAGAAGAAAATCCCTGCCAAGGTTATGTGGTATGCTCCTATAATACCACGCTTGAAACGTCTTTTTAGAAACAGAGACCATGCAAAGTTGTTGCGATGGCACAAAGAAGACCATAAGGTAGACAATATGTTGAGACACCCTGCTGATGGGTCCCGGTGGAGAGCAATCGATAGAGAATTCCCTGAGTTTGCAAGTGACGCAAGAAACTTAAGGTTTGCTTTAAGTACGGATGGTATGAATCCTTTCGAGGAGCAGAGCAGTAGTCACAGCACTTGGCCTGTTACTCCATGTATCTACAACCTTCCTCCCTGGTTATGCATGAAGCGTAAGTTTATTATGATGCCGGTGCTCATCCAAGGCCCAAAGCAACCTGGCAACGACATCGATGTGTACCTGAGGCCACTAGTTGAAGAACTTCTAGTTTTGTGGAACAAGCCAGGTGTACGCATGTGGGATGAGCACAAGTAGGAGCACTTTGACCTGCGAGCATTGTTGTTCGTAACAATCAATGATTGGCTAGCTCTAAGTAATCTTTCAGGACAATCAAACAAGGGATATAATGAATGCACGCACTGTTTTGGTGACATGAAAGGTATATTCTTGAAAAAGTGTCGCAAGGTCATGTACCTTGGGCATCGACGATTTCTTTCTGCAAATCACCCCGTAAGAAAGAAAGGCAAGCATTTTAAAGGTAAGGCAGACCACCAGACCAAGCCTCGCAACCGAACTGGTGAGGACGTCCTCGATATGGTCAATGATGTGAAAGTAATATTTGGAAAGGGACCTGGCATCCAACCTGTTTTGAAGGACGCCAATGGTCACGCACCCATGTGGAAGAAGAAGTCCATATTTTGGGAGCTACCCTATTTGCAAGTCCTAGAGGTCCACAGCGCGATCGACGTGATGCACCTAATGAAGAATCTTCGTGTGAACCAGCTAGGCTTCATGGGCGTGTATGGGAAGCCTAAGGACACAATTGAAGCATGATAGGACCTGCGATGTTTGAAAGAACGAGACAACCTGCATCCAGAGAAGACAGATGATGGATGCCAGTACTTAAGTCCTGCCAGCTAGACTCTTAGCAAAGGAGAGAAGGACAGCTTGTTTGAATGCCTAGATAGCATTAAGGTACCGTCTGGATTCTCCTCGAATATAAAGGGTATAATAAATGTGCCAGAGAAGAAATTTGGACACTTAAAGTCCCATGACTGCCACATGCTCATGACTCAATTACTTCCAGTTGCATTAAGAGGAATTCTACCGCCAAATGTACGTCTAGCCACCGTGAAGTTATGTGCATTCCTTAATGTAATTTCTCAGAAGGCAATCGATCCAACGGATCTAGCGAAACTACAGAATGATGTGGTTCAATGTCTTGTTAGTTTTGAGTTGGTGTTCCCTCCTTCCTTCTTTGATATCATGACACACCTCCTAGTTCATCTGGTTAAGGAGATTACTATTCTCAGTCCTATGTTCCTACACAACATGTTCCCCTTTGAGAGGTGTATGGAAATCCTAAAGAAATATGTTCACAACCGTGCTTGGCTAGAAAGAAGCATCGCTAAGGGCTATGGAACAGAGGAGGTCATTGAGTTCTGTGTTGACTTCATTCCCGATATTAACCCGATTGGTGTTCCTGAATCGCGACACGAGGGGAGACTTAGTGGAAAGGGGACACTAGGGAAGGAAACATATATTGGTAAGGGTGATGATTATTTCAATAAAGCACACTACATAGTTCTAGAGAACTCCTCCTTGGTAGATCCGTATATCGAGACACACAAGAACCTCCTCCGATCTGAGTTCTCAGGGAAGTCTGAAGCATGGATTACGCGTTAGCACATGGAAACTTTCAGCGACTGGTTATGAAAAGAATGTCAGGGTGATGAGAGTATTGATGAGGAGCTGTATTTGTTGGCTAGGCAGCCATCGTGGCATATCCTCACATACAAAGGGTACGAGATAAATGGGAATACATTTTACATAGTAGCACAAGATAAAAGGAGCACCAACCAGAACAATGGTGTCCGCATAGATGCCACCGACCCTAGTGGGAACAAGCAACATACTATGGCCGCATAGAGGAGATATGGGAACTAGACTATGCATCTCATTTTAAGGTACCTTTGTTCTAGTGCCAGTGGGTAAAGACGACTGGAGGCAGCGTAGCAGTCGACAACCAGTATGGAATGACAACAGTGGACCTCAACAATATTGGGTACAAAGGCAAACCGTTTGTCCTTGCGAAGGATGTGACTCAGGTGTTCTATGTCAAGGACATGTCTACAAAACCGAAGAGGAAAAACAACAACCACCCAATTGATGATGAGCCAAAGCGCCACATAGTTCTTTCAGGAAAAAGAAACATCATCGGAATCGAAGACAAGTCAGACATGTTAGAAGATTATGAAAAGGATGACCGAATTTCACCCTTCACAGTGAACAAAGACCCTAGCATCCAGCTAAACGATGAGGACACTCCATGGTTACGGCGCGATCATAACCAAGGGACATACGTCAAGAAGAAGTTCATTACTGTGCACGCTTGATATATATATTGATGTTCAATAGTGTATATTAGAGATATTATGTAATAATTGTGAATTTATGTTTGATGTTGAATTATGTCACATTGAAATTATGTGAAAACAAATTTATGTTTGATGTTGGGATTATGTCACGTTGAAATGATGTGAAAACAAATTTATGTTTGATGGTGGGATTATGTCATGTTCAAATGATGTGAAAACAAATTTCCAGTCGAAATACAAGAGTTTTTTTGAATTTAATTAAACACTATATTTTTGCATTATCGAAATAGTAATTTAGACACTATATTGTGTTTTAAAACTTGTTAAAAAATTAAAACTTTAGGTCACATAAGTTTCCTGTGTGCAATAAACCAAAATAGAATCTATATTTTTTAAAATATTTTTATGTCTTTTATTTAATTTTCTTTGCAATTAACTATCCTTTTATCATTTGTGTAAAAAGAAATATATTAAAATCCTAATGAATTGGCGGGCAACGAAACTGCAGTTCGGCTGCCCGCCAAAAACCTTTAGTCCCGGGCGCCACCACCAGCCGGGACTAAAGGTGTGACCTTTAGTCCCGGGCGTTAACAGGGCCTGGGACTATAGGGTCTTTAGTCCCGGCTGGTGGTGGCGCCCGAGACTAAAGGTCCTCTCCCTTATATAGCCTCTGCGCCCGCCTCGGCCCCTCTTCTTCCTCCTCCCCACTACCGAGCCAAGCCCTAACAGACCGCCGCCGCTCATTTGATCCGCCGCCGACGCCGCACCTCGCGAGCGCCCGCAGGCGCACCGGCGCCCCACCGCCCCGATGTCGCGCGCTCACCGACGTGCCGCTCCCCGACCACCCCGGCCCGTCCCCGCTCCGCCATGGGCCGTCCCTGCCCCGGCCGCTCCGCCACGGTCGTCCCTAGCCCAGCCTCGTTCCGCCGTGGTCGTCCCCACTATCGGACTGGTGCCCTGCCCCCTAAACCGCCGGATTGGAGGAGAGGAGGAGCAGGGCAGTAGAGGAGAGAAGGGAGGTGGAGGAGAGAAGGGAGAAGGAAGAAGGAGAAGGGAGGAGAAGGAAAAGGGAGAAGGAAGAAGGAGAAGGGAGGAGGAAGGAGAAGGGAGGAGGAGGAGCCTCGGCCACCGGCCACGCCCCTCGCCGCCTCATCATCACCGCCTCCGGACGCCCATCACCGCCGACCCCTACATATGTCGATCATCACCACCAACCCCTACGTACGTTGATATGTGTTTGTATGTGATATATGCAGAGGAACACCTCGGTGTGCTGTATGCGGTGCAACGCCATCGTTGTGTTGTATGTGGAGCAACGCCGCTTCATTGTATTGTATGCAGAGCAACGCCGCCTCATTGTGTTGTATGCGGAGCAACATCGCCCCGTTGTTGTATATGCGGAGCAACACCGCCCCGTTGTTGTATATGCGGAGCAACGCCGCCTCATTGTGTTGTATGCGGAGCAACGCCGTCATTGTGTTGTATGCAGAGCAATGCCGCTTCGTTGTGTTGTATGCGGAGCAACACCGCCTCATTGTGTTGTATGTGGAGCAACACCGCCTCGTTGTGTTGTATGCGGAGCAACGCCGCCTCGTTGTGTTGTATGCAGAGCAACGTCGCCCCGTTGTTGTATATGCGGAGCAATGCCGCCCCGTTGTTGTATATGCAGAGCAACGCCGCCCCGTTGTTGTATACCCTAGCGAGAACGATGAATTCATCCTAGCGAGAACGACGAATTCGCCCTAGCGAGAACGACAAATTCGCCCTATCGTTCTCGCTAGAGCGAATTGTCGTTCTCGCTAGGGCGAATTCGTCGTTTATATGACTTGTTTACATATATGACTTGTTTATATATATGACTTGTTTATATGACTTGTTTACATATATGACTTGTTTACATATATGACTTGTTGACATATATGATTGTTTACATATATGAATTGTTTATATATATGACTTGTTTATATATGTGACTTAGATTTATTTTGTTTATGACTTATTGTACATATATGACTTGTTTACATATATGACTTGTTTATATATATGTGACTTAGATAAATTTGTATATGACTTATTGTATATATATGACTTGTTTATATATGTGACTTAAATTTTGTTAAATTTGTTAGATATGGCTGCCTCGGGAGACAACATGGAGGAAGAAATGATGAATATTATTGCCAATGCTGGTGAGCAGGATGTTGATGACGAAAGTCAATACCAAGCTCTTGAAAATGAGCAAGAAAATGTTTTGCAAGAAAATACAGGTGAGGTATATATACTAAATATATATTATATGTGAATATTGTATATATTTCTGTGTACAAAAGATATTTATTTATTTTTTTTTATATGTAGCCCTCTGGATCGGCGACCACAACGGCGAAGAGCAAAAATGTTTGAGGACCGAAGAAACCACTGGAGGGCCGGTATATAATATCGGAATTCAACATCGAGACTGGCAAACCACTTGGTCCACATAAAAGGAAATTTGTGGAACACTGTGGGTACCTTGTAAGGGATAGAATTCCGATTAGTATCCATGAATGGAAGAAAAAGATCAATGAGCCTGATGTTAGTTTTGTCTCTGATGTTGACAAGAATTTGCTCTAGAATGATATCCTTGCCCATTTCATGTTGCAAGCGGATAATTATGATGATATCAACGATGATGAATTGAAGGAGCTAGTTCGATCGTGGGCTATGAAGAAGATGGCCACATAATTCCAGACTTGGAAGAAACACCTATACAACACATACATCAAGAAGAACAAAACGCCGAATTTCAATACTGCTATGGGCCCGATCTCGAAACAGAGGCCCTATTGGAATGATTTCGTAGAGTACAAGATGTAACACCCCGGTGTTATGCAAGCATTTAGGCACTGCAAATCATGCATATTGTGCATCATCAAGCATCCTAAGTATCCATGCCTAATCATGTAAATAATAACTGAAACCATGCTTCGAAACATATGAAACATGCTCGTGAAACATGAATGTTGCATACACTTGTTTAGAGTTATTTTTGCCCTAATTATGCTTGCTAGGTTAATAAAACATGTTTGGCTATAATTCTAAATCATCTAGAATTATTTAGCACAATTTTTGGAGCAAAGTTTGTATTCAAACTTTTGACAAAATATGCTTTTGAAATTATTATTGAAAATGGTCAAAAATCCTCTCTATTTAGCTTTTGCTTCCCAATTCAAAATCTATGCAAAATTTTTAGTAGGTCCCTAAAGCAAAGTTGTAGAGGATTAAATTCTAAGCAACTTTTATTTTTGGTCCATTTTCAAAAGAAGTCATTTTCTTGCTCAAAATGATACTTGAAAACTGATATTTGAAAATTCATTGAAAACAGAATTTGAAAAATTGTTTCTCTCTTTTAACGGGCCGTCGCCTCACTTCTGGCCCACCAGCCGAAGCTGGCCCAGCGATCTCCCCGCGCCCGCGCTCTTGCCTCGGCCTAGCCCACCCCGCGCGCTGTCTTCCTTCTCTCCCGCGCGCGCGTACGCGTCCGACCGCGTCAGGCACGCCGCGCCTCGTGGCGAGCGCATGCCGGCGACGCCGGCCGGGTGGCGTCCCGTGGCCCCCGCAAGCAAGCACGCCTCGCCGTTTTCAAGCCACTGCAGCTCCGCTTCTCCTAGCACTTCTCATTTTCCTCTCCCACGCTGCGTCTCTGCCTTGCCCCGCACCGAGCTCTGCTCGCGCCGCCATTGCCACCGCAGCCCCACCAGCAAAATTGGCCGCCAGTGGTCCACCATTGCCCACAATCGAGCACACGTTGCTCCGCCTCACTCCCCGGCACCTAGTGCTTGCTGCAGGGACACCATTTGAGCAAGGTATAGCTGCCTCGCGCATTTTTGCCGCCGTCGGTCATGGTGCCGCCGTGCTTGTCCCTGTCGTGGAAGAGCTTCCCCCATCCCTTCTCCACCCCCTCAAGTAACCTGCTCGGGTTTGCCATCTTCTTGCGGACCTAGCGCGCAAGCCCGCTTGCCCGGTCATGGCCGCCAATGGCCGCCGGCCCGCTGGCAACGGCCGCACCGCCGTGGCGCCTGGAACGCCGGCGTGGCGTGGCCGTCTCGCCTCGGCCGAGCTAGGCCAGGCCGGCCTTGGGCCGGAGCCCCGAGCCAGGCCATCGCCTTTCCCTTCGCTTGGTTGCGCAGGCCAAAAGCGGCCGTGGGCCAGTCGTTTCCATGGGCCGGCCTAGTAGTAATAGGAAAATTGTTTTCGGTTTTTCTTTTATTATTTGGGAAGAGAAATACTTTGGAAAATGTTTGTGTACTTATTTTGGCTCCAAATTTGTTGAAACAAATTTTGTTGTGTTCCTTGTCACCAGATCTACATGATAAAAATATTGCATGTCATTTTTGAGATACTTTAATGTAGAGCTTTATTTAATTCTTGATATTGCTGATATCTTATAAAATGTGTAGTAAAACCTATATGTATCAAAAAAATATGCTTCCAAGTTTGTTACTCTTCTTGTGTAATGTACTTCCTAGGAAAAATATATGCCATGCATGTCCTGTAGAAAAATTATGAGGTGTAGTTCAAGTACCTTTAATGGTTGATTTTTGTTATTTTTGCTAGAGAGCAAAATTTGTATAAAACATGCATGTGATAATTTTTGTACAGTGATTATTTACTGTTTAGAACCTAGGAAAAATACTAAATCTGTTGTTTGACACTTTTCATAATACAAAGTATTTTCATGTTCATAATTATGCCATAGCTTGTCATTTTTGTGTAGGCTACTCCATTTATTCAATTGCCATAAAAATCTGATGGTAGACTACTTAGGGTTGTACTGTGCTATGGTAATTTTCTAAGATTTTTCTAAGCTATAAAATAGATGTTGCTATTCAAACATATTATTAATTAGGGTTTAATCAAATGTTGCTTTATGCATGATTAAGAAAGTTGTGAAGATTTGGTGTATCTTTGAAGCATTTAATGAGATGTGTTGACTTAGCATATTAGTAGTAGAAGAGAATGTAGTAGATGGCATGTGCTTGTAGTACATGTTCTTGGATGATGTTGACTACCTTGCATTCAAGCATATCCCCTGTGTTCATTTCATCCGATGTACCTTTTGCATAAGCACTTAAGCATCTGCATCATACAGGATCACAAACCAAGAGCCCAGTCGTCATACCTAAGGAGCCCAAGGAGCAGCTTGAGGTGCAGCCGCAGGAAGTGACTGAAGCAGACGAGGAGGATGTTGAGGAACTTCCAGAGTGCCCCGATCACCGCCCGAGCTCCTTCGAGAGAGGCAAGCCCCGAAGCATTTTTCTCCCCGGTTTGCAATTATTAATTAAATGCTTTACTTTAATTGATGCATTATGTTCAGGAGTTGTTTGCAACTATTGCTGCATTATACCTTGTTTACCTTTGTTATACTATATCCTTGTTACCCTGGTATCCGCAGTCGAGTCAATGCTTAGCTGGCTTAGATCGGTAGAAGTCGGGTGATTTCCTGTCACCTACGAGCTATAGGTGGTTACCTAGATCTGCTTGGAGAACTATGTAGTCATGGTATAACTAAGTGTTAATTGAAGTTGAGACCGGACGGAGACTTACAGAGTTTTTGACTGTAGTGCTTTCTGTCTATGTCGATTAAGGACCGACCGTTGTTGGGCCTTAGGTCATGTTGAACGCATGCCTTACATTTAGCTGGCCGAATAAAGTACCTTTCGACCACGAAGCTAGGAGATTATTTGGGCCGAGTAGATTGCCCGCAGTGCACTGTGCCAGAGCAGGTGTGGTAGGACACGGGGGCGCGATGATAAGACCAAAGGGCAGTCGGTCGGCCCCTGGGTACATGTGGTTCCTGGCAAACTCGAGATTTTCCTAGATAGTTGACTCGGTGACCGATACCTCACTTTAGCGGGTGAGTGAGGTTTGTGTAAGGAATAAATCACCAGCTGATTAGGAATTGATTCGAATCGCCATCGCTCCTAGATAGTGAGCACTTAACTTGAGTGACTTCATCATAGTAATGTTGATGGAACACTTGGACATTTATAATGAATATGACATTATGGAAGTTGTTAATGATCATTGGTTATCATTATTTGCTTAATCACATGCTTGCTCTAGTATAGGTGCAAATGTAGTCGACATGTTAATAATAATTAACTTGACAATAATGCTTTTGGAAAGGTTCTTGAAATGCTAAAAATGCCTCTTTTTGCAAATGAGTCAGCTACCCTACTATAAAGCCCTTCATAATCCTTGGTGTCACTTTATTTTTAGTTATGTCAGGTAAGTCTAGCTGAGTACCTTCTCATACTCAGGGTTTTATTCCCACTTGTTGCAGATGGGCAGATGTATTATGGCTACTGTATCAACTGCCTTTATCCTGTGATGGGTGATGCTTAGGACCATGGGCATGGTCATTCCTTACGTCTCGTCTGATGCTTTTATTGGAGATGATCATTAGCTGGCACTGTATTTGAACTCCATGTGAGTGTGTGTGGTTTTGAACAAATGGCTTCGGCTACTTCTATTTGAACTCGTTTTGTAATAACTATGTTTAAACTCTGAGGTAACTGTGATGCAAACTTTTATGTAATATGTGATGGTGACCGCTAAACTTATTACGATCTTGGCTGGTATGTGAGTTGGTTTGAAATCCTTCGTGATTTCATGGACTACCGGGTTATACGGGCTTAAGTTTGCTAAATCGTCTGCTTTGGTGGATGATTTTCTTACTTAATTTTGTATAATTGGTCAGTTCTGTTACAGCTGACATCAGAGCATGGTTTAGCATGCCACTGTTCACAAGTGTATTTAAAACAAAAAGGCATTTGAAAAACATGATTTCCAAACTAAAAAGTGTGCCAGTGGTCATATCCTTTATGCCTAGTTAAGGACTCTAGGTGGCTTAATTAAGTACTGACTTGGGGTTCTTGCATCATATTTCTCTTTCATCGCTCATACGGCGTGCTATTGTATGAGTACCACTTGTTTGAGTGGTAATGTATGGATCATTTGCCTCTACGCCTCGGTAAGTGTGAGTTGTGAGAGCATGATCGGATACACCGCCGATCTAGGGTGAATGCTTATATGATGCTGGAGTAATTACATGTTCTACGCATGTTTTACAAAGGTATCTCATGTGTGGGTATTCTGTCTGTTGAGGCGATGCCATCAATAGGACGATGGTTTGGGTAGTTACTACCGTTGTACACGTATCTAGGGATTCGTGTAGAGCGTATAGATAAAATTTACTACTTTCATGCATTCATTGGGAATTGGGCTGAAATGAATCTTCTGCAGGTACATAACAACGTTATCGTGTAGAACGTATTAGCTACGTATTTGAGAGATCGTTTGTATGCCACCGAATTCATCGCTAGAAATTATTTATTTCATAAGTTTGTGAGAACGTACGGCACGTACATACATCATATTACTTGTGCATTTCATTCATGTCATGCATTCCTCCCCTTATAAATTGATTATCTCATTTTGATAAAAGTTGTATCACCTAAATTATGTTCCCACAGGGTAATAAAAGAAATTTTGCTACAGATGGCCCGCACAAAGCAGACCGCCCGTAAGTCCACCGGAGGAAGAGCACCTCGATGTCCATTGGCCCTGAGGGAGCACCGCACCACGGACACCTTCTTGAGTGAGTTTGGCATGCCGACCTTGCTTTGGAGAGTGCTCTATGATGTGGAGTACCCAGAGGGTCAAGAGCTGGTGTACTCTTGGAATGAGAGCCAGTTAGCAGAGGATGGACTTGCAGTGGCAGAGATCACGGTTCCTGCTCTTGGTGATGCTCCAGAGTGGGATGGTTGGCACTTGGAGTTTGAGGGCCACACTCCTGTTGAGGGTGCAGAGGGAGCAGCTTTCCGTGTCATCAGGGATATCATGAGCAGATTTCCCAGTGAGCTTGCAGCAGCTCTAGCTGGCACCTTTCCTAGGGATGATCCTCATGATGCTATTTGGGTTCAGTCTCAGGGAAGTGCCTTGGTCAGAGGTCTAGCTGAGGGACAGGCTAGCGATAACCATGCTATGAGTGCTATGTTCGCCGCCATCAGAGCATATGAGGGTCTTAAGAGTACCTACTGGACTTTGACTGGCTTACGTAGTCATGATAAGCTCAAGGTAAGAAAGCAGAAGAAGAAGCAGGCACGTGCTATAGCTAGTTTACAGGAGCAGTTGGCTGATATGAGCTTACAGCGAAACCCGGCGGTAGAGAGGTGATAGAGCTATGCAGCGGGTGCATACGTTGACTCAGGCCAACAACAATGCAGACCACATGATTGGATAGTTGGTTCAGGAGAGGAATGAAGCCTAGGATGAGAGGGACCTTCTGCTGTAGAGGGTCGATGAGCTAGAGGAGTACAACGTCAACCTACATGAGGAGTTTCACACGCTCTACAATGGGGTTGGCCCATATGCTCCTCCAGACGCCGCTGGTATGAACATCGACGACGACGACGAGGATGAGCCTATAGTTTCACCTAGGGGCGATGGTGACGTCTCTGACCCTGATGATGGCCCCAAGGAGTAGGCTAGTTGAATTGTGCTAGTGTTTAGGTCCTGTCGTGATGACCTTTCTTTTGTTGGCATGTAACCTAATGTATCTTGCTTCGAACTTATGAGACTTGGCATGTGATTGGAACTTGGCTAGTAATGCGATATCTAAACGCATAAAAGTCCAGTGTATGTATACTGGCAATTTGGTTGTATGGACGCGATGTTTGCTTTTGAAGTAACTTAATTAGTGATGTTATTTTAATTGGGATACGATTATTGTGCCTCTATTTTATTGTATGAATTTATTCTCTTCAGTAAATTTAGTACGGCATAATTTTTCCTTCACTCACAATTATTACAGCTTCACTCAATTATTACTTGTTGCTGAAATATGCAGATGACAAATACTCGCCGTACCACGTATAAGGCCGCTGAGACCGGTGCTAACGGTGCTGGGACCGATGGTGGTGGTGGAAACACGTCAACAACAATGAGCCTCCCCATGAACCGCATTTGTCATCTCCTCCCCCACTCACCCTAGAGGTGTTCCTCACACAGTTGCTCGGGAGTCAGCGTAACACAGAGCAATCCCAAAAGAACATAGAGGATTTTCTGCATACCATCGCCAACAATGTTCAGCGTGGTAACAATCAGGGTGGTGGCATTGGGGTAAATCAGTATAGTAGCTTCAAAGATTTTATGGACACCAGGCCGCCAATATTCAAGGAAGCAATAGAGCCACTCGATGCTGAAGAATAGATCAACACTATGGAAGATAAATTCTGTGTGTTGAGGATGACTGAGGTATTAAAAACTGAGTATGCTGCACATCAGTTGCAAGGACCAGCGGGAATGTGGTGGAAGCACCATCGCACAACCTTCCCTCCAAATGCTCAGATTACATGGAGAGAGTTCGCTGAGGCCTTCCATGGAGTTTATATTCCACCTAGGCTGACCGAGATGAAGTTGGGAGAGTTTTTGGCGTTGAATCAGGGCACCAAGACTGTGACGCAATATTTGCATGCTTTCAATAACTTGTGTCGTTATGCTCCCGACATGGTTGACACCAATGCTAAGAGAATCACCAGTTTCAAGAGAGGACTCAATCCAAAGATGATGAAGCATGTGGGTACCAACACCCGCGCCAGATTCAATGACTTTATCAGTGATTGTCTGAAGCAGGAAAAGAACAACAATGCCAGTACCGCAGCCAAGACTCACAAGAGAGCCCTAGAAGGTGGTCCATCCCAAGCAAGAGCACCTGCAGGAGGTTGTCCTCCCTATCATCCATCAACACCTGGCGCTAGGTTTAGGCCACCTCAGCAGAGAGGTCAGAATTTCCAGGGACACCAGAAGCCTTACAAGATGGTAGTACAGTCTAACAAGGCAGCCGCAACTGCGATACAGGGTAGTTCCAAGGGAGCTGTGGGATTTGCTGGTACAGTAAGGGGACCCTGATACAATTGTGACCAACCCGGCCACTTCTCAAGGTTCTATCCCTATCCACCCAAGAAGAAGCAGCAGACCTATAATGCTCGGGTGCATAGTATGACTGTGGATGAGATTCCTGAGGGAGAGCCCATAACCGCTGGTAAGTTTCCTATCAACCAAAACCCTACAGTTGTTCTATTTGATTCTAGATCGTCACATTCTTTTTTGAGTCAAGCATTTGCACGGAAACATGAACAACTATGCACAGAACTAGGTTATGGTTACCGTATAAGTTCAGCAGGGGCTGATGTTTTGACCAATCGGATGGTTTGAGGGGCAACCCTTGAATTAGGTAGCAGGAAGTTTTGAGTGAACCTGATAGTTATGCCTGGACTAGTTCTAGATGTCATTATAGGGATGAATTGGATGAAGGATTGGGGAGCAGTTATAGATACAGGAAGTCGGGTACTTACCCTTTAGGATCCCCTGGGTGTGGGTACTTTCCAAGTACCATTATCTCAGAGAATAGACCTTATAAGTGTGGCATGTGCTACTGAAGTTATTCCTATTCATCAGATTCTGGTAGTGTGTGAGTTTTCGGATGTATTTCTAGATGAGCTACCTGGTCTTCCGCCAGATAGGGATATTGAGTTTGGAATTGAGTTAATCCCTGGAACAGCTCCGATTTCAAGGAGACCCTATCGAATGCCTCTAGATGAATTAGTTGAGCTGAAGAAGCAACTAGAAGAGTTATCAAAAAAGGGGTTTATCTGGCCAAGCAAGTCTGAATGGGGATGTCCCGCCTTGTTTGTGAAGAAGAAGAAAGAGGGCACGTTGAGAATGTGCGTAGATTACAGGCCACTTAACACTGTAACCATCAAGAATAAGTATCCCTTGCCTCATATTGATGTTCTGTTTGACCAGTTAGCCAAGGCTAAGGTGTTCTCAAAGATAGATTTGAGATCCGGTTATCATCAGATCAAGATTAGGTCACAAGATATACCGAAAATAGCATTTTCCACCAGATACGGGTTGTATGAGTATCTTGTCATGTCCTTTGGCTTAACAAATGCTCCTACATACTTTATGTTTTTGATGAATACAGTTTTCATGCCAGAATTGGATAAGTTCGTGGTTGTGTTCATTGATGACATTCTAGTGTACTCCGAGAACGAGAAGGATCATGAAGAGCATCTGAGAATTGTCTTGACCAGACTTAGAGATCATAAGCTGTATGCTAAGTTTAGCAAATGCGAATTCTGGTTGAAGAAAGTTCCTTTCCTTGGTCACATTCTGTCAGAAAATGGAGTTTCAGTCGATCCAAGTAAGGTGCAAGAGAATATGGATTGGAAGGCACCAACCACAGTTCCTGAGGTTAGAAGTTTCTTAGGATTAGCCAGTCACTATCGTCGTTTTATACTGAACTTCTCAAAGATTGCCAAGCCAATGACAAGTCTGCTACAGAAAAATTACAAGTTCATGTGGACAGAGGAGTGTGAAGCAGCTTTCCACACCTTGCAGAAACTGTTGACCACTGCTCCTATTCTAGCACAACCAGATATCAAGAAACCATTTGATGTGTTTTGCGACACATCGAAAACTAGTTTGGGCTGTGTTCTTATGCAAGAAGGAAGAGTCATTGCTTATGCCTCACGTCAATTGAGAAAGCACGGGGGCAACTATCCGACACATGATCTTGAACTTGCTGCAGTTGTGCATGCCCTAAAAATTTGGAGACATTATCTACTTGGTAATGTGTGCAATATTTTCATAGATCACAAGAGTCTTAAGTACATCTTTACCCAACCCGAGCTGAACATGAGACATCGTAGATGGTTGGAATTGATCAAAGATTACAACTTGAATGTGCAATATCATCCTGGAAAGGCCAATGTAGTGGCAGATGCTTTGAGTAGAAAGTCACATTGCTTGAATGTGTAGCCATTACTTGAAGATGGGTTCAATCTGATGCATCCTGCTATGTTACATAGTATTCAGATTAGTTGCTCTTTGGAGAGTAAGATAATAGAAGGCCAGAAAACAGACAAGGGAATATTCCACATCAAAGAGAAAATAAAAGAAAAGCCGTCTAAGCACTTTAGAGTGGATGAACAGGGCGTGTTGTGGTTTGATGACCGTCTTGTGGTTCCCAAGGATCGAGAGCTTAGGAATAAACTCATGGATGAAGCTCATCTTTCTAAGCTATCTATCCATCCGGGAAGTAGTAAGATGTATCAAGAACTAAGACCTCGTTATTGGTGGACCAAAATGAAGAAAGAAGTTACAGCCTATGTTGCCAGATGTGACACGTGTTGTAGAGTGAAAGCTATTCATATGAAACCTGCCGGTTTGTTGCAACCTTTGTCCATACCTAGTTGGAAGTGGGATGATATAAGTATGGATTTTATCTTGGTTTGCCCACTACTCAAAAGGGACATGATTCGATTTGGGTGATTGTGGATCGTCTTACCAAGACCACTCATTTCCTACCTGTCACGACAACTTATCGACCACCTCAATATGCCAAGAAGTATATTGCAGAAATTATGAGGTTGCATGGCATACCAAAGACTATAGTATCTGATAGAGGGCCACAGTTCACGGCTCACTTTTGGGAACATTTGCACAAAGGCTTGGGAACTAGTTTGATTCGTAGTACCACTTATCATCCTCAGACAGATGGTCAGACTGAATGAGTGAATGCTATTCTAGAGGATATGTTAAGAGCCTATGTGTTGTCTTCTAGGGGATCATGGGAGTCATGGTTACCATTAGCTGAGTTTGCTTACAACAATAGTTATCAAGAAAGCATCAAGATGGCTCCATTCGAAGCTTTGTATGGTAGAAAATGTAGAACACCACTAAATTGGGTCGAGCCAGGAGATAGAAGATATTATGGCATTGACTTTGTAGAAGAGGCCGAGAAGAAAGTTCATATTATTCAACAAAATATGAAGGGCGGCCCAATCGTGTCAGAAAAGTTATGCAGACAGAAGAAGGAGACCCCTTGTATTTGAAGTTGGTGACTATGTTTATCTGAAGGTCACGCCAATGAAGAAGAAACGGTTTGGAGTCCGAAGAAAGCTTGCTGCTAGATTCGTAGGACCATACAAGATCTTGGAAAGAAGAGGTCCAGTAGCTTATAAGATAGAGTTACCTGAGACAATGAGTACCGTATTTCCAGTTTTCCATGTATCGCAACTCAAGAAGTGTTTGTGTGTTCTGGAGGAAAGAATAGAACCTCAGGGCATCAAACATGAATGTTCCGGAGGAAAGAATAGAACCTCGGGAAACAATAGTTATCAACAAAACATGCTCGTGAAACATGAATGTTGCATACACTTGTTTAGAGTTATTTTTGCCCTAATTATGCTTGCTAGGTTAATAAAACATGTTTGGCTATAATTGTAAATCATCTAGAATTATTTAGCATAATTTTTGGAGCAAAGCTTGTATTCAAACTTTTGACAAAATATGCTTTTGAAATTATTATTGAAAATGGTCAAAAATCCTCTCTATTTAGCTTTTGCTTCCCAATTCAAAATCTATGCAAAATTTTTAGTTGGTCCCTAAAGCAAAGTTGTAGAGGATTAAATTCTAAGCAACTTTTATTTTTGGTCCATTTTCAAAAGAAGTCATTTTCTTGCTCAAAATGATACTTGAAAACTGATATTTGAAAACTCATTGAAAATAGAATTTGAAAAATTGTTTCTCTCTTTTAACGGGCCGCCGCCTCACTTCTGGCCCACTAGCCGAAGCCGGCCCAGCGATCTCCCCGCGCCCGCGCTCTCGCCTCGGCCTAGCCCACCCCGCGCGCTGTCTTCCTTCTCCCCTGCATGCGCATACATGTCCGACCGCGTCAGGCACGCCGTGCCTCATGGCGAGCGCATGCCGGCGACGCTGGCCGGGTGGCGTCCCGTGGCCCCCGCAAGCAAGCGTGCCTCGCCGTTTTCAAGCCACCGTAGCTTCGCTTCTCCCAACACTTCTCATTTTCCTCTCCCGCGCTGCGTCTCTGCCTCGCCCCGCACCGAGATCTGCTCGCACCGCCATCGCCACCGCAGCCCCGCCGGTGAAATTGGCCGCCGGTGGTCCACCATTGCCCGCAATAGAGCACACATCGCTCCGCCTCGCTCCCCAACACCTGGTGCTCGCTGTAGGGACACCATTTGAGCAAGGTATAGCTACCTCGCGCATTTTTGCCGCCGTCGGTCATGGCGCCGCCGCGCTTGACCCCGCCGTGGAAGAGCTTCCCCCCGTCCCTTCTCCATCCCCTCGAGTAACCTGCTTGGGTTCACCATCTTCTTGTGGACCCAGCGTGCACTCTCGCTTGCCCGGTCATGGCCAGCAACGGTCGCCGGCCCGCTGGCAGCGACCGCACCGCCGTGGCGCCTGGAACGCCGGCGTGGCGTGGCCGTCTCGCCTCGTCCGAGCTAGGCCAGGCCGGCCTTGGACCGGAGCCCCAAGCTAGGCCATCGCCTTTCCCTTCGCTTGGTTGCACAGGCCGAAAGCGGTCGTGGGCCAATCGTTTCCATGGGCCGGCCTAGTAGTAATAGGAAAATTGTTTTTGGTTTTTCTTTTATTATTTGGGAAGAGAAATACTTTGGAAAATATTTGTGTACTCATTTTGGCTCCAAATTTGTTGAAACAAATTTTGTTGTATTCCTTGTCACCAGATCTACATGATAAAAATATTGCATGTCATTTTTGAGATACTTTAATGTAGAGCTTTATTTAATTCTTGATATTACTGATATCTTGTAAAATGTGTAGTAAAACCTATATGTATCAGAAAAATATGATTCAAAGTTTGTTACTCTTCTTGTGTAATGTACTTCCTAGGAAAAATATATGCCATGCATGTCTTGTAGAAAAATTATGAGGTGTAGTTCAAGTACCTTTAATGGCTGATTTTTGTTATTTTTGCTAGAGAGCAAAATTTGTATAAAACATGCATGTGATAATTTTTGTACAGTGATTATTTACTGTTTAGAACCTAGGAAAAATACTAAATCTGTTGTTTGACACTTTTCATAATACAAAGTATTTTCATGTTCATAATTATGCCATAGCTTGTCATTTTTGTGTAGGCTACTCCACTTATTCAATTGCCATAAAAATCTGATGGTAGACTACTTAGGGTAGTACTGTGCTATGGTAATTTTCTAAGATTTTTCTAAGCTATAAAAATAGATGTTGCTATTCAAACATATTATTAATTAGGGTTTAATCAAATGTTGCTTTATGCATGATTAAGAAAGTAGTGAAGATTTGGTGTATCTTTGAAGCATTTAATGAGATGTGTTGACTTAGCATATTAGTAGTAGAAGAGAATGTAGTAGATGGCATGTGCTTGTAGTACATGTTCTTGGATGATGTTGACTACCTTGCATTCAAGCATATCCCTTGTGTTCATTTCATCCGATGTACCTTTTGCATAAGCACTTAAGCATCTGCATCATACAGGATCACAAATCGAGAGCCTAGTCGTCATACCCGAGGAGCCCGAGGAGCAGCTCGAGGTGCAGCCACAGGAAGTGACCGAAGCAGACGAGGAGGACGTTGAGGAACTTCCAGAGTGCCCCGATCACCGCCCGAGCTCCTTCGAGAGAGGCAAACCCCGGAGCATTTTTCTCCCCGGTTTGCAATTATTAATTAAATGCTTTACTTTAATTGATGCATTACGTTCAGGAGTTGTTTGCAACTGTTGCTGCATTATACCTTGTTTACCTTTGTTATACTATATCCTTGTTACCCTGGTATCCGCAGTCAAGTCAATGCTTAGCTGGCTTAGACCGATAGAAGTCGGGTGATTTCTTGTCACCTATGAGCTATAGGTGGTTACCTAGATCTGCTTGGAGAACTATGTAGTCATGGTATAACTAAGTGTTAATTGAAGTTGAGACCGGATGGAGACTTACAGAGTTTTGGACTGTAGTGCTTTCTGTCTATGTCGATTAAAGACCGACCGTTGTTGGGCCTCAGGTCATGTTGAACGCATGCCTTACATTTAGCTGGCCGAATAAAGTACCTTTCGATCGCGAAGCTGGAAGATTATTCGGGCCGAGTAGATTGCCCGCAGTGCACTGTGCCAGAGCAGGTGTGGTAGGACATGGGGGGCGCGATGATAAGACCAAAGGGCAGTCGGTCGGCCCCTGGGTACATGTGGTTCCTAGCAAACTCAAGATTTTCCTGGATAGTTGACTCGGTGACCGATACCTCACTTTAGCGGGTGAGTGAGGTTTGTGTAAGGAATAAATCACCGGCTGGTTAGGAATCGATTCGAATCGCCATCGCTCCTGGATAGTGAGCACTTGACTTGAGTGACTTCATCGTAGTAATGTTGATGGAACACTTGGACAGTTATAATGAATATGACATTATGGAAGTTGTTAATGATCATTGGTTATCATTATTTGCTTAATCACATGCTTGCTCTAGTATAGGTGCAAATGTAGTCGACAGGTTAATAATAATTAACTTGACAATAATGCTTTTGGAAAGGTTCTTGAAATGCTAAAAATGCCTCTTTTTACAAATGAGTCAGCTACCCTACTATAAAGCCCTTCATAATCCTTGGGGTCACTTTATATTCGGTTATGTTGGGTAAGTCTAGCTGAGTACCTTCTTGTACTCAGGGTTTTATTCCCACTTGTTGCAGATGGGTAGATGTATTACGGCTACTGTATCAACTGCCTTTATCCTATGATGGGTGATGCTTAGGACCATGGGCATGGTCATTCCTTATGTCTCATCTAATGCTTTTGTTGGAGATGATCATTAGCTGGCACTGTATTTGAACTCCGTGTGAGTGTGTGTGGTTTTGAACAAATGGCTTCCACTACTTCTATTTGAACTCGTTTTGTAATAACTATGTTTAAACTCTGAGGTAACTGTGATGCGAACTTTTATGTAATATGTGATGGTGACCGCTAAACTTATTACGATCTTGGCTGGTATGTGAGTTGGTTTGAAATCCTTCATGATTTCACGGACTATCGGGTTATACGGGCTTAAGTTTGCTAAATCGTCTGCTTTGGCGGATGATTTTCTTACTTAATTTCATATAATTGGTCGGTTCTGTTACACAAGACATCAGCAGAGGGTGAGGCACGGGTGAGAAGGAACCAAGAGAATGCCTAAAAAAAGGTATACCACCATGACATGGGATCAGGTGGCTATGATACTGCCATTCCGAAGTGGCAAAAAATGGAAACGAATATTATTACCAAGGGGATCGAACCAGAATCAGCCAAGTGGCCCCCACACTCGAAGAATTGGTTTTTTAGTCATGGGGGAAGACTCGACCCACATACCGGCCTGGCAGTGTATGGGCAAAAACTCAAAATAGCAGCACGCCGATTGACTTTTGCTATAGAAGCTAAAGAGATTGGTGTGTTCATCGAGAATTGGTTTATTACCAAGGGAGAAGGATGAGCTGACGTATGCCATCGAGACTGCTGAACACACTGGCCAAACCAGAGGCTTAGGACGCAACACTCCATGGGTTCATGGTTTCCCTAATGACAGGGAAACCTACCGAAGCCGCCAGAGAAGCAAGGAGGAGCAAGCAGCGCGGGTGACAATGTTGGAGGAAATGGTGCTTGAAGCAAAGGAGCGAGAAAAAGCAATGGAAGCAAGAATGTAGGAAGAAATCAGAAAGCAAGTGCAGATAGCATTGAGTGCCCAGAGGCAGGCATCAGAGCCAGGAATGAATGTTAATATTAGCCCCCCTGGTCAGTTGAAAAGTAGCTGCGCTTCCACTGAGCTGCCAAAGCAAGATGACGAAGTGCTGCGCTTCCCCATGGATGATGTCACTACTCCAATGACATCAATTGAGCTACATGTTCCAAGGGGGAATGACACAATCAAGGTTGTTGTCAGTGTTTTTACTCCTCCAGACCCTACTAAGACACCAAGAATCCATGGGGCACCAATACAACCTGGATATGCTAGGGTCGCAGTGGATAAAGTGAGCAAAGGTTATGAGGATCTAGCTCTTGACATTCCTGGAGGTGATGGAGAGAAGACTCTAGGAGAAGCAGAGAAGGCATATATACTATGGCGCAAGCACTGCATCATTATCCCTGGGGCGTCTGCTCCACCGCCAGCAGACATTAGGTGCGGACAAAAGTTAACAAAACAATTTTTTGATAATTTTCTATGGGCATGACTAATAATAAGCATTTACTTATATCTCATTATTTTTTGTACTCACAAAGCAGGGCCTCCGCCAACCAAAGTCTAGCTGTTGCTTCTCCCGACCATCATAGTGCTCAGGGCAATGATGATGCCTTCGAAGGCACTGCTGCATCCCCACCATCTCCAACTCCTCTGCCACCTCCAAGGAAGTCCACAACACCTCTGCCGAGGTCTCCAACGCCTCCGCCTCCTCCAAAGTCTGCACTACCTCCAAGGCGGTCTCCAACGCCTCCCCCGCCTCCAAGGAAGCCAGCCCCTAAGTGGTCCGCCCCGCAAACGAAGCTGTTGCCCTGCCCACTGGCAAAGAAGCAGAAAGCAAATACTCATCCAGTTATTCCCCAAAAACTACCTTATGAGAAAAGTGAACAGGAATTAAAGGATGCGGTACAAAAAGAAGTAACAGATTTCTTTGAAGGTGCAAAATAGGCACGACGAGCGAGGGAGAACCCAGAGCCATCATACTTCTTCCTACCTCCAGATCAGCTAAGAAAGAAGTTGGAACAAAAAAAATGAGATTCTCTTAAGAGCGCCACGAAACAACCAATATCGGACTATGACCGCTCTCTCACCAAGTCATATGAGACGGCGCAAAAAAAGAAGAGAGTAGGGAAAGGTGTTGCACAACTCGGACAACAATTGCAATAATCAATCCCCCCTTGTCGTTCCTAACGAATATGGTTCAAACTTAAACTTAGTGGCGGAGGTAGGCGGCTATGAGTCGTTTCTTTGGTTTTATGAGGAAACTGGTTTGAACCTTGCCGAAGTGCTCGCTGAAGGACCATCTGCTCCGGAAGTGGATCCTTACAAGAAATTTGTACCAGGCCAGAGTCTATACAACCTAGAGAAATTAGGTGAACTGGGTACGCAAATGTACATGCTAAACGGGTGGTACATGTCGGCGTCTGCGGGACAAATCTATCTTTCTGTCGGAATTAGAAACCACCATTGCTTTCGTGGCAATGACATTATCTATGTCGAGCTTGCAGAATTACACCAACTATGCCACCTGGACTCTCTCGACAAAAGTCTCATTAGCTGCTATTGTCTGTAAGTGTGATTATTTTCTACTATATTCACAATTTCTTTATTATATATTCATAATATATATATTCACAATTTTCATGTATGCAGATATGAGATGACAGAACTTAGAAAGAGAAAGGATAATGATGTTGGGTTCGTTGATTCGTATGTCGTATACAAACACCCTAACCCTCCGAAGGATTATAAGCCTCAACCTGAGAGAAATCTCATGAATTTCTTAGTGAACCAACGCGACAAGAAAGGAGATACTCTTCCCCTACAACTTCAAGTGAGTGTTATTATAAGTAATTAATGTCGATCATATATATGGGACATCAATATTTCCTTACTAGCTAGTTACCTCTCTCTCTCTCTCTCACACACACACACACACACACACACACACACACACACACACACACACACACACACACACATATATATATATATATATATATATATATATATATATATATATATATATATGTTTATGCAGCAATCACTGGATATTGATGGTCATCGATATGGCCAATAGTAGATTGAAAATCTTAGACTTGTTGAGAAAACCGCAAACGGAGTATCAAGACATGATAGATATTATACAAGGGTAATTAATTTAGTTTCTCTATAACAACATATATATATAATGGCGCCGATCTCTCAACAATTATTAAAGGTTAAATTATTTTTTTATTCTATTGGGAGCAGGGTTTGGAAAAGGTTCACTGAGGAACAAAAAATAAAACATTGCAAAGCGCCACTGGGTGTAATCGCACACAAAGTAAGTACTATAACTACACATTTATATTCAATTAACACCATATGATGATTTCAATTCACCCTAATTGATTTTTTTATCGTAAAAGTGGGTTCTAAGGCAGGAGTAGGGTAACAACTATTGCGGATACTATGTTTGCGAGTTCATCATGGCATACTCAAAGAGAACTCCTGAAGAGCAACTCAAAGTATGTATATAAATACTTTTTCCTTTATATTATTTCGATCGTATATTTACAATTTCTTTATTACTCTCATTTGTATAAGTAATTACATGAGCAATACACATACATATATATATATATTAATACTTTTTCCTTTAACTTTTATTAAAGACTGAATGGTTGAGGAAAAGAGTCATACGACTTGACCAACTTAAAGCAATTCGAGAGACTATAGCAGGATTTCTAAATGACCAGGTCATCAACCCCAACGGCGAGTTCTACAATGACCCGAACGAAACGTGGATGCCAAATCTAGAGGAGTGAATTGCTAAGGACATAAAGACATAAACAATTTATATATCAAACCTTTTGTAATATATATATATATATATATATATGTATATGTATGCACATATTATATGTACATAAAATAACGGGTGTATATATATGATCATCATATATATATGCATGCACGCGTATATTCGTTTGTTATTTATGTACAAAGTTCGAACGAAAACTTATGCGTGCCAAGTACACATATATATTACTATTAGCAGCGTATTTGAAAATGTATTTTAATATCAAAACTAATCATTACATGAAAAAAAACCAAAAATAGAAACTAGAAAAAGAGAAAAAAAAGAGGGACATTTAGTCTCGGTTGGTGTTTCCAACCGGGACTAAAGGTCCTGTCCCGTGGCAGTCCCTGGCCAGGCCTGGAGGCCCTCTTTACTCCCGGTTGGTGTTTCCAACCGGGACTAAAGGTCCCCCTTTAGTCCCGGGCGTCAAGCCGGGACTAAAGGAGGGTACCTTTAGTCCCGGATTGGTGCTCCCGGTTGGGAAACCGGAACTAAAGGGGTTTCCCAACCGGGAGCAAAAAGCCTTGCTGCACCAGTGTTGCCTTCTCTAATTTTGGTAAGAATGGATGTAAAAATATATAAGTTTAATTCATAAATGCAAGAATTTTTTATTTCTAAGAAAGTTCTGCAGCAACGCGCGGCGAATCCTTCTAGTTCTAAAGTCAATATCACTACTGGCCTGCAAAAATACAAACAATACTTATTGTTTGGCACATTTGAGGATTGATATCACTGTGGCCTCTCCTAGTACTCCATGTGGCCACAGTCTTCCGCATTAATTAGCTCTCCACATATAGGACACAGAAGCATACTCTGCGTGCCGTGGGATTTTCTTAAAGATAAATCTTTTTTATATATAACATTATTTTATGGTATTCTATATATTGTGTGTATATATATGAATTTGACTTGCATGTTATTTTATTGTATTGGATCTAGTAAATAAATGGTAAGCTAATAGAAGAAAATCCAATAGAATATTTGATCACATTATAGAAGAATAGGTGTGAAACAAATAGCATATGTCGATGACTTTACGTTAATAGATTAAAGATTAAAAGTATTGCACATAACAGAAATAGCGTGGATATTTTTTTGTAATTAATAAGGGATGACATGTATAGCTTGCATGAAAAGGATTGCAAATTAGTGGGACACTTAGTGGAGAATGATGTGGACACTTTGCATGAAGAGAGAAAACATCATAAAGTTCCGCAGCAACACGCAGGAAATCCTTCTAGTTCTAAAGTCAATATTACTACTGGCCTGCAAAAATACAAAGAATACTTATTGTTTGGCACATTTGAGGATTGATATCTCTGTGGCCTCTCCTAGTACTCCATGTGGCCACAGTCTTCCGCATTAATTAGATCTCCACATATAGGATACAGAAGCATACTCCGCGCGTTGCCGTGGGATTTTTTTTAAAAATAAATCTTTTTTTATATATAACATTATTTTATGGTATTCTATATATTGTGTGTGTATATATGAATTTGACTTGCATGTTATTTTATTGTATCAGATATGGTAAATAAATGGTAAGCTAATAGAAGAAATGCCAATAGAATATTTGATCACATTATAGAAGAATAGGTGTGAAATAAATAGCATATGTAGATGACTTTACGTTAATAGATTAAAGATTAAAAGTATTACACATAATAGAGATGATGTGGATATTTTTTGTAATTAATAAGGGATGACATGGATAGCTTGCATGAAAAGGATTGCAAATAAGGGATGACATGGATAGCTTGCATGAAAAGGATTGCAAATTAGTGAGACACTTAGTGAAGAATGATGTGGACACTTTACATGAAGAGAGAAAACATCTAGTGAGGTTTAGCTTTATAAGAGTATTTGATATACTCTGTAATAAAGAAGGAGAGTGTGCTATGTCTTCCTCAAGAAACTAGCAAGACATAGAATCCAACCTTTTTGCGAGGCCCATATAGACTTGGAACCAATCAAACACTACTTACCCATATGTTTTGCCCAATAATTAATAAATAAAAATATATAATATGATAATTAATTATGTGGTTCATGTGCTAGACACAACACATCGGAATAGTAATAGATAATGCTTTCTACCGAGCGTTCGGTCGGCCGGATGCGCGCATTCACTGGGCCTGCGGATAAGGTCTGATCGGCCCATTATTAAAAAAAATCTGGATGCTTCCACTGAGGGAACCGCCTCGTGACACGCGCACTGTGCCTCATGTCAGACCTGCCTCGGGCCATGCGCACCTAGATTAAAAAAAATCTGGGTGCTTCCACTGAGGGATGTTGCATATGTTGCAGTGGTTATACACATATGTTGCAAATGTATGTTTCAATTGTTTCACCTGGTTTCAATATGTTGCACCACGCGCTCTGACACGCGGGCATGCACGCGTTGCATGCACCCATCCAGCGCTACCTATCTTTGTTATGCGGGCTAGCTCCAATAGTCAGAAGTGCACGCAACAGACGGTCGGTGCACAAATCGCCGAGCACTCCCTAGTCAAAAGTGCATGCGCACATGACGCAGAACCATGGACCCTTACAGCACCAGCCTTGGTCCCCATGGTGGAGCACGCAGCCGGGGTCAACACGGGTACGCGTGTTGTGCTCCCACCCTCTCTCGCATGCAGTTGGGCGTGCCCCATGCACATGCTCTCCCATGCAGACGTAACAGTAGCACGCGTGGGCCCAGCAACAGCAGGCGCGGGGCGCAAAGCACCAGCCTGTTCGGTTGGCTGGTTCGTATCGTTGCTGGTTCGTAAAGAAGTACTGCTGGCTAGTTTGTGTGAGAGAAAAATACTGTTCTGGCTGAAAATTTACGATCGTTTACGACAAGCCACAGCCAAACGAACAGGCTGCACGTGGGTAGGCGCAACAGCAACAGTATGCTCAGGGCGCAGCAAGCCAGCAGGTGCAGTAGCAGCATGCGCGGATCCAGCAGTAGGCGGAGAACACAAAAGCACACGTACAGGCACAGCAGCATGCGAGTGCGCGGGCGTCCGGACACTAGCATGGCCCACTAGTAATCTATAGGCTTTGCCTTGATACGACTAAGAAGCAACGTTAGACACTTTAGATGTTTTGGACTAGGGATTTAGCAATGGGCCGGGCCACACCGAGACTTTGGACGGTGACTGTACGTCTTACGATGGATCAAAGACCCTTGAGTTGGGTTGGGCCGCCGCACCACCGTACCTTTCTCTCCAAACAAAACATGTTGCGTGCTGTCTTTTATGCCTTTTATTTATTTAATAAAAATAAAATACATATGCGGATGCTAAGAGCATCTTCAATAGTTCCAAAACAAATAATTGGTAAATCAATGAATTCTCCAAGTGGCTCAAAAAAGTTAAGAGCATATTTGGTGCTTCCTCCAATAGTTAAAAATTCAGTTTCTAAAATATAGAAGGCAATTTTGTATTAGAAATCATATAGTATTTTCAAATCACCTTAACCACATTTATACTTTATTTCTCTCTTGTACATTTATGTTAGAAACCCTGTTCTACTCCTCATTCTTCTCCACGTCCTTCCACCTCCAGATTGGCTGATCGATATGCACGCTTATATTTTCATGTAATTTGAGTCGGTTTTCCCGGGTGCAAAAGGATTAGGAGTTGTTGCAGAGCAGTTTTTTCAACCTTGCTAAAAAATAAAGATTGGGATAGTGTCGACGAAATATGGTCGGCAGTCCATCTAGGGGTATGTCCATGATGGTAGATTGTCGGTAGACGGTGCGTGTAATCAGGAACCAGATGGTTACAGAGGCACAAGACACAAGATTTATACATGTTCGACCGCCGTGTTGGCGTAATACCTACGTCCTATGTCTCATTATTCTGTATTGATTGAGGTGATCCATTGTAGATCGATTGTTCCTTTGAGAGGGACCCCTGCCTCTCCTTATATAGTATGGAGGAGGAGGGTTACAAGTAAAGTATTATATTTGGTACTATTACAATATCTAGTACAACTTGTAATCTTGCTGTGCACGCCTCGATCTTACGGGCCGGGCCACCTCAGATGGTGCGGCCCATGTACCATCTTGTGGTACCCGGGGGTATATCCCCCACAGCTAGTCCCCGAGCGCCATGTATTCTGATGCGACACACCATTTTAACCTTCTCCGAACAGTGAGGCTTGAGTTCTTGACATCTCCGACCACCGTTGTCGCCGGAGAAGTAGGTTGTCCGAAGAATGTATGGTGCTCTTAAGAAGAAAGAAAAAGATTTCTGTCCTGGGAAGTGTGCCCACTTGGGTTTTTGTGAAGAAACGTAAGTGTGTCTTGAAGCGTAGCATCTTTGATCGTCAGAGGCGTAGTGGTCGAAAAACAAGCACATTCACCGCAAGGTGAAGTGTGCCCACTTAGTCCCCGAGCCTGGTAGTAGGTGACGTAGGCACATGGTGCCAGGGTCTAAAAAGAATTCCTAGTTAAGTTGAGAATCTAATTGTCGTACAGGCGATACGAGATGCACCGACAGGTGCATCGTACCGATGTAGTCCCCGAGCTTGCTGGAAGGCGAGGTATGAGCCTTGTAGCAAGGTCTAAGTGAGAAAAAATATCCCAACTGTATGCGAGTTGCCAGTCACATGTAGTCGAGATGCAAAGTCCCCGAGCCATAGTCGGAGAGTGGTCGAGGCAGTCCCCGAGCATAGGTCGAGGAGCGAGCGACAAAGTCTCCGAGCTGTGGTCGGAGAGTGATCGAGGCAGTCCCCGAGCGTAGGTCGAGAAGCGAGCGACGAAGTCCCCGAGCTGTTGTCGGAGAGTGATCAAGGCAGTCCCCGGGCGTAGGTCGAGAAGCGAGCGACGAAGACCCCGAGCATAGCTCAAAATTCCTGTAGTATAAATATGTAGAATGGTAGTACATGATGTACAAAATAATAAATATGGAGAAAAAATCAGCGATGAAGAAATAATGCTCAGCAGTCACTTGTAAATGAGCATGATGTGATAAAGCAGTTGGTGCTTTGTAAACATCAGTGTTAATGTGAAGTTCGTGTTTATACTTAATATAAATTGCCCGACCAGTTAGTATGTAGCTGAGTCTCCAGCCCTAGCTAGCCCGTTAACCATAACGCGGGGCGCGGAGCCCATGCATGTGTAGGAAGAACAAAGCGTCGCTAAGGAGCCGCTGTCGACCACCCGTAACGCAGAGGGCAGATGCTCGTGCACGTGTAGGGAGGAGCCGGAGATAGGGCCTTTTCTAGAGACATCGAGCGTCAACATGACTGGTCGAGGATTTGCATTAAGTATAGTTGTATGTTAGATTGTATACATGGACAAACGTTATTTGAAGAATAACCATGACGAGGACGTTGTGGAGAAACGTCGTAATGAAAATTATATTAAATATAAATATTAGAAGTGTACTTATCTTTGGATAGAAATCTGGTCGATGGCGATAAAGTTGTCCGATCCTCGTACTTTTCGACCTGTTGTGACGGTGGTCGCGGTTGTCATAGCGCCATTCTTCGTGGCGATCATCATTGCGACGTGGTCTGGTGGTCGAGGTGGTCAGAGCTCGGGCGGAGCCTGGTGGTCGAGGTGGTCGAAGCTCGGTGGAGCCGCTCGGGACGTGGTCGACGTGGTCTGGTGGTCGAGGTGGTCGGAGCTCAGTGGAGCTGCTCGGGACGTGGTCGACATGGTCTGGGTGGTCGGAGCTCGGTGGAGCCGTTCGGGACGTGGTCGACGTGGTCTGGGTGGTCGGCTCGGTCAACTCACTTGAAGGCTCGTCGAGACTTGCCAGACAGCTCGGATGGTTTGCTTGATGGATCGGCGTGGTTGGATGGCCGCTTCCTTCTATGTAGATGTATATACGTATATACAAGCTACATATGTTGTTGGCTTTTGCATGGCTTCCCTAGATCATGCACGTCTTCTATTGATCGAGTCTTCACTCTTGAGGCTATCGGACACCAGGGCATCATGCATGTAGGCATGTAGTGTGGCTCGATTGGATCTTGTCGTGTGACGACCGCAAGTGCAGTCGGAGTCCTGACAAAATAATCATACGCAGATGTAGATATCTAGACACGTATATCGTAGAATATTAATTTAAAGATTAAATAATTGACTTAGCTTATGTGAAGTCAAGGCATCGCCTGATCAGCGCTGATGGAGAATCTCTCCATGGATGCATGCGTATATGCACCAGCCAATCAAATATCTTGGATCAAATATCTTTGATGAATTAAATCTGACTTGCATATGTATGCGTGTGTACGCGTGCATGCAGCAGCTAGCCATCTGATGGATCATGAACGTGGTCGTGGTCATGCTTGCTTGACGCGACGCCGATGCTTGTATGTCTTGATCGTCGGACTTTGATCTAGTTCGATGCTAGACCAAAACTCATGGAAGTGTGTCAGAGATGAACACAGAGTTGTAGTCGACTTGTTCCTAGTCGATGACACATCAGTCGAAGCAAGCTGCCGCGAGGTCACGTCGTGTCACCGCGGACGATGCTGATGAGAAAATCGCCATCTGATTCGCCGGAAGATCAGCACGCACAATCCCTAAAAGGGGACCCCTAACTGGCGCGCCACTGTCGGCGAAATATGGTCGGCAGTCCATCTAAGGGTATGCCCATGATAGTAGATTGTCGGTAGACGGTGCGTGTAATCAGGAACCAGATGGTTACAGAGGCACAAGACACAAGATTTATACAGGTTTGGCCGCCGTGTTGGCGTAATACCTACGTCCTGTGTCTCATTATTTTGTATTGATTGAGGTGATCCATTGTAGATCGATTGTCCCCCCCTGAGAGGGACCCCTGCCTCTCCTTATATAGTCTGGAGGAGGAGGGTTACAAGTAAAGTATCCTATTTGATACTATTACAATATCTAGTACAACTTGTAATCTTGCTGTGCACGCCTCGATCTTACGGGCCGGGCCACCTCGGATGGTGCGGCCCATGTACCATCTTGTGGTACCCGGAGGTATATCCCCCACAGATAGGGTTTTAGAAACTCTTGAGATGCTCTAATACACGAACGCTTATCTACTCTTATGAATGTACGCACAAGTAATGCCCCTCCAACTTATTCAAGAGATTGATTCAATATTTGTTTAGATAATAGAAAGAGTTTCTGGCTTCATCCTCGGTGAAGAGAAGTTAGACCAACTTGTTACAACTTACTTAACAACTCCGGTTAAATAAAGTTCTTATGAGAAAACCAACTCAAAACCCAATTCTAAACAAAGAAGGCCATCCATAGGACGTAAATAGACTTATTACCGCGGTCTCAAGAGTTCGACAAGCCTCCGCCATGAGCGTTTGTTGATCCTCACACCATTGTAATTGGGCCTAGAACCAAAGCCAATGGATAACACATGCAAAAAAAGAAAATTGGGTCGACATTTATCAAAAACAATATTTTTATATTTTAAATCCACAAAGTTATTGTAGGCACCTTATAGAGAAGCACATGACCTAGACACCTCATTGGAACACAACAAAAAATTATGAACGCGTACACAGATAATGCCAAAAATATGCTCAAGAGATCGACTCGATATTCGGGAGCATCCGGCCACGCTATCTGATTCCACCCGTCGGTCTCTCAACAGAAAACGATTGGAGCGCTGGAGCGCATTTGTCCCCGCGTAACAGAACGGAGCAAGCGCGCGTCACACGCGGCGGCATGTCCCCACCACGCTGCCATCCCCCACGTCACTCCATTCCCGCCGTGCCACAGTCCTTCGCCGCGCCCCCTTCCCCTCCGCGCTGGCCTCTGCCGCGCCCCATCCCTGTCCTGCCCCTGATATCTTGCACATACATATGCAAGATCTACTTTCGTAACATCTAAATGAAACACTTGCAATATACGTCTAAAACAGATGAAACATTTGGAACATACACTTGAAGTGTATAACCATTGCAACATATGCAACATCCCGATTTACTCTTACAACATCGTTATAAAACAATTGCAACATACCTTTGAAAACAACTGAAACATTTGAAACATACATTTGCAACATGCGCTTTCAGCGCAACATCTCCTTGCTGCTTCGGCGAATGGAGGCTCGTCGGCGCGTGTAGGTCACCGGTGTAGAGCCCGCCGACAACACGGAGCTAGGGGCGACGCAGAGGGCGGGGTGGGGTGGTGGCACGGGCGGTGGTGACAACGCAAAGGGCAAGACGGCGTGGCAGCAGTGGCGCAAAGTGCGGGTGTGGACGCAGCGGCAGCGATGACTACGTAGAGGGTGGGTGGGGACGGCAGCGGTGACAACATGCAAAAGGAGTGTAGCGTGCGCATCTCGGACGACGGACGCTCGCGTCTAAGCATTACACCGTTCGATATTATGTTTTTAGATGTTAAATCAACAAAGTTACTGTAGGTACCTTTTTTTTTAAAGAAGTTGTCGTAGGGACCTTATCGACAGGCACATGACCAAGACACCTCGCTACAACATATGAATATCTATCGACCCATAACTGGTTGAAACTTGAGGCCCAGTGGGCGCCCGCACTCGTGCTCACGGCCCTGGTCCTGGGAGCCCCTGCACCTGTCCAGCCTGCATGCACGCACATGTTTGTTCTGTTCGTCAGATCATTCAGCTGCAGTGTTTTGTATAGAATAATCGCGGAGTATGTACTATCAAACTGTTTAGTACATCTCAAAATCATCAAATACTAAGCTTTCTGTTTACATCATTGACTAGTCAATTTTATATTAGAAAAAAAAAGAGATAGTTGAGGAGATATCCTGTGACTAGTACAGTGCTTTACATCCTTTCAGGATTTTAGCAAAATAATGATGGTTATATTTTGCTCATCATTCCGTTCAAGAAACAATGATATATAGTTATATTTTCATTTTCAACCTAATATAGTTATATTTTGCTCATCATTCCGGTCAAGGGCGTATTTAGAGTCTCGCCCGACCCCAAGGGCGCGGGCTCCGTCTCGCCCGACCCGAGGGCGCGGGCTCCATCTCGCCCGACCCTGAGGGTCTAGATTCGATCTACAACGGGAACACAGGCCCCACGGGGGTCCGCACCATCTCCGACCACTACGGGTATAAGAGTACGAACCCAGGGTCAAACCTCTAACACTGGGAAGGAAGCGGGCATGTCTCAACGTGACTCGTGGCCACGACGGACCATACCTGGGGACTCACGTCGCCAACAGTGTCGGGCGTGCCGGCGCTGTGCTGCCTAATCCCCGTACGTCTTCTGACAGGAGTACCTATTGACCACGTCGCCCGTCGGAACAAAGTGGAGCGCCACGACCTGCTAACAACGCCTGCGTATAGCACCAGTGATGAACAGTACCACGATGTGGAGCCGTCCCCATCATCATCTACAAGACTGGCGGGACCCGCATAAAGAAGATGAAGGACGCCGTGACCCTGGAGGCCTTCTTTTCACTCGTTTATCTCTCTCATGTAACATGCGCCTTCCCCTTCATCTATAAAAGGGGAAGCAGGACGCCTCACGGCTGGGAGGAGGGGAAGAGCGGAACCAGACTCAACTCTGTTCGATCCTTTCATCAGAGACTAGGGACCTTCTTTCTCGCCCGTTTGTAACCCCTACTATAAACTAGTGCCGGTAACACGAGCAGCAGCAGACTGGACGTAGGAACATTTCGCCCGAACCAGTATAAATCTTTGTGTCCCCCGAGCACATCATCCGGGCCAGACGCGCAAATCACAAATTTACTCGTCAGTGGTTCAAAACACCGACAGTTGGCGCGCCAGGTAAGGGCCTTTTGCGTGTCTCGTCGTCCACAAAAGGCCACGGATGGCTAGCCATGGTGTTAGCTAGGTCTCGGACGCGCACGTGCGTTTTGGGAGCCTAGATTTCTTCATCACCACAGAGGGAGAGTTGGCACGGGCTCCCGCCCCCGTCCAGCCTCTTCACTCCACCGGCCTCGACGCAATCGTCGAGGCCCTCGAGGAGCTGCAGCTTCAAGCCTCGGAGGCCCATGCCCCCATGAGCGACCAACTTATCGGCTTCGATTACGAGAAGCCGGCGCACCAGCTCGACACCTTCCTGGGACCCCGACCGTCCCGAGAGGACCTGCGCTGCCTCACCTTCTCATTCATCAACGTCATGATGCAGCTTGCCAGAGGGGAACCGCTCTCCCCGGAATACCTCACCCGAAGCGCCCCTACAACATTCTTGAAAGTGCATTTGCCCCCTATGTGGGTTTTGGTGTATTGGTGACATCCAAATTAGGGACTAATGTAATCTTAATGAGATATATCGCAGCTATTAGTCCCATGAAAGACTCAAAGAGTTGATAAAGATGAAATGGTATCCCTCAATTCTTGAAGCTGTAAAGGCGGACGAACTCAAAACGCTCTCCAAAGGTTTTAATTTTGTTTTTGAGTTTAGAATCTATCGTACTATGAAGAGGGATGCAAACTTAGTTGGTCTGAGGAAGATAGAGTGCTCATGCATTAAAATAAAATCAAAAGAGAGATACTCTAGCACTTCACGAGCACATAGAATAATTTTCTATGACTGTCGATGTCAGAAATCCCGATGTAAGTCGAAACCCCCGACAGTCAGAAGTCACGACTCTCGTCGGAAGTTCGGACTCCCAGTCACTTAGCCTGCGCAGTGACTATGGATGTCGAAAGTCCCGACGTGAGTCGGAACTCCCGATAGTCAAAAGTCCCGACCTAAGCCGGGAGTCCCGGCATCGGTGGTTCTGCTGGCCTGCTATCTGTGCACGTCGGAACTCCCGACGTACGTCAGAAGTTTCGACCATCAGAACTCCCGACCCATGTTGGGAGTCCCGATACCTGCTGCAGGCTGGCTGGGTGTTTAACTGTGCACGTCGGAAGTCCCGATGTTCGTCAGAAGTTCCGACCATTGGAAGTCCCGACGTTTGCTGGGAGTTTCGACACTGACCTACACGCACGGTCTTCTGACTCTTTGTGAATAGTGTTTTCTGTTAACATCGGAAGTCTCAAGTTTTGTGTCGGAACTTCCGATGTAGATCTGAACGGTTAGATTTTTACTTGGAGTATAAATACCCCTCTCTTCACTTCTAACCGTTACGGACTCATTAACAGCTAACCCACTTCGTTCTCAATAGCTCCCAAGCAACTAAAGCACCCCTCACCTTTCCCCTTTTACTCCAATCTTCGATTCCTTTAGGGTTTGATTGAAAGGAGAGTGGATTAAGTGAGAGCATCACTTTGGATAGCTTGAACACTTGATTTCTTCATCAAGCCATTTGATTTTGCATCTATTACTCTTGGGGCTTTGCCCCTAGCTAGCTAGGCGTTGCCCAAGAGCTTCCATCTTGTGGAAGAGCCTTGGGAAGTTTGTATCACCCTTCGATTTCTTAGTGGAAAGCTCAAGTGACCTTTGTGGTCGCTTTGAGAGAGGCAAGGAGGTGGAAAAGACTCCGACCTTGGTGGTCACCTCAACAACGAGGACATAGGAGCTCCTTAGTGGGGTTGCCAAACCTTGGGATAAATTCTTGTGTCCCGTGTGCTTGTTGTTGTGATTGTTAGAAATTACTTGTATGTGTGTCTCTTTGTCTCCCAACTTTCCATTTTAGGGTTTGGATTTGATCTACGGTTTGGAGGCATTACGGTGTCAAGGAAGTGACCCAACATCTTCACTAAACCACTAGGAAGTGAGGTTGTAAGATTATTTATCCACAAAGTTAAATTTTGCACTGCTTTTGTAGTTCACGTAGGCGTCGAAACTGCTGACGTTTGAGCCGGAACTTCTGACAATGTCGGGAGTTCTGATCCAAACACTGGGACTTCCGACAGTGACTGTCAGATTTGAACTGAGCATTTGTAGTAATTTTTTAGATACACATATTCACCCCCCTCTAGGCATTGTTAGATCCTTTCAATTCTCGTTCGGTTTGTGTAACGCCGCAAGGACCATTGGTCATCTCGTGGCACAGTGCATGCACCTGTCCCCCATAGATGACGAATTCATGGGTATGACGGACTACATTGCGGAATCTTTCCACAACCTTCTCATGGGAGATTCAGAGACGATCTCTGACTCTAACTCCAATAGGGGAAGCCATCACCCCTCGCGAGAATACTTCATGACAGGCACCCCCGAGGGACGCATCAAAAGCATCCATGAGGGAGGGCTGCTCCCACGGATGAACCCAACGACGAGGTCGAGGGAGATACGGGGGGCCCACCCTACCTATAGGTGGAGCAGCTGAGGGCACGACACAAGGAGATTGAGGACGCATGACTCCAGCTAGAGCGAGATCGTGTGGAGCTCGAGCGCGAGATCGAATGCCACAGAGATTGTGGCCATTCACGCATCGTCGCCTGCGACATAAATCGAAGGATCATCGAGGATGATGGAGGCCTCCCGCACTTCGCCCGGGCAAGCTAGAACATAGCTGCCATGGCAGCCTTGATCTAAGGGCTCCCGAAGCCCACGACACCCAAAGACCGTCGGGCCCATCATGAGATACGCACGCTGCTCGAGTGCATGGCAGTGCAGTAGGTGAAAAGCTCGCTGTCTCGGCAACACAAGCTTGATGCAAGTCAGCGCGTGTCTTCGGGATGACATGGCCAGGATGTATCCATCCACCAGGTGCCACACGATTGCAGGGGGCTTGCCGTGGTCCTAGTGCGTGAGCGTCTCGGCCTAAACCGTGATGAGTGTAACACCCTGGATGCCCATAGGTGCGGAAGAGGGGACAAGAGAGAGGAGGTTGGCCATAGGTACCACCCTCATAGGTGTGGATGCCACATCATCGGTGGGGACTGGAGCCCAATCCCCGATCTGCCGGGGTCCTAGGCTTTCGGCCGGTACATCCTCAACGCGGCTTTCCCCCCACGGTATCGACCACCGACCAACATCCTGAAATACTCTAGGGAAACAAACCTCGGCCTATGGCTCAAGGATTACTGGCTTGCTTGTCAAGCCAATGGTGTGGATAGTGATTACTTCATTATCCGCAACCTCCCCTTGTTCCTGGCCGATTCGGCACGAACATGACTGGAGCACCATCTGCCCAACTGGATTCAAAGCTGGGCGGACCTAAAGGAGATCTTTGTGGGAAATTTTTAGGGAACGTACACACACTCTAGGAACCCCTGGGATTTGTAGAATTACCGACAAAAGTCTAGGGAAACTCTCCGCGAGTACATCTGATGCCTCTCTAGGTGATGTAATGAGTTGCCCAACGTCACCGACGCTGAGATCATTGGAGCCTTCCTATCCTGGACCACCTACAAGTCCCTATTCCACAAGCTGGGATGCAAGGGCCCTTGGACCACCAAGGAGCTCCTCGAGATTGTGACTAGCCATGCCTCAAGCGAGGAGGCGGTCGGAGCGATGTTGAGGAGGCCGACACGCTAGCAAAAATGGCATCCGGCTGAGAGCCGGTGCTGACAAGCGTCTTCACCAGCGATTAGTATAAGTCCTTAGTCTGCTATGAGGAGCAGGAATAGACCAGTGAAGGGCCACCTGCCCTGGGCTGCGAGGTTGACCGATCGTCGACTCCTTTTGACCCTGAAGTCATGGAGGTTGACGGAGATCCAGTGGTAGAGCCCGACCCTCTAGATGACTGGAGGACACCTTACCTCCATTACCTCCTCTGTGAGGTGCTCCCGATAGACAAAATGGAGGCCCGGCGGCTCGCACGCCGCGCCAAGTCCTTCATCATTATCAAGGGGGAGCTATACAAGCGAAGCCACACCAAGATCCTATAGCGTTGCAATCCCAATGAACAAGGGAGGCTACTGCTGAAGGACATCCATGGTGGGGTCTGCGGACATCATGCCGCACCCAGAACCTTGGTCGGAAATGCATTCCAATAGGGCTTCTACTGGCCAACTACGGTGTCCGCCGCTGAGTAAATTGTGCGCACCTACAAAGGGTGTCAGTACTACGCTCGTCAAACTCACCTGCCAGCCCAAGCACTCCAGACGATCCCCATCACATGGTCGTTTGTGGTATGGGGGCTTGATCTGGTTGGACCCCTAAAAAAGGCGCTTGGGGGCTACACGCATCTACTTGTCATCGTGGATAAGTTCACAAAGTGGATAGAGGCACGGCCAATTTCTGTGATCAAATCTGAGCAAGCCATGCAATTATTCCTCGACATCATCCACCGCTTTGGAGTCCTGAACTCCATCATCACAAAAAATGGCACGTAGTTCATGGGGAATAAATTCCTCCAATTCTATGACGACTACCACATTCACATCGATTGGGCTACTATGGTGCACCCCCGCACAAATGGGCAAGTCGAGCACGCGAACGGCATGGTCCTGCAAGGCCTCAAGCCTAGGATTTTCAACCATCTGAACAAATTCGGTGGACGATGGGTTGTAGAGCTTCTCGTGGTGCTCTAGAGCTTGAGGATGACCCCCACCTAGGCGACCAGCTACATGCCTTTCTTTATAGTCTACGGTTCTGAAGCGATCCTCCCAACCGACCTCGACTACGGAGCGCCGAGGGTTAGGGCGTACAACGAGTAGGGAGACAAGGCGTCCCTCGTGGATGCCATGGATCTACTTGATGAAGCACGTGACGTTGCCCTCCTCCGCTCGGCCAAGTACCAGCAAGCGTTACGTCGGTACCATGGCCGCCGTGTGCGGGGTCGGGTGTTCAACGTCGGGGATCTGATGCTCCACCTCATCTAGAGCAATAAGAACCACCACAAGCTTTCTCCGCCATGGGAGGGACCATATGACATCGCGGAGGTGCTCTGGCCTGGCACTTACAAGCTCAAGACCATCGATGGCAAAGTCTTCACCAATGCCTGGAACATCGAATAGCTACGTCACTTTTACCCCTAGTCTATGCGCGTAATTATGGAAATTAAGAATGATGTTTCTAAAATGAAAAACACTTTCTCTTATCGATTTTGCTATCGTCCCCTCGATCTTTAGTGACACCTGACCCCAGCAATGGCAATGGGTCGGGCCTCACTCGGGGGCTGACATGGGTATATCTACCCATAAACATTCTCTGTGCTCGATCCTCACTTACGTTAAGATCTAGAAGCAAGGGCTACGAAAACAAACGCTGAGTAAAACTAGTCGGACTGCTAGAAACCTACGCCCTAGCGGCTACGGTGTTTTTGCTCACCAGCGTGATCAGAGTTTTTTTTGCCCGCACCCCAAGCTTTACAGCCTAACTACGGAAAGGGTCGAAACACATTAATCTTTTTATACATAAAAAAGGGAGAAGAACCAAAAGCCTGTTAAGCCGTAGCAAAAATTAAAAAATTGTCTACTTATTACAAGTTTGCCACCTGGCCTATATAACTAACTAACCCCTCAGGGGATGACCTCATCCTCGATCTTGACAGATGGTCCTGTGCCAAGGGGGCCACCGACTCCTCGATCTCCTCCAGTTCAGCCTCGGAGTAACTAGGCGCAAAGCCCTAACTCATCGTCGCCAAATCGATGTTCTCGTAGTGAGAACGAGCGAACACAAACGACCGATGAACGCCAAAGCGAAGCACGTCCCTCACAATCTTGTGCGCTCAATCCATAATCCAGACGGCGTGGACCACGATCGAGCTTGTCTCCTGCTCTAGGGCTAGCTCAAGGTTGTCGCAGACCAGCTAGACGGCGATGCGTAGGGTATCATGCTCATCGCTATCCTTTAGGAGGGAGGCCTTCACCTCACTGAGCTCCTTCTCTAGGCCACAGCTCTTCATCATCTCCGCCCCAAGCTTGTCGTCGAGACCAATCCAAGTCACATACCAACCGTGTCAAAAGGCCTACTATGGATTCTAGGAGAAAGACAACAAGGGAACCCAGAGGCTTACCATCCACGTCCGGCCAAAGCTTGCGCACCTCATCGTGCTGTTGGGTCACCTCGGCCTCTAGGTGTCGGACCTCTTCCTGGCGCTGACCGACCTCCGTGGCAAGCCTGGCGGACACGCCCTTGCCCTTATCACATCATCTCTCGAAGAATCGTGCACACGCCACCCTCAACTGCTCCTCGAAGGGCACGCCGGACAGCAGTTTGCCCCCTCGATGGGCTGAAAACCACCGCAGGTAAGAAGGGATATGTAACACCCCGGTGTTACGATCGCTTTTAGCACCGCGATTTAGGCCTAAGTAAAACTTTCAAAATGAGTTTTTTCGAATTTTTGATTTAACACATACGTGAAGCGATAAGCGAATCTTGTGTGACTTAGTTTCACGGACTCGAATTAAGCACTCAAGTTAAACTACGCCGTGTGTAGGAATATTTATGAAGGTCCGACGACGATTCTAGCAACTTTTATAAATAAAATAAAATCCATTAATAAATAAAAAGATATATATATACTCCCGTGTTTATTTGGATAAGTACGCGTGGTTGATAATCTTTGGCCTAGTGACATATTTACGTTCACATATAAACTCATTTTAGTCCCTAGGATAAATTAGTAACGTACCCGCGAAAGCAGTCGTCCTGACCGCTTGACGCTTAAATACAGTGGTCCGTTTTTCCTGCTCTGAAGTAATCCGTCATCCCAAATTATTAACATCACGTCGTGTTGTCGGATCCGTCGCCGCGTACACGGGCTCGCTGGATATCGTCGATGGAGTAGTACCGTTGTCTACCTCTGTTGTCTCGTCGCGTTATTGTCTTTGTCGCAATGCTATGATCTCATCGTGCCTGCCTCGGCTTGTCCCTGTATGCATGCGGTACCTCTGCAGTGTCCTATGTTCCTCTCCGGGTGAGGGCCAAATCCTCCCCGTCCTTCTCTGCTCTGTCTGTCTCTATGTCGAGGTCAACTATTGCAGCGTCATCCCTCCTTTTCCCCCGCGGCTGGCCCGATTCCCTACTCCAGCGTTGTCTTCATCGACTCCATCCATTTTCCCGCCCTAGACGGCAGCAGTCACATCACCGATCAATCCGCATCAGTCCTGCCTTCCCCTCCCTTTTTCTTCTCTGCGGTGCCGAGGATGAAACGACTAGCCCTAGAACGCCATTGTTGGACACCGTCCCTGCTCCTTCCTTCGGCCGTTGTGGCCTAGCTACTTCGGCCGCTCTCCGTAGTGCTGCTGTCGAGCCATTTCACCGTAGCCGCCTCCTCCACCTCGGTGTTCGCGCTCTGCACCCCAGTCCACGTTGGTGACGTGGACCAGTTTTTGCTTCACGAGCTCCCGCACCGTCCACACTAGAGTCATCGGTGTCCCGCGCCCCTCTTCTTCCTTCCCCGCTCTTCCCCTTGCTCAAGGCCGAAGCTCCGCCCCTCCTTGGTTCCAGCACGTGTGCGCTTGAGCTCTGCGCTGGCCCGTGCCTTCCCCGTGAGCGAGTCCTGGCCTGTGCTAGCCTACTCCCCGTAGTACTGCGCCCGTGCCTCCTTCGGCTCCTCGCTCCTCATCTCGCGCGTGGGCCCATGAAGCTTTGGCGCCCCTCCTCGTTTTGCTCTCGCGCTGCTCACGCATGCTCCAGCCATGGTCGCCCTGATCTGGTCTGCCCATGATTGGTCCAACTCGAGAAGAGCAGCAGGCCTGGCTGTCGCACGTGGAGCCTCAAGCAGAGCCGCCCGACGTTCCTTGCTCACCCTCTATCGCGTGACCCATGCCCGGCTCGCTCTCCTCGCCAGCGCTGAGTGCCCGGCCGGATGTGGCTCGCCCGCTGCCGTAGCACGCCATGGCCATGCCTGCAGCCATGCCTCTCCCCAGCGTAACCTCACACGAGTCCCATGGCTTGCTCTGGACAGCAGCCACTTCCGAGCGCCTGAGCCCCGCACGCCTGTGTTTCGCCGTCATCCATCCTAGCACCGCCACCGGCCAGTTTCCCCAGCCTCTGCGATGCTCTGCTTTAGAAGACAAGGTAAAGGGTGAGAAATCCAAAAAAAATAATTATATGGGGTTTCATTTGCGAAATACGCGACTTGAATAAATAGTGCCTATTGGACTACCTTTTAGTTTCAAGGTAGTACAAGGGTCGTTTTGCAAATTGCCGTCGGCACATGCCATCTGGGCCGCCAGCACCTAGTTGGTGGGCCGCGCCACTACCTACGCCTAGGCCACCCGCGCTGCACGCTGGGCCGGCCTGCTCGGTGCTCGCTAGGACAGGTGCCACTTCCACCTGGGCCGCTGCGCTCGTTACTGCACCGCTGGGCCATGTCCGGCCAGTAGACCGCGCGCTTGTTTGCAGGCCGAGCCGACCGCTCGGGTCCTTGCTCTTTTTGTGTTAGTTTTTGGTAAGTCAGTGCTCTTCCAAATTTGAAAATAAATAGTAGAAAAATCATTAAAATGCTAAACCAATTTTGTTAGTCTCCTAAAATCGTGATCTACCTAGTAGTGTATTTTGTTCACATAGACTCGGTATGTTCTTAGGGTTTCTCTTGTTATTGTAAATTGCTTAATATTGTTAAAAGGAGAACTTGTGGGAATTTCTGTGGTAAAATGGTAATAGTGTCGGGTCTGAAATTTCTACAGTAGGTTTCTAGCAATATTAGCTGCTCACTGTAATTTTTGTAGCTCTAGAATAATTAGTTGCTAGATAACTAATAATGTCCTATTGCGAATAAAGAAATACCATTGGTTTATATAACTAAAATAATTGTTGGGAAATAGTGTCATATCCGACAATGTGTATATGTAGCCAAGTATGGTTGTCGTTAGAACTAGCTCGTTAGTTTGAGAGGCGTACGTCGCATTTTACGAGTCAAGATTGCAGTTGATTAATTACATCTTTGCATTGCACCACATGCATATCATATAGGTACGATGATGGATCAACGGATCAATTGAAGGATGTTTGGGAATCCGAAGATGATGCAATGAGCTTGTTATTCAGCTGATGGTGGATGATCTAAAGATGCAGATACTAACTTTTAATATATCTTACTCAGGCAAGCCCCGGTGCATAACCCCTACTTTCCTGCAGTTTAAATTATATTTGTGCATTAAGTTTTAAGGAGTTGAATGAAACCCACTTGCATATATATATCTTTATCCTGTGAGTCTTACTAGTATGACAGGATCGTGTAGATTGCTATGCTACAGAACTCCGGTAGAAGTCGGGTGATTGCCTGTCACTCAAGAGCTATAGGAAATATGTTACTATATCATTATCACTTGGAAAATATAAATGGTGGAAAGGAAAATGGTGATCGAGCAGGGATATGGTTTGGGTATTGGCGGGTGTAAGAAGTTGTGTCGCCGTGCCTATGGGTCATAGCTTGGTTACTTCGTTTTTCCCTGTCTGGTCGGTTAAGGACTGATCATTGCATAAGACTCTAGACAGGTCACAAACTTATTATCCAGAGCACATACTTGTGTATGGGCGCTTGGAAGACTTGTTGCTCTCTTATTGTGGATCCAGCTCTTTCCGGACCGACTGTTAGGGTTTTATTTTGGTGGAGGAGGTCCTTGCACCGCACTGAGTCTGGGACTCAGGGGCGGGGGCTTGGAGTCCTAGTTTAGACGGGGACCTAGACACCCAGGACAAGAGAGTGATGGGTTGGTCCTGCTTGTGCCTGGGGTACAAGCAAGGCGTGTGTTTTCGGGGTACCTAGTTGGGGGCACTGATTCATGAATCGTCGGGATATCCAGTATGGCTTGTCTACGGTTTAGCATCGTAGTAAGAACTGAAGATGAAAGATGGAAGATGGAAAAGGAAATCTGCTTGCTTACCACCTGCTTGAAAGTAGCTTAGGTGCTTACATAGAATGGTTAGTTAATGAACCAATGCGGCTTTTAATAAAAATCGAATATAAGGACGCACGCTTAGTAATGCTTCCTGCAAATGCAATGAACCCACAAGCCAGATAGCCTTGCACATTCTTGGAGTCTTTTCTTTTCTCCTATCAGGTAAGTCTTGCTGAGTACAATTGAGTACTCAGGGTTTTATTCCCCCTGTTGTAGGTGATAGGCGGATGCTAGAGCTAACCTTTGTCTGTAGATACCTCCTGGTGGGCTCAGCGAGGATTCCTTTACGCTGCGATCGTAGTTGTTATTTATAACTCTCACCAAATGTTTTTATAAATGAAAGTTTATAATCTGTTGTCATAATTGTTATATATCAATCCCTCAACATGTCATGAATAGATATTTATTTCTGTTGTAATTTTGATCACATGTTTATATTCCACTGTACATTAAATTATTCATAACTCTGATAATATGATTACATTCCGCTGTTATAAAAATAAATGTTATACTCTGATGTACATGTAAAGTGATGTAAGAAATGGTTAAGAATGATGTAAGCTTTATTCTCTCATTTGTGATCCTGATGGCAAAAATGTGGATTTTCGGGTTCTCCCCTGGGGTGTGTCCGACGGAATCGAGTAATTTAGTGTTCTCCCTCGAGTGCTTAGTGTCTAATAGAAGACAAGCACTCCTGTGAGGCATTAAATTAGGTGATTCTGCCATAGGTGGTATCAGAGCATAAATGAGGAAATAAAGCTTCCAAATTCTTTTCTAAATTAAAATTTGACTACCTATTTTTGTAAAAAGTTAGGATGTTTGTGTGCGAAGTTATATAAGTAGCCCTATTACTATGGTTATGTATCCAGGATAGATGGCACTATGCTGACTTAGATAGGATTAATCAAGTTTCTGCAGGTACACTGACTCGTGCATAGTCCGATAGTATCGACTAGCTACAGGGAGAGAACGATGTGCCAAAAATCTAAGAACGGTTGCCCTATATGTTGGCAATAGGGAAAGGACGTATAGGACGTGCATTCATGCATATCCTGTTTGTGCATTATAGTGCTGTATTGCTGGTAGATACGCCATCCATAGGTGTCACGCGTGTTGGATTGATATCGGATTGTGCACGACTATCTCGTTCCTATTTCAAAGTTAGGTCTCACTATGGCTTCGTATTTCACGTTCGCCCATGGTTCACGCTGGTCGTGACCCACATCTCTCCGTACCCCTTTTCTGCACTCTAGTCGGACCCTTGCCCTGCAGTCGTACTAGTCAGTAATGGCATCGCACGTCGCTCGCCTCGAACGCGCGGAATTTGGTCGATTCGTCGTAGTGATCCTACGCGGGAACCCTAATGGACCGCGCTAGGACCACTGAATGCTCTGCCTTTATAAGCAGAGCCTGACTTAGCTATTGGTATCACCACTCAGCGCACCTTGGCTCGCTTAGCTTTTCCTTTGAGCCAACCTTTCTTTTGCTCAGACTTCCTTGCAACCACCGCCAAAGATGGCAGGAGCCTGGGTTAGTACCTACTGCCTGAATGTTGAGGGTTTTCCCAGAGTCCTGCATGCCACCCTACAAAAGCTCGGAGTCAGAGATCGCCCCGAGTATGAGGGCCGAGAGTATCAGGAACATGGCATCGAGCGATGTGAGGTTACCGTCTACATCGGGAAGAGTGAAGAGTTCCCCGACCTCACTAAAGCCTGGAGTGTGACTGCCACCGAGTTCAGCTTCACCGACACTTACCAGGTTGTGGCCCACAAAGCCTTGCGGTACCTCTGCCAGATCTATGAGGAGCCCATTGCCCGTACCCCCATGCAGTTCTTTCCTCCTTTGGATAAGAATCAGCGGGCATGGAGGGCCCACATGGAGGCTTTGCAAGGGCGAGATGTGCAAGAGGATAGTCCCACCGTGGTGTACTTGACCACGTACATGCTCACTCTAGATGAGCAGTACGACCGTCAAGCCTTGGAACTGAGGAGCTGCCTCCATCGAGCCGAGGAAGCCGAGATCTTCAACCGGATGCTCTAGGTGTAGCTCGCCGAAGTGCATACCAGTGCTGCAGCTGCTGAGAGCCGAGAGACTACCATGTCGGAAGCCCTAAAGGAGGCTGAAGATTGGCATATCCATCAGCTTTGGGTGGCCTATCTTGTCACCAGGGCCGAGCGGAGGACGTTGGCTACTGAAAGGCAGGATGCCTCGATCTTGAAAGGGATCCCTATCCACCCATCAGAAAGAAGAAGGACCGGTGTTGTAGCACCACCAGCACCTCCACCCTCGGAAGTGTCAGAAGAAGAGCCCGTGATTCCTCTCACTCAGCCATTGCCCCGAGAAGATGTAGATTAGTTGCCCTGGGATGCTGTACCCGTAGTAGTAGTGTTTTTCGTTGCTGTCCTCTAGTATTGTACTCTTGTCGTGGTTGTCGTCCGTAGTTGTTGAGCTCGTTCGCCCGTAGGTGAATGCTGTGTCATTAATGGGAGCCTGAATGCCTGTACTTGGTGCCCATGTACGATCATTGGAACATGCATTTTATTTAGCTCGCTGTGTTTATTGCATTCATCTACCATAAGTTCCATTAGATGTGCTTAAAGTTTTCAGGGGTGATGTTAGGTGGATTACAAGAGAAGTGCCATTCAGATACCAGCAGACCAGTCATGATTGGATAATATAGGACACTAAGTCGACTAATTGTGGATGTCCTAACAGAACACTTGAATCGCTTTAAAACAAATCCACCATTGGATTTAAATTCCTTGTCCCTTGTTGTGAAGGGAACCTTTGTTGTTTGAATTTTCCCTTGCAATACTCCCCTTACTCTGTGGTCTATGACCCCACCGCCTTCATGGCGTGTAAGTTGGTAGTAGTTGTCTGGTTAATAGCTTCTGGTGCTGCAATGACACCGAGGGCTCCCTGTGGAACAGCTGCCACATGGCGACGCTGCTCGGCACGCGCTGGTATCGAGGTTTTTTACCAAGTACCTTTACCAAGTTACCCCGCCGTACCGTTTTGTTTTAAAAATTTTCTCCTTGAAAAATGTTCAGGTGTTCAAACGGAAAATCCACAACGGGTTGATGCAGAAGTGTTCCCTCTAGTAACTGAGAGGAGATGGTTTTGGAGGAAGAAAGTATGACATGGTCTCAGTCTACATGAGAGACAGATGTGGTCAAGTACAGGGAAGAAAAAGAAGAGTAGTAAGGAAGATTAGCCTCACGTAGTCGGGAGTGATTGTAGAAGTCTGAATGGATGTCATGTCCCAAGCCCTATGTTTAGTTGACCGTGCTATGCATGTTGGGTCATTTCATTGCGTGCCCTCCGAACGTTGTCTGTATCGGGCCCTTAGCTCCCCGTTTTCATGTGGCTGCAACATCGTGCCGCACTCGCCGTCCATGTGCACTATGCGCTTTTTCTTTTCATGGCGTCCGGTCGGCTCTCTACCCCGCACCATTGTTCCCCGCACCGGACCCCCCTTCCTTCTCTTTTCTTTCTTTTTTTTGGTGACATGACCGCCCGCACGCCTGCCTCATCGAGCGGACCCCTCCCCTCTCCTCTCCTTTATTTCTCCCTCCGCTGCTCGCGCAGGAAGCGCACCATGTTTCCGACCTTATCTCCACAGCATGCACCGTCTGTGTATCCCATCCCCGCCGCATCCGCCTCCGGTGTGTTGCTTCCCCTCTCCGTTCACCTCTATAAAATACCCTTGGTCCTTGCTCTTCTTCTTCATCCTCATTACTCTCACATTCACAGCAGAGCTATGAAATCCAGTCGACGTTGTGAAGCTAGGTTCGTCAGTCTAAGGGGATGGTGTGATGTGAGAAGAAGAAAGGATTTGGTTCGTCGAAGAAGTTCAAGTTCCCTTTTGGTAGTCAATCTTAGGGTTCACGATGTTTTACTTCTCAGTCGACTGTTTCTGGATCTGTTGGACCTACACCATGTTTTGGATACTCATTATCCTATTGTTTCTCCATTGCCCTCGTCTATCTCGACTTCTAGAGTAGGTCTCGGTTGTACCGGGTTGCTCTTAACCATGTATCCCTAGATCCTCGTGTGGTAGCATTCGAAGTCGTGTAATCTTTCGTGTAATCCCTGATCTACGTAATGTAATCGCGTTTTCCCCTTCTGGTTCTTGCTTCGAATCTCAGGACGAGATTCTTTTTAAGGGAGGTTGGTTGTAACACCCTGGTGTTACGATCGCTTTTAGCACCATGATTTAGGCCAAAGTAAAACTTTTGAAATGAGTTTTTTCGAATTTTTTATTTAACACATACGTGAAGCGATAAGCGAATCTTGTGTGACTTAGTTTCGCGGACTCGAATTAAGCGCTCAAGTTAAACTACGCCGTGCGTAGGAATATTTATGAAGGTCCGACGACGATTCTAGCAAACGATTTGTTATATTAGATTAAGCATAAGAAGCAACTTTTATAAATAAAATAAAAATCCATTAATAAATAAAAAGATATATATATTTATATATATATACTCCCGTGTTTATTTGGATAAGTACGCGTGGTTGAAAAGCTTTGGCCTAGTGACATATTTACGTTCACGTATAAACTCGTTTTAGTCCCTAGGATAAATTAGTAACGTACCCGCGAAAGCAGCCGTCCTGACCGCTTGACGCTTAAATACAGTGGTCCGTTTTTCCTGCTCTGAAGTAATCCGTCATCTTGAATTATTAATGTCGCGTCGTGTTGTCGGATCCATCGCTGCGTACACGGGCTTGCTAGATATTGTCGATGGAGCAGTACCGTTGTCTACCTCTGTTGTCTCGTCGCGTTATTGTCTTTGTCGCAATGCTACGATCTCATCGCGCCTGCCTTGGCTTGTCTCTGTCTGTATGTGGTACCTCTGCAGTGTCCTATGTTCCTCTCCGGGTGAGGGCCAAATCCTCCCCATCCTTCTCTGCTCTGTCTGTCTCCGTGCCGACGTCAACTACTACAGCGTCGTCCCTCCTTTTCCCCCACGGCTGGCCCGATTCCCTGCTCTAGCGTTGTCTTCATCGACTCCATCCGTTTTCCTACCCTGTACGGCAGCAGTCACATCGCCGATCAATCTACGTCAGTCCTGCCTTCCCCTCCCTTTTTCTTCTCTGTGGTGCCGAGGAGGAAACGACTAGCCCTAGAACGTCACTGTCGGACACTGTCCCTGCTCCTTCCTTCGGCCGTTGTGGCCTAGCTACTTTGGCCGCTCTCCGTAGTGCCGCTGCCGAGCCGTTTCACCGCAGCCGCCTCCTCCACCTCGGTGTTCGCGCTCTACACCCCGGTCCGCACTGGAGCCATGGACCAGTTTCTGCTTTTCCCTCCCACGGCACCACCTCGCTCTAGAACTCTGCCTGGCTCTCCTTTGCGAGCTCCTGTGCTGTCCGCATCGGAGTCGTTGGTGTCCCGTGCCCCTCTTCTTCCTTCCCCGCTCTTCCCCTTGCTCAAGGTCGAAGCTCCGCCCCCTCCTTAGTTCTAGCACACGCGCGCTCGAGCTCCGCGCTGGCCTGCGCCTTCCCCACGAGCGAGTCCTGGCCTGCGCTGGTCTGCTCCCCGCAGCACCGCGCCCGAGCCTCCTTCGGCTCCTCGCTCCTCATCTCGCGCGTGGGCCCGTGATGCTTCGGCGCCCCTCCTCATTTCGCTCTCGTGCTGCTCGCACATGCTCCAGCCATGGTCGCCTAGATCTGGTCTGCCCATGATTGGTCCAACTCGAGAAGAGCAGCAGGCCTAGCCGTCGCACGTGGAGCCTCGAGCAGAGTCGCCCGACGTTCCTTGCTCACCCTGTGTCGCGTGACCCATGCCCGGCTCGCTCTCCTCGCCAGCGCTGAGCGCCCGGCCGGATGTGGCTCGCCTGCTGCCGCAGCATGCCATGGCCACGCCTGCAGCCATGCCTCTCCCCAGCGCAAGCTCACGCGAGTCCCATGGCTTGCTCTGGACAACAGCCACTTCCGAGCGCCCGAGCCCCACGCGCCCGTGTTTCGCCGTCGTCCGTCCTAGCACCGCCACTGGCCGGTTTCCCCTACCTCTGTGATGCTCTGCTTTAGAAGACAAGGTAAAGGGTGAGAAATCCAAGAAAAATAATTATACAGGGTTTCATTTGCGAAATACGCGACTTGAATGAATAGTGCCCGTTGGACTGCGTTTTAGTTTCGAGGTAGTACAAGGGCCGTTTAGCAAATTGTCGTTGCCACATGCCGTCTAGGCTGCCAGCACCTGGTTGGTGGGCCGCGCCGCTGCCTGCGCCTAGGCCACCCGCGCCGCGTGCTGGGCCGGCCTACTCGGCGCTCGCTGGGCCAGGTGCCACTTCGACCTGGGCCGCCACGCTCGTTACTGCGCCGCTGGGCCGTGTCCAGCCAGTAGGCTGCGCGCTTGTCTACGGGCCGAGCCGGCCACTCGGGCCCTTGCTCTTTTTGTGTTAGTTTTTGTTAAGTCGGTGCTCTTCCAAATTTGAAAATAAATAGTAGAAAATCATTAAAATGCTAAACCAATTTTGTTAGTCTCCTAAAATCGTGATCTACCTAGTAGTGTATTTTGTTCACATAGACTCGGTATGTTCTTAGGGTTTCTCTTGTTATTGTAAATTGCTTAATATTGTTAAAAGGAGAACTTGTGGGAATTTCTGTGGTAAAATGGTAGTAGTGTCGGGTCTGAAATTTCTACAGTAGGTTCCTAGCAATATTAGCTGCTCACCGTAATTTTTGTGGCTCTAGAATAATTAGTTGCTAGATAACTAATAATGTCTTATTGCGAATAAAGAAACACCATTGGTTTATATAACTAAAATAATTGTTAGGAAATAGTGTCTTATCCGACAACATGTATATGTAGCCAAGTATGGTTGTCGTTAGAACTAGCTCGTTAGTTTGAGAGGCGTACGTCGCATTTTACGAGTCAGGATTGCAATTGATTAATTACATCTTTGCATTGCACCGCATGCATATCATATAGGTACGATGATGGATCAACGGATCAATTGAAGGATGGTTGGGAATCCGAAGATGATGCAATGGGCTTGTTATTCAGCTGATGGTGGATGATCTGAAGATGCAGATACTAACTTTTAATATATCTTACTCAGGCAAGCCCTAGTGCATAACCCCTACTTTCCTACAGTTTAAATTATATTTGTGCATTAAGTTTTAAGGAGTTGAATGAAACCCACTTGCATATATATATATATTTATCCTATGAGTCTTAATAGTATGACAGGATCATGTAGATTGCTATGCTATAGAACTCCGGTAGAAGTCGGTGATTGCCTGTCACTCGTGAGCTATAGGAAATATGTTACTATATCATTATCACTTGGAAAATATAAATGGTGGAAAGGAAAATGGTGACCGAGCAGGGATATGGTTTGGGTATTGGCGGGTGTAAGAAGTTGTGTCACCACAGATGCGGGTCATAGCTTGGTTACATCGTTTTTTCCCTATCTAGTCGGTTAAGGACTGATCATTGCATAAGACTCTAGGTAGGTCACAGACTTATTATCCCAAGCACATACTTGTGTATGGGCGCTTGGAAGACTTGTTGCTCTCTTGTTGCGGATCCGGCTCTTTCCGGACCGACTGTTAGGATTTTATTTTGGTGGAGGAGGTCCTTGCACTGCACTGAGTCCGGGACTCAGGGGCGGGGGCTTGGAGTCCCAGTTTGGATGGGGACCTAGACACCCAGGATAGGAGAGTGATGGGTTGGTCCTGCTTGTGCCTAGGGTACAAGCGGGGCGTGTGTTTTCGGGGTACCTAGCTGGGGGCATTGATTCGCAAATCGTCGGGAGATCTGGTATAGCTTGTCTACGGTTTAGCATCGTAGTAAGAACTGAAGATGAAAGATGGAAGATGGAAAAGGAAATCTGCTTGCTTACCACCTGCTTGAAAGTAGCACAGGTGCTTACATATAATGGTTAGTTAATGAACCAATGCGGCTTTTAATAAAAATCAAATATAAGGACGCACGCTTAGTAATGCTTCCTGCAAATGCAATGAACCCACAAGCCAGATAGCCTTGCATATCCTTGGAGTTTTTTCTTTTCTACTGTCGGGTAAGTCTTGCTGAGTACAATTGAGTATTCAGGGTTTTATTCTCCCTGTTGCAGGTGACAGGCGGATGCTAGAGCTGACCTTTGTGTGTGGATACCTCCTGGTGGGCTCAGCGAAGATTCCTTTATGCTGCGATCGTAGTTGTTATTTATAACTCTCACCAAATATTTTTATAAATGAAAGTTTATAATCTGTTGTCATAGTTGTTATATATCAATCCCTCAACACGTCATGAATAGATATTTATTTCCACTGTAATTCTGATCACATGTTTATATTCCGCTGTACATTAAATTATTCATAACTCTGATAATATGATTACATTCTGCTGTTATAAAAATAAATGTTATACTCTGATGTACATGTAAAGTGATGTAAGAAATGGTTAAGAATGATGTAAGCTTTATTCTCTCATTTGTGATCCTGATGGCAAAAATGTGGATTTTCGGGTTCTCCACTGGGGTGTGCCCGACGGAATCGAGTAATTTAGTGTTCTCCCTCGAGTGCTTAGTGTCTAATGGAAGACAAGCACTCCTGTGAGGCATTAAATTAGGTGGTTCTGCCATAGGATACGGAGCTGAAAACGCTCACATGACCCATTTAGGCCGAGGAGTTCGAAGGTTGGCCCACCGATGGGTTCACAACTGCTCCAGGGCACCTTTAGAGTGAGGGGTGGTAAGGGATGGGCCCGCTAGCAGATGGTACCCGGGCGCGCCAGCGCCACGGGCATCCCGGTCCACGTTCGAGTCTTGGCCGGAGCACGGTCCATGGTTTTCCCCTAAAGAAAGGCAACGAGCTGACCTGAGAACTATAAGGACTGGCCACCAAGAATCTGGAGTCGGTCACCAGCTAACCCATGCCGGACCCCCGTAAATGGGATGTCGGGGCCCCACTCGGACTAGCCTGTTAATAGCTCACCGAGCACCATGATTTGTCCATTGAGGGAAACATGGCATGGCTCAACCCCTCCATTTCATCGGACAAACGCTTGAGGGAGGATGACAACAAGACGAACTAGCCCCTCGACCGGACCCCTGCCACGTGTGGGGGCTCGAGGGAAGTTGGACTCGCAAGGAGACCGAGTACGCGGTTGCATATCAATGGCAGATCGACCGGATCCTAGGGAGGGTTCGGAGTCAAGAGAGATCTCTTCCAACCCCTCGAATCCCTCACCTACATGCTCCTGAAGGGTCCGATCTCAACAGAAAGGAACCGCAACCCCACCAAGACATCCCATAGCCCGCAAGGGGTGATGAAAGCCATCAGAATACTTCCATCTTAAAAATCATTCAAAGAAGTATCCTACTCCTCCGTAGGCTCGGGGGCTACTGTCGGGTATCTGGATTAGGGATATCCAGAAGAAGGAAGGTAATGGCCACGAACGCTAACTCACCTAGATAGTTAAGGGCATATTTAGAGTCTCACCCAACCCCGACGGCACGGGCTTCGTCTTGCCCGACCCCGAGGGCGCGAGCTCTGTCTCGCCCAACCCTGGGGGCTGGATTTGATCTACAACAAGAATGTAGGCCCTACTAGGGGTCCACATAGTCTCCAACCACTACGGGTATACGAGTACAAACCCAGTGTCAAATCTCTAACACTAGGAGAGAAGCGGGCACGTCTCGACGTGACCCGTGGCCATGATGGACCATACCTGGGGGATCACATTGCCAACAGTGTCGGGCGTGCCATCACTGGGCTGCCTAATCCATGTACGGCTTCTGCCAGGAGTACCTATTGACCACGCCGCCCGCCAGAACAAAGTGGAGCGTCGCGATCGGCTGACGACGCCTGCGATGAATAGGACCACGACGTGGAGCCGTCCTTGTCATCATCTACAGGACCGGTGGGACCCGCATAAAGAAGATGAAGGACGCCGCAACCCTGGAGGCCTTCTTCTCCCTCATTTCTCTCTCTCTCTCATGTTACATGCGCCTTCCTCTTCATCTATAAAAGGGGAAGCGGGACGCCCCATGGCTAGGGGGAGGGGAAGAGTGGAACCAGACTCAACTTCGTTCGATCCTTTCATCAGAGACTAGGGACCTTCTTTCTCTCTCGCCCGTTTGTAATCCCTACTACAAACTAGTGTCGGTAACACGAGCACCAGCAGACTGGGCGTAGGGATATTCCGCCCAAACCAGTATAAATCCTTGTGTCCTCCAAGCACACCATCTGGGCCAAACGTGCAAACCACAAATTTACTCGTCGGTGGTTCGAAACACCGACACCTTTTTTCTCTTAGAGTACTCATTGAATTTTCAAATGTTCTCTAGGAACTACTGGGAATGCTCTAGTATTTGGGATAGATTAGTATCACACCAGGCCCCACCAAGCAATAAAACAGGGGGCTTGCTAGCATCCGGACGTTCGGACAGACGAGGCGTCCGGACCCCCATGCCTGCAGCCGTTTGTCACGTGGTTTCACACACCCACGTGGGGGCCAACACCGTCCCAAACATCACCAGCATCGAGAAAGAGGAGGGGGCGGCGGATGCCCAACCGGTGCCGGAAGGAGGAGGAGACACCGAGGAAGGCATCAGAAAGCAGGGAAGGAGATGCAACATTCGATCTACTTTTGAAACATCCAGATGCAACAATTGCAACATACGTCTGAAGATAGATGAAACACTTGAAATATGCATCTGAAACACTTGTAAGAACACATGAAAAGCACTTAAAGATCATTGTAAAACATACGCAACATCCAGATGAAACACTTGCAACATATGCGTGAAACATATGCAACATCCAAATAAACACACTCGTAACATACGTCTGGAAAAAACACAGAGCTTGCAACATACATGTATAACAGTTGCGACACGTGGCAACATCTTGATCTACTTTTGCAATATCTGCATGAAACACTTGCAACATACCTCTAAAATATCTAAAACACTTGAAACATACTCTTGCAACATGCACTTTTAGCACAATATTTTCTTGCTATTTCAGAATGGAGGCTCGTCGGCGCGTGGAGTTCACGGGTGTAAAGCTCGCCGGTGGCGTGGAACTCGTCGTGCTGGTAGAGAAGGTTGCGACAAGTTTGGTGGAGAAGGCCGTGGCCGATTACCAGCTCCACGAGATAGCCACCGTCGCTTCCCTCCCGCTTGCGGGTCTCCGTCGCCGTGTTCATCTCCCACGCGCCGCTCGTCCCGCTCGCACGCAGGCCTCCAAAGCCACCGTTTCCTCCCACTTGCGCGCGCCTCGGAGCTGTCGTCGCCTTGCTTGCGCATCGGCAGCCAGACACGGCAAGCGCAGTGGGTGCCTAAGGGCGGCCGCCAAATCCCTGACGTTGCAACGCTGGAGAACGGAGATGTGTTGCCATGCGCGAGGTGGATGTCGTAACTCTGCGCCTGCATTGCTGACCCCACGTCACCGCCACCGAATCTCTGATTCGCCACAGCAGCTGCTCGGATGAGCTGGGTTAGCATGTCGCCCACCTCCTTTTTTAGCAAAATCTCGGTCACCTCCTGGCTCGATGAATAATGGGTTAGGCTATCTTGCTTTAGCCTGTTTTTTTGAGGCGGTAGTCGTGGCGGCCCACCATCGAGAGCATCCGATGCGGACGGACGCCCTGTAGCAAGAATTACTGATGAAATAGAGGGAACGTAGGTCCTGATGTTCGTGGGCCACTACTAAGGCCGCTAGCTGTTGCCCCGTGCAGAGGTCGAAGCTCTTGTGAGTGAGAAATAGGCAGCAGGTAGCCCGCGCTTGCCCGCCCCTGTGCTGTGTGCTCCCCCAGACGGAAGGATTTGCACCAAACTAGCGTCCTCTGCCCGCGTTTTCGGGGGGAGGACCGGAAAGCAGCAGCTCCCGCGCCGCACGCCGCGACCACGATATTCTCCCGATCGATGGACACGCCACGCCAACCGCAAAGCTGAGCGCATCCGTAGAGAAGGACACACGTACGGGACACTGAGGCGAGCACGACGTCGTCGCACCCCGGCCGGGCCGCCTCCGTTTCAGTTTCCCTCTCCCATAAAACCTCTGAACCCTCATCGAGTTTCTGTGGACGCCACGCCACGCGACCATACGTGAAGCACGGCATCGGCGTCGCATTCGCATCTGCCGCTGGACGGATCGGAGCAACGATCGGTGGTCGGTCCACGCCCAACCGATGAATAAGATGACCGTGCTCGCCGTGCTCGCGGCCGCCGCCGTCGTCGCGGCCGCCGCGCTCCTGTCCTCCCCGGACGCCTCCCGGCGCGACGTCGCGGTGTTGGAGATAGGCGGCGGCGGGGACGGCCGCTTGGAGCTGGTCCCCGTGGACGCCGGCGCCGCGGGGCCCGAGAGCCTCGCGGTGTTGGAGATAGGCGGCGGCGGGGACGGCCGCTTGGAGCTGGTCCCCGTGGACGCCGGCGCCGGCGGCGGCCCGTACGCGGGCGTGTCGGACGGGCGCGTCCTCCGGTGGGTCCCCGGCGAGCGGCGGTGGGAAGAGCACTCGTCCTCCTGCGCGCCGGAACTGTACGTACACGTCTCCCCATCTTCTGGTCTCTGATGAATGGTTTCGTTCTTTCTTTCGTGTACCCGGCGTGCGTGCATTGCAATCCGGTTCTCTTCTTCCTTGCGATCTGCTCTCTGCTCTCTGCTCCCTCTTGGGCGGACTCGTCTGCGCTCCGTTGCAGCGAGGTACAATAGAGTTCTGGCTTTGGATTGATGGCACTGTATGAGTCAGAGTCCGGGTGGGTGCAACGTCTATCTACCCATTGACGACCATCAACCACGTCGCGCTCCTACCCTGCCCGTCCGAGTAAAAAAAATTTAACCAATCGCACGCAAGTTGCAGGAACATGTACGGGGCCGTCGGACGGGACACCCGGCCGTTCCCTCGCTCCCTCCGCAGCCAGAGCCCGGTGATTCGTGGACAGGGCAGCAGGCAGCCACGCGCATTTGCACGCCCGCCCGCACTGTACTGTGTGGATCTCTCATTTTACCTAAACAAGGGTGGCCTGCTCCTCGAGGGGAACCACCGTCTACGTCACCCGGAATTTCCTCGTCGATAAACAACCATGATTTGCTAGATCTGCTTCCAATAGACAGCCTGTTCGGGAGGCCGTATCGTATCGTGGATTATTTACTGCTGGTTGGTTTGGTGTGAGAGAAAAACACTGTTCCCGGCTAGAAATTTACGATCGTTTACGAGCAAGCGAACAGGCTGAGAATCAGCTTCTGGTGCGTTTTAGTACCTTCTGCTCCTCCCCCATATAAAACACAGCTCTTCGTATAATCTGGCTTCAGCTTCTCATTTTCCTTCCCAAATATCTACCTCGGCTTCTCCACAATCGGTGGTTCCCTCTTACCGTATCGGGAACTTTCTCTTCCCCTCTCTTTTTCTCTCGTGACTCCCTCCCCTCCCGACGTGAGCGGCGGCGGCTGGGGCGATGGCGCCGGGACGAGCGGCCCAGCGGATGCTGCAGCCGCCCCCTCCTTCTCGACGCCCCCTCCTCCACGGCGCTCCCTCCTCGCGCCGCAGGGATGCGGCGATGAACGGATGGTCGCCCTGTCCGCCGTTACTGGCCACGGCGCACTGGAGCGGGCCCTACTGGATGTCGCCGGCGCGGCTGCCCACCATGTGGCCTCATTCGTCTGGTAGTTTTCTCTCGTGCTCATGGAACACTAACCCTAGGTGCCACCCCCTCAGGTTCGTTCTTCCTCCATCTGCATATGTTGTTCCATCTTAGTTTTCTCTTCTATCAGGTTGACGCAGTAGATGATGCCTACGAATTATATTTGTTCTATTATTTTGTCGGCGCTCCGATGTATGCCAAAGATTTCATATTTACTGTATTGTTTACTAGCTCGACGTTGAATCTCTATTCGACATTTATGAGACTGCTATGACTATGCAGGTTATGGTGGATTCAGGAATTGATGCCGATTCATGTTTATGTCCACATGACTCATTATTTATTTTTGACAAAGTCTCTCATTTTTATACATGCTCAAGTTTATTTACAGTTCCCTTTGTTTTAGTTGAGGATGATGATCTGAAGGGCGATTTGAGAACCAATTTTTGGGCTCTAGGTAAAAGGATAGTGCTCTTCTAGCAAATCATATACAATATACTACTGCTATACATGTAATTTCATTTATTTATGTCTTTTTTGGGCAATCAGTTATCTACTTCGGTTGATTTTTTGGGTAACATTGCAGAGCCTACCAACCTTTACAGGTCTGGTTGAGTCAGTAAGCTTCGACATTATTGCGCTAGGTGCTGCTGTGGTAACTTGAACAATACAAATATGAAATTTTGAGGAGGGTAGGTTATAAAACTATCTGTTTCTTCCTCACAAGGATACTACAGTCATAGATGTACAGTTGTGTGATGTTGTGTGATGATGGTGGAAGATGGGTTTGTGCCCAGAGCAGTGTGGTCGTGGACCAACGAAGCACTCTACCAGCTTCATCTTTGTTCTTGGTGCCTCTTCATTCATGTAGACCCTTATATATAGTGTTCATTTTTATAGTGGTAGCTAGAGGTCCAAAATATCAGGAGCAATTAACTTTCACACTATGTCTTTCAAATGTATGTCGGATATTCTGTTCTCTTTGTCTATAGTGTTTCCATTTTTATAGTGATAGCTAGAGGTCCAAAATATCTAAGGAGCAATTAAATTTCACACTATGTTATTTGCTTATGTGCTTGACATAGTGTGTTTGCTGCACAAGGAGCACCAAAATAACTGAAACTAAAAGGTGTCATGAAGGTATAACTTCTCAGTTGTCCTCTTCACACTTAGTGATGCTACAAGTAAGTGTGCCTGTTGATTCTGATTTTTTTCTTTTGCCCTCTTAAATTCTTGGTTATTGCAGCTTTGGTGTTCTGCTATAGTTTATCTAGATAGTACTGCTGGTGAGGCGATCCATCGTTGTCATTGACCACGGCATAAGGACAGGTTAGCTCATGCTCAAACAATAATATTTAATTGTTTCAGTCCAGCACCAACTAGGTCTCACAAAATGATTCAAGTTGATGATGATGACCTTAATTTTTTTACCTGCCTAGACAAAAATATGTGCTGATTGCTGAACTAATGAAGGTTCAGATTTGGCTCTATGCTTCAGTTGCATACCTCATTAGGACATAAGTAAACCAAATTGGTATGTGTGTCACGTAATTACACTTCACAACTTATGGTCATTAATTGTTGGCACTTTCCTGTATGATTTGATATGTTTTAAATCATAGTACACATATAATTTCAATATCAATTACTTGACTGCTATACTGCTTATGTAATGACGAGCAACATTGTGATCCATTATTGTTCTCATGGTCCAAAAATAATTTTGAATTCTTTAATTCCAGCATCAGCTAGGTCTGCCAAAATGATTTAAGTTGACCATGATGATCTTATTTTTCCCAGCTACCTGCAATGAAATGGTATTGTCAATTAATGAGGCTCAATTTTTGGTCTGTGCTTTAGTAGTATGCCTCAGTCAGACATAGATAAAGCATTTTTTATGTGTATCATGGCTGCCATTTTTCACTTTCCAGCTTCTGATCTCATTAGCTAGGAAAAGATAATGCCTGCACTTCACTTCAGTCAAACATGTTTAAGTTTTGGCTTTGGCTCTTGGCATCTCCGATCAGTTTCATATGTACAATAATATTTTTTGGAAGTGTTTGGAGTTAATTAAGAAATGGAGAAATCTGTTCAGTTGGTAAGTATCAGTATGCAATTTTTAACTATAGGTGGCTAGCGTGCTTTTGTTTTCATTAACTTTGTAGAGTGTCACTAATCAATGAGTGCTCAAATAACCATATTTTGATGCTACCTATTCATTTGGTGCTTTTTTCACTACTACAATGATTTAAGATATGTATACCTCTCAAAATTAACCTATCTGAAATAATTGTAGTAGATTTTGATTATTTGAAGTTGACGTGCAGGGCCATGTAGTGGATTCTCTAGCTGTTTATATGGAACCTCAGAGATATGTATGCCTTCCAAAATTAACCTATCTGAGATCATTATAATCGATCTATAGCATACAATAAAAAACAAGGATTTAGGTTGTAGTCCTACTATTTCTACATGCATGTCATAGGGAGATGAAAAAGATTGTTTCTGTTTAATGAAGCCAGGTAACCACTCCTACAGTCCTTTTTGCTCAATTTCCTGACCTGTTGAAGAAAGGAGAGAGGTTTGGTTGATTTCACAAGATGTGTTTGGTCACGTTCTAAAATTACTGTGTGCCTTCTGATTGGCAACCGTACTGCATTGCCATATGTCGATATAGAAATTGGTCCATGGAGAAAGGAGAGAGGTCTGCTTGATTTCATAGGATGTGTTTGGTCACTTATAAAAAATATTGTGCACCTTTTGAGTAGCACACGTGGTGCACTTCCATATGTTGTATAGAAATTGGTGTCTCCATGGCATTAATTTGGACTACATAATTTCCTTGTTGATTTGTCTGACCTTTAGTTTTTTACTAATTGATTCTTGCCTCTTAAACAACCATATAGCTGTAGGGAAATATACATATGTTTACAGCATGCTGGTTCTTGAAAAAATTGCAAAGAGGGTATACAGGTTTTGGATCTGAACAAAATCAGAAGCATCAACCTTTTTGTGTTCATAGCAAGCTGAGATAGGCATCATTAGTCTGACCAATATCAAAAGTGTGATAAATTTCCTTTTTTCTCATCTGTTGCAGCAAAATTGTGACTCTTTTCGAACCAGTGAAGCTGGATATAATTCCTGGCATATGTCTGCAAGGCCGGTTTGGTATTGATTATGGATTTTTTGGTCTCCAATGGATCCTGCGGTCACGGTAAGTCTGATTCAGTACATTATTTTGTCCTATGCCTTATATATATGCTTGCTGAGTACAAAGCCATCATCAATACTATTCAGAGTTTGTATGGCATCTGATGGGCAAGTTAGTACTAATGTTTTACTGAGTACAAAATCATCATCATTGGTTCTCTGTCTTGCACTAAAAAATCATCCTCTGTGTCTCATGATTTCTTTACTTGGTGCAGGACATTTTAATTTGCTACCGATTCTGCGGTCACTATCGCATCGTATCTTTCATCTGGTCTTGCCATCGGTGTGTGTGGCGTGCCTAAAACAGCGATCGATGCGGTGAACTGTACTCATAATCATAGTCCAGCTTGGATGGAAGTCATATACAAATTTGTGGTTCCTCATCGAGGATGCTGGACTAAATCAGGTCGCGGTTAGCCACCAATACGGACGTGTGTATAATGATTGGTCTTTAATGTGTTCCCTTTTACCGATCATGTAGTGGATGATGTTCCAAGGCAGGCACATAGTGACTCAGATCCTGAGGAGCAGCCTGTGCAGGGCAAACACAGTGATGTTGATTCAGAGATTTCAAATACAAGCAGGTGTAGAGTCTGAATTTACAACTCTACAAGGTTCTACAGATGAAGATGCCCTCCTTCCATACAGTCTTGATGCAATCTTGAACCCGTACAGCGCTAAAGCCATTTCCACTCCTAGCAACGCCCCTAGCCTGCGGTGCTGGTAAGGGCCCTACTCAAGTCATTGTAGCCTTTGATTTCATCAGAGGTGCCTCTAAGTCCTGATGTGTTATCTTCTCCTTGATTGTTGCTTTGGTTTTCTTCTTCCCCCAAATTATTGTCTGCCTACACTATGATTTGATACTGCTGCTTCCTAGCCATGTGAACTCCTGCCTGAGATCATATATTTGTATGCACCATGTAATATTTCCTACCTTGCAAATGTGCACCCTAGGCTACATTCAGGATTACAGCACTCATATTCTCTCTTTTAATTGCAGTCTGGTAATTACCTTGAACTAAGCTCTGATTAACTTATTTTTCAGCAAAGAAGCTACTGAGAGGACCTCCAACCCATCTTCCACATCGACAGCAAAGGGCAAAGCCAGGAGAATGGGGTTTCAGCTTCAACGCAGAGCTTTCATGGTTGGTAAATAAAACACTAATATTCTGAAATGTTTTACTGAATCTTGCTCACTTTGGCTCAGACACCTCACCTGAATTACCACCTGAAAACAGGTCAGTTACAAGAAGACCACACGAATATGGAGTTCTGATAATCAGCATAGACCAACAACCGACCGAGGGAGCAATCTTTACATAGCAAAATCTCCATATTTAGAATCATGTATCGTTACACGGGCGCGCGAAGGCGCGCGCCCTTCGCGCGCCCTCATACTAGTAACGACACAAATCCACCACGACACCGGCCCATGCCCATCCTTCCTCCGCCATTTGGTATGGATTCTGAGGTAGCTCCTGGAGCAGTTTTTTGGCTCCCACTGCCAAACAGCCAGAAACGGACCAGCTCCGACGGAGGATCTCCGTATTTCGCGCTCTCACATGCCAGCGTCGTCGGTTGGAGCCAAAAAATCGAGCTTCGCCCGGCTCCTACTAGATGTGTGGGGCCTGGGCGGATTTGCCCCCGGTGTAAGCGTGTGCACACCTGAGGACGACGGGCGCGGACGAAGACGGCCACCGGGCACGGAGAAGACGGCCGCGGTCGCCGGTCGCGGAGGAGACGGGCATGGAGAAGACGACCGCCAGGGGTCATGCGGGACGTGGCCGCCGCTGCCGACGCATGCGCGGAGGCACCGGAGAGGGCCGGCAAGGGCGGCGCCGAGGTGCGGCCATGACCTGTGGCCGAGACGACGCCCGAGGCCGCAGAGCTTGCGCCTTTTGGCCAGCGAATAGCGAACAGCGATGAAAGAGAACCAGGGAAGCGTGGTTGGGATGAGGAGAGAGAAATAGTAAAAGATAAGGGAGGAGAAAATAAAATAAAGGAAAAAGAGAGCAAAATAAAATAAAGGGAAATAGAAAAGAAAAAAAGAAAAGGGTATCATCGTCGTTTCATCCTTTTATCTGTCAAGAGAAGTTTAACCAAACGGTTCACAAAAAGTGCTTCAGCTCCTCCAATAAATCTGCTCCACAGGTGAATCCATGACTGAAGCTATTTTGACCGGAGTCAGAGCTCTACCAAACGGGTCCGAAATATTGTGAGAGGAAAACACCGTTCCATGTCTGAAAAGTAGCTCAAAGCGAACATTGGCCAACCTTCCATGCTGAAAATGACTGTAGAGCTCATGGGGTACGGTACCTCTGTTAAGAAAGTGTCAAAGTTACCGAGACGCGTCATAGAATTGGCTTTTCTTTTATGGTGCAATTAAATTTTACTTTTCCATCGCTCGAATTATTCACAGAAAACACACTTTTGGCTCATGTAGTGCAATTTTCTTTTATTTTCTTTTCTGTTGCTCGGAAAATACGGAACACACTTTGTTCTCAAAAGGCCAAACTTGTGTTGTGACCTAATTATTAATAATTTCTTATTCAAAATATATGTGCCGTGCCTGCATGCAGGCTGGACAGGTGCAGAGGCTCCCAGGACCAAAAAAAAAAATGTGTAAGCGACGGGTCCATTAAACCACCCATGCGCCCCTAGGCTGGATCATCGACACGTGGCGAAGATAACAAATCAAGCGCTCAACATGATGCTGCGCTTGGAGCCGAGCCGATGACTGAGCCTGCACGTCGCTACGCGAGGAGCCGAGACATGCGGGGGAGGAGCCGACGTACGTTGATTAGTTTTTCTCGCCACGCGTCAGTGATCTAACGTATGGGCGCACCGGTGGTTCAATGGACCCGTCGCCCACACAATTTTTTTCCCCAGGACCCGGGCCGTGAGCACGAGTGCGGGCGCCCACTGGGCCTCAAGTTGAACCACCACACCGGGGAGCTCTACGTGGCCGACGCCTACCACGGCCTCCGCGTCGTCTCGCCGGATAACGACGACAAGGTGTCGAGGCCGGTGGCGCCGCAGTGGTGGCGGGGCACCGGCCGCACCTTCAGCTTCGCCAACGGCGTCGAGGTAGACCCGGACACGGGCGCCGTCTACTTCACCGAGACGAGCACGAGGTCCCAGAGACGGGAGTTCCTGCGCATCGTCATCTCCGGCGACACCACGGGGAGGCTGCTGCGGTACGACCCGAAGAGCGGCGGCGAGGTGGAGGTGCTGGTCGAAAAAGTTGTCCCCTTTCGAGTCTGATTCAAAAGTCGGCTCCATGAACTACAAGTGAGTGGTTTTTTTTTTGAAAAACTACAAGTGAGTGGATTATTGGACAAGACCAAACTAGGTCCCTTCTTCCAGCTTTACTCAATTTTCCCATTCCCAATCGGGCACTAAGAAATCCGCTGAAACAAATTGAAAAAAAGCAAAGGTACTGTGGAGTACTACTTCCACCGCACCATTCTCCTTGTAGCAGTTCTTCTTCTTCGACATCTTCTCTCTTTTCTGTACCCCTACAAGCATTTGGCGGCAAATCAGAACCTGTACGACGATCGACGATAGCTAAAATTACAGAACCAGCTCACGGACTCAGGAGGCACTTACTCGGCGACCGACTTACCTGCTCAGAGTAAGGCGACGACATTTGTATATGGGAACGAGGCAGACAGCGGCGCTTGACAGACGGTGCCAGGCAGCAGCGTCGAACGGCACTGCAGAGGGGATCGGACAGGCACAGGAAGTGCGAGCCGACCGTAGAGAAACCGGCGAGGCGGAGGGAGATGGCGGCACTGGCACGGCTCGGAGATGAGAGGAGGATAGGCCTGGACGAGCCTGCGGGAGACGGCGGTGCCGGAGTGGCTTTCTCGATTTGGCTGGCCCTCTTCGGCCGCAACGGAACGAGCACGGCCGCACGGGGACGGGATCAGGATCGAGATCGAACATTGGGCACGTGCTCACACTTGCTTTTCGTGGATTTTTTTTTTTCGAAATAAGAGGTAACGTTGAAAAAACGTGGCTTTTGCCACTGACCACTGAAAAAGAATGGCTTTGCCACAAACCATTATAAAAGTACGGTGATTCGTTGTTGGACACTATAACTCTTATAATATAATTTCTCATTCAAACATGTAAGTAAACATAATATCTGGACAGAAATATCTCTGCCTTCAATTGAAGGTTCCAGCAACATAACAGGTCATATTTCATCACCATAACATGCACACTACAGCACCATTTTAGCAGATCCATGAACATGACAGGTTCAAAAGAATGCAGCAGGTCCAGCCCACAAAATAACATATTCTAGCAACATTTCAGTCTTTCAAGTATAACAACAAAATATAGGCTGAATAACAGGTTTCAACCAACTAATACAGTGCATAGCCTATGCTTTTTTAGACCTAACAACTTGCAGCTTCTTTGCCTTTCCCTTTTCAACACTAAATGGAGATGTGATTGGACATCCAACAGGCTCTATGGTGTCTTCAAGTTCTAGCAACCTTTTACGGCTATAGTTGAGTATAGAAACATGTTAGCTAAATAGAAACAGCAACATGAATACATAATAAAAATCTACAAGAGTTATACCCTCTTGTCATAGGACTTGGGGTAGAAATAGAGGTGGTGAGTCTAGTTGGTGTAGATGATTCTAGTTCCAACAGCCTCCTTGTCATACTACATGCAAATACAATCATATGATATTGCATTATTACGGATTTGACAAGGGGATAAATATCTTAAATGTGCAAATTGGAATTGTACCTTCTTGTAATAGAGCTTGGTGTATGAGAACAAGTGATGGGTCTTGTGAGTGTAGCACTGTAAGTTGTTTAAATATATAAGATATGTGTAAGTTAAGTGAAAATTGATAATTCATAAAGAAGTTCAAAAAGCTTATAATGGGTCAACACATGATGGTAGTTCCTGTGGTGGCTCAGCAGCACTAGATGGCACTACTGTGACACTTTTCTTGCCTCTCTTTCTCTTTGGCTTTGGAGCAGCAGGTGGTGGTGCATCAGAATCATAGACATATTCATTGCATGTTTTTGCTATGTTTCTAAGTTGTTTGCACCTTTTGCATCTTGTGGTTCTCTTTCCAGATCCACTTTCTGCAGCTGATTTAAGCCTCCTCTTCCTTGGTCTCCCAGCTGCTGGTCTCATAATTGGAGGCCACAACTTAAATCCAAGGTTGACTTGAGGCAACTGTTTCCTATCTGCCATTGGCTTCACACACTTTTGGTATGCCTTCTTAAACTTTGCAACATAGTAGTATTCATGAACATAGCCTTCAATATTACAACCTCGAATTGAGGTGATAACACATAAGGCATGTGTACATGGCAGACCAATAACTTGCCAACGTCTATAGGTGCACTTCCTCTCTTGAAGATCAACAGTATGCCTCCAATGAACTAGATCCCTTGTAAAACCTTTGACTTCACCTAACATTTCATTATCTCTGCCACCATCTTTGTATGCATACCTCCACATATATTTTGGCCCCCTGTTTCTTGCATTGAGGTCCTTCATGATGTTAGGCAAAATCTTATCTTTAAGCTTTTTGGCATTTTTTCTTCTCAAAAACATTTTGTCCATGCATAATTGCCTTTATCCTATCCATAAGATCAACCAGAGGCAGTGATTTCTCATCCCTAATCCAGCTGTTGAATGTTTCAGCTATGTTATTTGTTACATAGTCATACTTGCTTGCTTCAGAAAATAGGTGCCTTGTCTATAGGTGCTTATGGTTTTCATGTATCCACTTCATAGCTTCAGGACATGCTTCATACATCAAATTGTAGTGCTCTTCAAACATGTGCTTTTGAAAAGCTCTACATGCTGGCCACAAGTGCTTCTCAAAGGCCTCACCTCTGAACCATTTTTGGAAGTTTGCAACTAAGTGTCTCATGCACTCCCTATGCTCAACTCCATTTTTGAAGACTTGAGTAACAACAGAATCAATTCATTTGCCTGCATCTGTTGAGATCACTAGGCCTGGAGGTGATCCAATTGCTTGATGAAGTCTCCTAAAAAAGCAAGATCAATTTTCAGTTGTCTCTGGCCCAAACACACTGTAGCACACTGGAAACATCCAATTCTGCCCATCAATAGAAGTAGCAGATGCAAGTTGTCCCTTCCATTTCCTAGTCAAATGAGTAGAGTCCACACCAAGGAAAGGCCTACAACCATTTAGAAAACCATCTACACAGGCTTTCAGGGCAACAAACATTCTTGTAAATCATATCTTCTTTCCCACTTGCTCATACTCAATATCAATCAAACACCATGGATTGGTCTTCTTCACCTCGGCCTTGAAACTAAAAGCACGCTCAAAGTTGTCATCCCACTTCCCTTTGAGTTGTTCCAAAGCCATATTCCTACCATCCCACACTAGATAATATGACAACTTCAGGTGATACTGTTCTTCTAGTCTTTTCTTTGGTTCTTTAGCTCCAATTGTGGGATCCTTTGCAAGCCAACTAAGAACCCTATCCTTGACCCAATGATTGGTTGCCATGCAGTTATGCTCAACTTTTCTAGTGCTTTGACAAGTATGCACATGAGGTATCTTTTTTATCTACACCAAATGAAAAAAATTGAAGTTGTATAAATCTGAAATTGTACAAAATTGTATACAAACAATAATGCAAGTTGCAAAATCATACCTTCCAGGTCATCCCATCCTGCAACTATGAAGCATGTATCCTCCACTTGCACCGTTCAGCTTTGTAGTAGCCTCTGTATCTTGTTGACTCAGAATAGACAGCTGCAATTTCATATTCACCCTTTATTGCATATTGCCTAATAGCCTTCTTAAAAGTATCACCATCCCCAAAGGTTACACCAACTTCTATTGTTGGGTTCTCTAAGTCAGTTGCATGGACAATTGTCTCACAATCCCGTGCATCCTCCACTACTAAGTCATCCTCCAAACCAACACACAAGGCTCTACTAGGGATGATGCAATTTCAAGAGTAGGCTGCGCAATTAACTGGTTGGCAGGAGCATCAGTGCTACCCTGTAACACACAAGTTCTGTTGTCGCCCAATATCAAGCTGCAAACAAAAATCATCCTTTATGAAAGTGCATCTAGCCCTTTAGTGGGTTTTGGATGATTGAATGACAACGTGATTAAAGGTCTAACCCGTTTGCTAAGTGTGGATAGGTAATAGGTTATCTCACAGGTACTTAATGAAGCCAAAATGATGTGTTGTTGTATAAATAATCTAGTTCAAGCACAGGACAACAATGCAAATAGAATTCCTGCAAAGGCTTATTTATTGTGGGATTTCCATAAACTATGTGAAAGCAAGCACGTTAAAAATTAATTAATAAGACATGAGGGATTGCATATGGAATGATCTCATATTTGAAGCTTGCTAAATTGAAATGAAAAAGATAACAATACAAATGAATGAATAATTCAACACAAGATGTGACTTGATGGCTTGAGATGGTGAAGATAGCAAGGAAAGGCTTTGAGGTACTAAGCAAGGGTGAAGGGCAAGCGATGGCTTGGTGGCCGAAGAACCTAGCTAGAGTGAAGAAGGAAGTACTTGCATTTAGTTGATGTACTAATCAAGCTATGATGGTCATATTGATGTGGAAGATCAAATATATATTGGACAAAGTGTTGAAAGTGACTTGATGCATTTGGAGTTATTCATATTTGATGAATGGAATCAAGTCACGTGCTCAAGATGGCTAGGCTCAAGTGAAAAAGATCAAAGTTGACATGTTGGCACCCTTACTTGATGAAGATTAAAAGAGACGGCATCAATTCAAAAGAGATCAATTCAAGCGGTATAAATTCATTTTTCCTTTGATCTTGAGTTTAATAGGTATGTCATACTATTAAGAGGGATGTATCATGTTGATAGATAATCATTCATAAGTGCTCATACCAACTCATGTGAGTTTTGAGTGTTTGAGAGACAAAAGAGCTAACTAGTTTTTTGCTGGTCTAGGATACTGGACATGTCTGGTATGTGCCCAGCCACGGTAAAATTTTTGATGTTCTCGGGTTGGTTCGTCATGAATTCTGACGTGAGTCGGGAGTTCCAACAGTCGGGAGTTCCTGCAATCGTCGGGAGTTCTGATGTCTCGTGCTTAACGGACTTGGAGAAGTTCACTGTCCTAATCATACTGGACGTGTCTGGTATTCATATGGCCAGAGCCCAACGGCTAGTTTTCAAATGAGCTGAGGGTCGGAAGTTCCGAAGTGAGTTGGGAGTTCCGACGGTCGGGAGTTCCGGCATGCGTCGGAAGTTCTGACACCTCGCATACTTTAACTCAGTGAGAGCTCAATAGCTAGTTTTCAAATGAGCTAAGGGTCGGGAGTTCCGACGTGAGTCGGGAGTTCCGACGGTCAGGAGTTTCAGCATTCGTTGGGAGTTTTGATGCCTCACAATGATACTTTACTCAGTTACCATTGGCGTAGTGCAAGTCATACCGGACGTGTCCGGTATGTATACCAGACATGTCCGGTATGTATACCAGACGTGTCCGGTATTCCAACGGCTAGAAAACGACTAGTTTTTTAAAGGGGCTATAAATACCCCCGAGCCTCCACCTTTAGAGGCTGTTGATTCTGCTGGTTGCAATACATGTTTTTTAGCCTTACAAACTCTCCCAAACCCTCTCTTAGCGATTATGTGATCCAAATTGCCAAATCCATTTGTGGGTTGAGAGAGAATTCGAAATTGAGAGCAAGCCACCACTTGAGCACTTGTGCATATTGTCTATTTCATTATTTGCATGTTACTCTTGGACTCTTTGGTCCTAGATGGCTAGGCATCACCAGAGAGCACCCGAGAGATTGTGGTGTGCCTTGGAAAGTTTGTAACGGTCGATTCCACTGCCTCAGAATCAACTAGTGGAAGGAGGAAAATGAGTTGGAAAAGACTCCGGCTAGAGTGACCTTCGTGGTACCCTCTAGGGTTGACCTTCGATGGGTCGCTCGTAGCCCCCTCAATGAAGAGTAAAACTTGAACGAGTTTGAACTTCGGTAAAACAAATATCGTGTCTGAATTTGCATTTTATTTGATATTTGTGTTGCTCTAGCTCTTGTGTAGGTTACCTGTGTGTGGCACTATCTTTAGTGGGCGCCTACAAGTTGGATTGAAGTTTGGAATCAAAAGGAGGAAGTTAGGGGTCACACTGCAGAACTCATGTATATCGGACATGTCCGGTATAACTACCAGATGTGTCTGATATTGCCTGAAGTGTTCGATCAAACCGGAAGTGTCTGGTATTGGCCCCTGCTCTATTTTTATCTATTCACTGCACTAATCGTTGTGTTGCAGGGTTGTGGCTCCTAGATTTATTTAGTATCTTTTACATACTCTGTGGCAAACTTGTGAGGGGTGGTATTACTCTTATTTGGAGTTTCCATTTTGGAAACTCCGTTTTCTAATCGTTTCCGCATTTAAAGGTGTTAATTTTTAGAAACGCCTATTAACCCCCCTCTAGGCGGCATCCTAGGTCCTTTCACTTTATCATAACCCGCACTTGCACTAAGAGCCTTCTTATATCCCAATACATGTCAATTGCATGCAGCGGTTGTTATCAGAATCAATTTCTTCATAGCTACGACTCATATTATCCTAATAGGTGACACGTAACTTATGTTTAGAGTCTAGCTTAATTTATGTACCAATGTCAAGTAGCAACTCATTCCAATTTGTGGTATCCCTGTCTAAAATCTTAGCAATGTTACAAGCATCACAGTACTCGCGCTTGCCATCTTCAGTCAATTTAACAAAAGCACCTACACGTGTAGCAAACCTGTAGGACGAATTGGGATCCATCCTACATATATAAATATGAACAGAAATATAACTTGAATGAACATGCCATATGATTTCAATTAAGGCTAGGGTAGGAGATAATTTAAATGAACCCTAGGGTACGGATAATGGTAGAAATTAGTTACCCATCGGAAACCCATGAGAGATCAGCATGCTCCTCATCTGAGCGAGTTGAGGGCGGCCGCACACACCGATCCGTTCGTGGAGACTCCATCACTGTCGCTACCTTCGGCATTGGACGCCGCCGCCGCTCCGTTCGTTGCTATAGAAAACGGGCGCTACTGCCGTTACGGGAAGCGAGCCCTGCCGTTGTCGCGTAGCCATTTACGTGTGTCGCCACCATGGCCGTTGCAGGCCGCCGCCGGCGATGGGGGAGATGGCGCGACCATTCCTGCTACTTTTTCGTGTGAGCAAGTTGAGGGCGGCCGCACACACCGATGCACGAGCTCCCGAAGTCCCGATCCGTTCTGAATTGAAGGGATATAATAAAGAGGCAAGGGCATATCCATCATTTCATGTGGCTATCCGCTAAAACCAAATATAATATGAAAAATTGGTTGTGTAGCATGAAAAGATCATGATCTCCATAAAATACCATCGAAAGTGTGCGTCCTTATAAAATACCACCAAAAGATTGAACCGTGAACTAAAAATAGCATTCCGTTAAAATAAAGCGACAGAAGTGATAGGACTGAAAGTAGCCTCCGTCACATCGTCACGCCCTTATGAGTTGTTCTTGTAGATGCTCGCCGCGAATAGGAATGGCTCCTGTGGCACCATGTGCCGCAGCGCCCGTGCTTGCGCACATCCTTGCCATCCCGGCTCTCGCCCCACCCGGTCCTGCCCCACGCCAATGTCTCTCCCCAATCCTGATCTATGTGCCTATAACCTACATGGGATGAAGGAGAAGGAGGGCCCCTATAGCGAGATGTCCTCAACCGCATTGGCGACACCAAGGCGCTCGGTAGCTGCACCCTCGTCTCACGCTGCTTCCAAGCGCTCGTGCTGCTCGTCGACTCTGTCTTCATCCGCGTCAACTGCATCATCCCGATGACCCGCTGTCCTCCTCCTTTGTTGTACCAGGCTCCCCGCCACACCAGGCGCTAGCTGTGGGAGCGGCACGTTCATGCACATTGTGCGCATCCTTGTCGATGGCATCGCCATGCGCTCGGCTAGATCCTATCCCATGCCACGGCAGGTGTCTCCTGGCGCTCCGAGCCACTGCCCGCGCCCGTCGCGGACGTCTTCCACCAGTCCACCACTCATGCTCTGAGGGGTTCGCTCAGCTGCGGTGCCTACACATCGAGCTAGCACTGACGATGGCATGCTTCTAAAGTGGAAGGCCAACTTTGGCTCCACCCTTGGCAGCTACGTCATCCTCGGCGCCTCGTCGATCTCATCCAAGCCGCCGATAGGGCCATGGTCCGGCGGTGGCAAAGGCGATGCGCTGCTTCTGGCCACCAGAACCTGCTGTTGGACATGTGCTTCTTCAACTCAGCAAGGACATGTGCTTCTAGCCGCTGGAACCTGCTAGCGCTGGTGTAGCGGTTCTACGAGCCCACGTCCTGGCGTGTGCTCCTATAGTCCGGTCTAGCAAGGACGTGTGCAAGCACAACCTACGAGCGCTGCACGTGGTGGTGGGGTGTCGTAGGAGCCATTCCTGTTCATGGTGAGCATCCGTGACAACATCGTGTACGAGCGCGATGGGGGTTTCCGTCACTTCTGTGACTTTATTTTAACAGAATGCTACTCTCAGTTTATGATTCAATCTTTCAGTGGTATTTTAAGGAGCGCTAAACTTTCAGTGGTATTTTACAGAGATCGTGATCTTTGGATATGAAAGGATCAAGATGCCCAAGAGGGGGGTGAATTGGGCTAATTCTAAATTTCTTTACAATAATTAAACCCTATGGTTAGCCCACTTCACCCCTTGTGTCTCGAAAGTGTTTCTAATGTTCTACCGCACAAAAAGTCTTGCAACCTAAGTTCCAATCCTACTCTAGCATGGCAATTCTATGAATGTAAAGACAAGAATCGAATTGCTCAAAGTAAATGCTCAAAGTAAAGAGAGAAGGAGGAACGCGGCGATGTTTTGCCAAGGTATCGGAGAGTCGCCACTCCCCACTAGTCCTCGTTGGAGCACCCGCGCAAGGGTGTAGCTCCCCCTTGATCCGCAAGGATCAAGTGCTCTCTACGGGTTGATTCTTTGACACTCCATCGCGGTGAATCACCCACAACCGCTCACAACTTGAGTTGGGTCATCCACAAGCTCCGTCGAATGATCACCAAGCTCCCAATCACCACCAAGCCATCTAGGTGATGGCGATCACCAAGAGTAACAAGCATGAACTCTCACTTAACCACGACAAGCCTAATAAGAAGGGTGGATGCACACTTTGCTACTCTTGCTTTCACTAATGAGGGCTCTCTTTTGGATTCTCAAATCTCAATCACCTCACTAGGACCTTGCTCTTCTTGGCACTCTCAAGGGTGTTTCTTAGCTGTTGGAATGAGCAAAAGTGATCCCTTGAGTGAATAGAGGAAGTATTTATAACCCCTCATTCAAAATGAATCGTTATGTGCCTCTACGGGGTGACCGGATGCTCCAATCAGTTCTCCCTGAAACCCAGTGTTTAAGTTGTGACCGGACGCAGGACAACGTCCGATCACGATTTTCCCTCTCTGGAACCTTACTAGAGTCGACCGAACGCTGGCACCCAGTGTCCGGTCGCTCACCTCTCAGCGTCCGGTCATACCAGACGACTTCACCTTGATCAAATGAACTGATCGGACTCTGCGCCAGTGTTCGGTCACACCGGAACCAGCGTTCGATCAGCATTTGACCCTCCATTCACTTCTAACTCGCAAACATATGTGAATGAAGTTTGCTCCAATTGATCTAAGGGTTGTTTTGGAGCTACCTAGTGCTAGTTTTGACAAGTGTGCACCACACCTAACCCACTAGACTCACCTAGGTCAAGCTATCCGTCCATACCCCCCTTAATAGTATGGTCAAAGGAAAAACAAAGTCCTTAACTACTCTAAGTATCTCTTCAACATCAAACGACACTTAGAACTAGTCCATCCTTAACCTTGTCGTCCATCCTTTGAAAACCAAAACGATTTCCATCGTAGGAGCATGACACCCATGATTGCCCAATCACTTGCCATTACCATGGCCTAACTTAATTGCATCTGCAAAACACACATTAGTCACAGTAATCTCGTATTGTCATTAATCACCGAAACCCAACTAGGGGCCTAGATGCTTTCAATCTCCCCCTTTTTGGTGATTGATGACAATACCACCTCAAGTATGTGAAAGAGATGAGGTTTTTAACATGCTTGGTTCATATAAGCTTTTGACAATAAGAACAAAAGAGTTAGGCAAGCTTATATGACCCAAACCAACATAATGTACTCAAAAGATATGAAATAAGCATGAGTACAAGTAATAAAGCTCATTTGCATAGGAGTAAAACACGAAAGCAAAGCAAATGAGCATAACAAAAGTGATATGACATATAAATAATTCAAAGTAGAGAGCACACATGTCAAATATCACGATCGTGTAGATATCACTATCACATAAAAATAGTTCGATGCATAAAAGTAAACACATAAATGGATAATAGTGTATCACACATAAAAAGCCAAATATTATAGATAAACTCCCCTTAAATGAATCGCTCCCAAGTCTAACATACTTGATCCCTCTCCCCCTTTGGCGTCAAACACCAAAACCTAAGGGTCGGTCGGTGGGGCTATAGCGGATGAGTCAGGCGCTGAGGTGCGAGGAGCGAGCTAGAACAGTGTGCCATCATAATCTGATCCTGAGCTCTGAGTTGTATGACCCTCTATAGCTGGAAGCAACGCTGAAGCGGTCTAGGTCAGATCAGGGACTGGAGCGGTCTGAGACTCTGTAGGTATGACTGACGCAGATGGCTCTGATGATGCAACTAACGAAGGGAGCATCTCTGTAGTCCCGATAATAGGTGCATCTGTGGAAGGACCTAGGACATGTAGATATGACAGAGTGGGCTGCCCTATCAACTCACTGAAGGTAGCACCAAGGCTCCTAGAGACTGTAGTATCTAGCACAAGCAGCGAGGAAGTCTGAGCTGGTGTGAAGCCCATCTGAAAAGGTGTGAACTGCGGGGCTGGCACTGGTGAGGCAAACCACTAGGACACCTGCTCTGTAGGTGAAGCAAACTGAGTGGCAGTCTGTCCCTGACTCTAAAGCACACTGGGCTGTACAACTAGAGTCTGTGAAGTGGTGGCAGGCTGACCAAGCTGAGGTGTATGCTGTGGCAATGGAGCTCCAATAGCAGAGATGACATGCTACATAAATCTGAGTAACTGCTGCTACATGAGATGCTACTGTTGATGCATGGCCTACTGCTGCTGCTGTATAGCCTGCTGCTACTGCTGGATCACCTGCTGCTGTCGCTGAAACTCATCCTGTCTGGCCTAAAACTATGCAAATGTAGTAGCGGTCTCCTAGGCCTGGCGAGCCTGATCCTGCCTCATCCGCTCAAGGATAGCAAGTAGAGCGGGGTCTATCTGTGGTGTAGGTGGAGCTGAATTGGAGCTATCAGCCTCATGATCATGTCGTTGTGGAGGCATCTGAGGAATGTCTTGGTAGTCATCATCAGTACTATCACTAGGGTCGCTCTAGACCATCCCCTCCTTCTGAGCATCAAGCTGCTCCTCCTCTGTAGCTGCTATGCCCCTGATGGTCTCATCCTACTGGGCTGCAGTCTCCGGCACCTCTGGGCGACGACGTGGCTGGCTAGGTGTCCTCACTACACTATGGCGGAGCATCTGAGTCATGTTGTATGCAGGGAACTCTATAGTAGCACCACTATACTCTACTAGCATCTTAGGTGGCCTCACTGTAACTGCAATGTGAATCAGAAAAGTAATCTAGTGGGCATAGGGAAACTATCAGTGACCTCTGAACCCCTCTGCAATAGTATCCTCCATCTCTGATAGTAGGAGATCCCAAATATCAAATACAGTCTGCTGCATCAGAGAGTTCAGTAGCCATAACTGAATGCGAGTCAACCCCTCGCGATATCCCATTCTTGGAAGCAGGGTCCTTCTCATGATAGCATCAAGCACTCTAGTTGTAGGAGTGAGGTCACTAGGTGTCCTGCTCGACCTCTCGCCGAATGGCTCTGTGAAGCAATGGTGGACCAAATCTGTATGAGGCACCATACCACCATGAGGGCATCTAGGAGTCGTTGTCTATCCATAGCAAACCTCATGTAGCTAGACGGGCTGGTCCTGAAGCCTGAGAATCTCCCTGACCCTGAAACTCATCAGCCTATAATCTCTGCCTCTGAATGCAAAGTGTATAAATCTGTGCTACGGGTCAATCCAAAGTGTAGCATAGAACTCATGGACCCAAGATGGAACATATAAGCCTATCCATCCGAGTAAGTCTGTTAGCCCTGACAAGTAAGATAGGTAAGGGTGAATATGCTCTCCAGCTGCTGCTACAATGGACTCAATGTTGCACACCCTCTGAGACCTAAATGCTGCCCCACTGTTAAGATATGCATTATAAAAATCTTCCTGTAGTGGTGTGTAGAAGCCCTCTAATACACGCTCATCCCACCTCGACAGAAACCACTCCTTGAACTGAATGAACCAAAGCTACTACACCTGCTTAGCCATGGCGGCCCTCAAATCCAGATGAGTCAATGGAGGCGGACCCTGTGGTCTAGGAGGCGGACGAGAACCCCTCCTCTATGTCTCTGCCCTTAGTGTCACCTAGGAACGGGTATGACCAGAGTGGCATAACTGTGGCTAAGGTGCCTGCTATCTCCTCTGACTACACTCCCTCCTAAGTCTGCTCTATTTGTTGTGCCTGTTGCTGTGACTCCCCCTAAGACTGACTCTCATCTATAGCAACATGCCGTCCTCCAACCATGGCTGTCCTAGCTGGACCACCATGATGACGCTCAACCTCCTGGACAGTGGCCCTCTGAGCTGGTGAAAGCTGATCTGCAATGACTACACCACTTCGAGCACCTCCTCTCTCAGTAAGCTCTACGGCGGCTGCAACTGTGGCTGCTCTCGCTGTATCAACATCTGGATACTTGCGCTTTTTTGTTGCAAGCTTCTTCATCGCCTTGCCTTTTGCCTCAGAAGGCAGGCGAGGCGGGGGCCTTGAATCCTCATCACCGGGACCACCTCCAACATTCTTGACATGAGCCATCTGATGGAGCTGAAAAGAACAATTGCACTGATAAGAATCAACTGTCAACTGACACTTCCGAGGCTTGGCCTCGATCCATACTCATGAGCTTGGCCCTGAGTTGACTGACAACTACCAAAGAGACCTCAGAAACACCGACTCGCTCCACGTTAGAATAGATCAGATTTATAAATAATTACAATATATCTAGAGATACAAAACCCTAAGAAGCAAGCATTAGATACGGAATTGGAAATGAGGGCTTGCTACCTGATGAACTAGCGAACCAAAGAAAAAGGAATGGATCACGGAGAACCATTGGGTTGGCACTATGAAGCTAGGGTTTGGGTTGCGCTGGTTGGTGAGGCAATGAAGCACTAGGGCACGAGCTCGGTGGTGCGGCGGCGGTGCTGGAACAGGGCATGGCGGCGCTGCTACGTGGCATGGTAGTGAGGAGCAATGTGGGCGAGGCGACGCGGGCACGGCGGCACGTGGGTGTGGGGAGGTGCGGCTGTGTAGCTCTGGCTGAGTAGCGCAGTGTGGCGGCTCGAGAGGCGATGTGAGCAAGGAGCGGCACTGGCAGATTCAGTGGCTAGGGCACAGGCGCGAGCAATGGCGAGCTCGAGGCGAGGCGGTGATGTCGGCGTAGGCGGAATAGGTCAAAGGCACGATGGTGGTTGGATTATATGGGTCCCCGTGACGGAATAGAAATGGAAAGAGATAAGAGTTCGAATCCTGCATGATTTCAATTAATCGGACGCTCCGGTGGCAACGATCGGACATTGCCACCTAGAGTCCGGTCGACTCTAGAGAGGTCCAAATCCCCTGGAGCCATGACTGGACATGTCCGATCACAACTGACCGGACGCAGCCAGAGTCCAGTCCAACCTATCTCCATCGTCTTCGCTCGACCAGACGCAGGAACGCCATCTGACTAGACGCTGAACAACAGAGTCCAGTCACTCCATAGCAGCAACGGTTCACCTCCTGTGAACTGACCGAACGCTGGACTTTAGAGTCCGATGTAGCGTCCGGTCACTCTTTTCTAGCAAATCTTCAAAGTTCCTTCGTGCTGCCTGTTCCCAATCAAGTCCCAACTTCAATAAGATCCAAATAAACACCAATTGGGACTGATGTGAGTGACCTCTCTCAAACCCTCAAATTTTTCAAAGTATTTTGCCTTAAGCTATAATTCTTTTTAAGAAAATAGGCAATAAAAGGGTGATTGAAGAGAAGCGACAAAACAATATTCATGCATATGCAATGTAATACTTAAAAGTAAATCTAGTTGATTGTCAAGTTTGATCCAAGGTTAAGCTTCTTCACACGCTTTACGGCGGTTATCTTAACCATGTTAGACAAACCCTATATGTATTACCAAAGATTAAACATGTTGTATATTACAATGCAATGCAAGGGACAACACAAGCTCATTTTCTAGTGAAGTTGCTAAAATCAAGAACATTGAGCTCATTCCACAATTGACAAAAAGTCGCCTCATCTAGTGGTTTAGTGAAGATATCCGCCAATTGATCCTCGGTCCTTACACCTTCTAATGATATATCATTCTTTGCAACATGATCTCTAAGAAAGTGATGGTGGATATCTATGTGCTTGGTGCGAGAGTGTTGAACTAGATTATTTGCAAGTTTTACTGCACTTTCATTGTCGCACAAAAGAGGTACTTTTTCTAGAACTACACCATAGTATAGCAAAGTTTGTTTCATGTAAAGTATTTATGCACAACAAGCACCCACGGCAATGTATTTTGCTTCGGCGGTGGACAAAGCCACACTATTTTGTTTCTTAGAGGACCAAGACACAAGTGATCTACCAAGCAAATGGCACCCTTCAGATGTGCTTTTGCTATCAACTTTGCAACTGGCATAATCTCTAACAGAACTGACCAATTATACGAGATTAAGTAAGGAAATCTTCTGCCAAAGCAGATAATTTAGCAAACTTAAGCCCGTATAACCCGGTAGTCCGTGAAACCATGAAGGATTTCAAACCAATCGACATACAAACCAAGATCGTACAAGTTTAGCAAGTACCGTCACATGTTACATAAAGTTCGTAATGACAGTTGGATATATCAGAGTTTAGAATATAAAGTTATTACAAACCAAGTTCAATCTGAAATAGCGGAAGCAAATAGTTTTAAAGCCACACACACTTTTAGTTCAGATACAATGCCAGTAGGTAGTCATCTCCAATAAAAGCATCAGAAGAGAGATACGGAGTGACCATTACCCTTGGTCCTAGTTGTCACCCATCGCTGGGTACAGGCAGTTAATGCAATAGCCGTAGTACATTTGACCATCTACAACAACAATGGGAACAACGCCCTAAGTACGAGAAGGTACTCAGCTAGACTTACCCGTCTTAAACCAAAATAAGCGACATCAAGGATTATGCAAGGCATTCTTTAGTGGACTAGCTGACTTGTTTGCGAAAAGCATAAGCTATCATGAAGAAACCATTTTAAGTACTTTGCATCATCTTTATTATGACCTATCCATCTTGGTAAGCACCTGTACTATAGTAATCACTTGATTAACCAATAACATCCAGTTATCAATTTAGATTTAGCATATCCCATACCATCCAGATAACCATCATTGTTCCATAATAATTACTACGATGCCGTAGCTCGAGTCAAGTGCTCACTATCCAGGAGCGATGGCGATTCGAATCGATTCCTAACCAGCTGGTGATTTATTCCTCACACAAACCATGCTTCCCCTGCCAGGGTAGCTTAGATCACCAAGGACACTATTCAGGTAGCTGCGGGACAATCTGGAGCCGCAGTACCCAGGGACCGCCTGACTGCCAGGAATTAGGGTGCACCTACCCTTGGGCTCACTCTTCGCGTCCCTATCATACCCCCATCAGCACCAATATGCGCACCCATGTAGATCCCGGCCCAAATAGTGTCACTAGCTTCGCGGTTGAAAGGTACTTTATTCGGCCAGCTAAATGTGAGGCATGCGTTCAACATGACAAGAGGGACGAGCAACGATCAGTCCTTAATCGACACAGACGGAAACTAACAGCACCCCAGAACCCTATCTGGTTGCCTCCAACTTTTTCTGTCCGGTCTCCAATTATCCATCGCACATGGTTAATTCCAGGATATCATTCTTTCTATAGCTAAATTCTTCCAGTAACCACCTATAATGTAGGTGACCGGATATCACCGATTGCTACCGGTCTAAGCGAGGCTAAGTAGTTATTCGATCCTGACCTAACAGGGTAACAAGGTAATAAGGTAGGCAAGGATAGTAATAAATGCATCAACGGTTTCAATCAACTCCTACAACTTAATGCAATAATATATAAACTCATATATATAGAAAGAATTGCTTTTATAAAGTAGGAGACTTAGAATGCTCCGGGGCTTGCCTTGTTCGAATGAACTAGGTTGATGATCCACGCACTTGGGGAAGTCCTCTCCCGGGTCCTCTTCCTCTGGCACCTCCTGTGCCTAGACTTCTTGTGGATCTGTCCCGGTCTGCTCTTCCTGAACTACTGCTAGCAACTCCTCCTATGATCCTGTATGATGCAGATGTATGAGTGCTAATGCATAGGTGCATCGAAGAGATGACATGTAATGATCATGATGTAGAAAATGTAGATGAACATGTTTAACTTTATTGGACATAGTAGAAGTAAAGCCCTTCTACAAGGTAGCCAATATCATCCAAGAACATGTACTACCATACTACTACTACAACCACTGTACTAACATGCCAAGTCACCACAGCAATCTAAGATGCTTCAAAGATACACCAAAGCAAACATTATTAACTAATCATGCATTAAAGAAGATTTGTTTATTTCATTTTAAACTAGGGCTACAACAGCAACATATATTTCTGGTGCTCATAAAAATCTAAGAAAATTACAGTAGCATAGTACTACTCTAAGTAGACTACCATAAACTTTTCATGGCATTTGGATAAGTAAATAGCCTACACAAAAATGACAAGCTATGGCATAATTATGAGCATGAAAATACTTTGTACTATGAAAGTGTCAAACAATAGATTTGGTATTTTTCCTATGTTCTACACAGTAAACAATCACTGTATAAAAATTATCATACCCTGGTTTTATACAATTTTTGCCCTCTATTAAAATAACAAAAATCATCAATTAAAAGCACTTGAACTACACCTCAATATTTCTCTACAGAACATGCATGGCATATATTTTTCACAGAAAGTACATCTCAAGAATAGATCAACCAAATTGGACCCATATTTTTCTGATACATATAGGATTTACTAAACATTTTACAAGTAATCAGCAATATCAAGAATTAAATAAAACTCTACATTAAAGTATCTCAAAAATGACATGCAATATTTTTATCATGTAGATCCGGTGACAAGGAACACAACAAAATTTGTTTCATCAATTTTGGAGCAAGATAACTTGAGATATACATTTTACAAGCTTTTTAATCCATTTTTGAAATCATTTTAGAAATCCTTTTCTTTAAAACCGGATCTAAAATGCTACGGGCACCCAGCTCCGTGCACCTAGATCTGGACCCAGTCACTGCAACTGGGCCCCGAGAGCCGACCGGGTCCCATCGGTTAGCCGCATGGAAGCAGGGGAAGAGGCTCCGCCGGTCGGAGCTCACCAGCGGCGAGCCTTCCGGTGGTGCCACCGGCACCAACAGACTCCTCTTCGCAGCACGAGCTCGGCAAGCTAGAAAATGGCAGCGCGGATAGGCGCTAACCACCACGGTGAGCTACGCCGACGAGCGGCGGAGCTGCATGGCGGCCTCACCGCCGTTCGTGGCCGCGGCAAGCCTAGGCGAGGGGCACGTAGCTTTGCGGTGCCAAAGAGAAGCCGAAGTGCTTGAGCAAAAGGGGAAAAGAGGAGGCGGAGCGGGTCACCTGCGTGGGCACGAGCTTCGGCGAGCTCGGCCATGGCGGTGTGGAGAAGAAGATCAGCCACCATAGCCCCTCACCTTGACTACGGTAGCCGCACGCGGGCGCAAACAAAGGAGCTTGACGAGGCGGAACTGCTGGCTAGAGGAATCAATGAAAGAGGCGCGGGTGGAGGGGCACGTCGCTGGCGAAGCAGCGGCGGTGCTCGGTGGTGAGAGCTCCCATGGGACTTTGAAAAAGGAGAGGAAGGAGGAGGAGATAGGATGGAGTGTGGAGCGGGGTGGCGTGCGCGCGGTCGGACAGCCATGAAGCAGCGTGGCCGGTCGGAACGGCGCAGACCGATGGTGCCGCGCGGCGTGCTCGCCGGCGCATGGCCACCATGCGGCGTGCGTGCTCTGGCGCCGAGCGGGCGTGGGCACGGTGAATGGGTGAGGCATGGTGCGGAGGCAGGCCAGGCCGGCCTGCATGGCTGGGCCGAAAGGGAGGTGGCGGCCCAATAAGGTAAAAATGTGAGTTTTCAAATTATTTTCTATTCCTATTTCATTCAATGCAAATTTTGAGCAATTTCAAAGCAGTTTCAAACTTTGGCCCAAAAATAAAAGTTGCTCAAAAATTTGTTCTCTACAACTTTTATTTTATGACCAAAGTCAAATTCGAATTAGATTTTGAATTACAAAATTAAAATCAATATTGATTCCAAACCCTAATTTTGAAGAATTATTTTTAAAAGCAAAATTTGGCAAAAATTTAAATATAAACTTTGCTCCAAATTGTATCCTAAATATTTATAAGCTATCTTAGTGATCAAACCAAGAAATCATATCACCCAAACATGAGCATGGCATTTCAAATAGTTTAAACATGATGAATTTCAATTTAATTTCAGCACCACATGAAATGACACTTCCTTTCTTTAGAATGGAATGCATAGATGCTGCTTATGCATAATGAAATGATGATTATGCTCATGAGATGGAATGTTAATGCATGCTTAACACCGAGGTGTTATAGCCCTCCCCACTTATAAGAATCTCATCCCGAGATTTTGAGTTACGAACCATTTGTTATAAAAATCCTTATAAGCATTTTGCAGATATTCTCCTGTTTCCCACATCGCATCACCATCATCATGATGACTCCACTGTATCTTATATGTTCTCACCACTTTGTTTTGAGTGACTCGGTCCTTAGTGTCCAAAACTCAAATCGGTTGCTCACGGTATTCCAAGTCTGATTTGAGCTGAATGCTCTGAGGTTCTGTTCTCTCTTCTAGAACACGCAAGCACTTCTTCAACTGTGATACATGGAAGACTGGAAAGATCAAACCCATCGCTTCTGGTAACTGTAACTTATAAGCCATGGGACCCTTCTTCTCTATGATCTTGTACGGTTCTACAAATCTAGGAGCAAGTTTTCTCTTTATTCCAAACCGTTGTACTTTCTTCATTGGAGTAACCTTCAGATAAACGTAGACACCTACCTCAAACTCAAGCGGTCTCCTTCTCTTATCGGCATAACTCTTCTGGCATGACTGTGCCACTTTCATGTTTTGTTGGATAATACGGACCTTTTTCTCAGCCTCATCAACAAAATCAATTCTGTAAAACCTTCTTTCTCCAGGCTCAACCCAATTCAATGGTGTCCTACATTTCCTACCATACAATGCTTCAAATGGAGCCATCTTGATACTCTCTTGGTAACTGTTGTTGTAAGCGAACTCTACCAAAGGTAACCATGATTCCCATGAACCTTTAGACGATAACACACAGGCTCTAAGCATATCTTCTAGAACAGCATTAACTCGCTCTGTCTGCCTATCTGTCTGTGGGTGGTAAGCTGTACTCTGAATCAAGCTAGTACCCAAATCTTTATGAAGATGCTCCAAAAAATGAGCGGTAAACTATGACCCATGGTCAAACACGATAGTCTTTGGTATACCATGTAATTGGATAATCTCTGCAATGTACTTCTCAGCATACTGAGGTGGTCAAAATGTTGTTTTGACTGGTAAAAAGTGAGCTGATTTGGTAAGGCGATCTACAATTACCCAAATCGAATCATTCCCCTTTTGTGTGGTGGAGAAACCGGTGATAAAATCCATACTTATATCATCCCATTTCCAATCTGGTACTAACAAAGGTTGCAACATTCCTATGGGTCTCATGTGAAGAGCTTTCACTCTACAACACATGTCGCAACAAGCAACATACGCTGCAATCTCCTTCTTCATCTTCGTCCACCAATAATGAGGTCTCAATTCTTGGTACATTTTGTTACTTCTAGGATGGATAGACAGCTTAGAGTGATGAGCTTTATCCATCAATTTATTCTTGAGCTCTCGATCTTTAGGTACAACTAGACGGTCCTTAAACCATAACACTCCTTGTTCATCCATTCTAAAGTGCTTGGACGGTTCTTTCTTTATTTTCTCCTTAATATGGAATATTCCCTTATCTGTTTTTGACCCTTAATGATCTTGCTTTCCAAGGTACAACTAACATGGATATTATGCAACACAGCAAGATGCAACAAATTGAACCCATCTTCAAACAATGGTTGGACAACAAGAGAATGTGACTTCCTACTTAAGGCATCTGCCACAACATTTGCCTTTCCCGGATGATAGTGCACATTCAGATTATAATTCTTTATTAGCTCTAACCATCTTCTTTGTCGCATATTCAACTCAGACTGAGTAAATATGTACTTGAGACTCTTATGATCTATAAAGATATTGCACACATTCCCAAGCAAGTAGTGTCTCTAAATCTTTAGAGCATGCACAATAGTCGCAAGCTCTAAATTGTGCGTAGGATAGTTAACCTCATGCTTCCTCAACTAACGTGAGGCATAAGCAATGACCCTTCCATCTTGCATCAGAACACATCCTAAACCATTCCTTGATGCATCGCAAAACACATCAAATGACTTCTCTATATCCGGTTGCGCCAGAACAGGAGCAGTGGTTAGCAAATTCCACAAGGTGTAGAAAGCTGCCTCACACTCCTCTGTCCAAACGAACTTATGATCCTTTTGTAGCAAACTTGTCATTGGCTTGGCAATCTTCGAGAAGTCCGGTATAAAACGATGATAGTAACCGGCTAATCCAAGAAGACTCCTAACCTCATGAACTGTGCTTGGTGCCTTCTAGTCCATAACCTCTTGTACCTTACTAGGATCCACTGAGATTCCATTCTCAGATAACACATGACCGAGAAAAGGAACTATCTTCAGCCAGAACTCACATTTACTAAACTTAGCATACAGCTGGTGATCTCTGAGTCTAGTCAAGACAATTCTTAGATGCTCTTCATGATCTTGTTTGTTCTCTGAGTATACTAGAATGTCATCAATGAACACAATCACAAACTTATCCAACTCCAGCATAAAGACCAAATTCATCAGATACATAAAGTATGCAGGAGCATTTGTCAAACCAAAGGACATGACAAGATACTCGTACAAACCATATCTAGTGGAGAACGCGGTTTTGGGTATATCTTATGGTCTAATCTTGATCTGATGGTACCCTAATCTCAAATCTATTTTGGAGAACACCTTGGCTTTTGACAATTGATCAAACAAGATATCAATCTAAGGTAGAGGATACTTGTTTTTAATTGTCACCGCATTCAATGGTCGGTAGTCCACGCACATCCGTAAGGAGTTATCCTTCTTCTTCTTCATGAACAGTGCGGGACATCCCCATTCCGATGAACTTGGACAAATTAAACCCTTAGTCAACAGATCTTGGAGTTGTTTCTTCAACTCGGCTAATTCATTTGGAGGCATCCGATAAGGCCTTCTTGAGATCGGTGGTGTTCCAGGGATTAACTCAATGGCAAACTCAACATCTCTGTCCGGTGGAAGACCGGGTAACTCATCTGGAAACACGTCCGAAAACTCGCACACTACCAAAATCTTGGCTAGAAGAGTAGTTTGGACTGCATAAGTTGTACTGGTCAGATCTATTCTCCTAGGTAAGGTTACTTGAAATGTACCTTCTCCAACAGGTTCTTTGAGAGAAATGCTTCTTCCTCCAACATCAATTACTACTCCCATCTTAGTCATCCAGTTCATTCCTATAATCACATCCAGAACTAGCCCTGGCATAACTATCAAGTTAAGCTTGTACTGCTTGTTTGCTATACTCAGGGTTATCCCCCAGATTATCTAATTAGTTAACAGATCAGCCCCAGCTGAACTGATCCGATAAACACATTCCAATTCAACTATCTTTTGCTCATACTTTCTTGCAAATGCTTGACTTATGAATGAATGCGATGATCCAGAATCAAACAAAACGACTACAAGATGATTGTTGATAGAAAATATACCGGCTGTCATAGGCTCTCCTTCCGGGATGTCATCAATGGTGGTGTGGTGCACATGAGCTTGGTACTGATTCTGCTGCCTCTTGGGATATGGGCAAAACTTCACAAAGTGCCCAGTTTGATTGTAGTTGAAACACGGTCCTCTTACTTGAGTAGTAGCTCCAGATGAACTGCCTTGTCCGGTCTTGGCTTGTGGCACCGCCATCTTGAATGGCTTCTGGTTCCTCTAAGGTTGCTGGGCATTCTGATTCCTCTATTGGGGGGCCTAAACCTTGCACCAGGGGTAGGCGGACGATACGCAGAATGATTTGCCATTAGGGCCCTTGGCTGGGATGGACCTGACTCAAAAGCCCTCTTGCGAGTCTTGGATGTAGCATATACATTGTTGTTCTTTTCTTGCTTTAAGCAGTCACTAACAAAGTCATTGAAACCAGTTCTTGTGTTAGTACCCACGTGCTTCATCATCTTGGGATTCAGACCTCTCTTGAAACTAGCGATCTTTTTGGCATCGGTATTCACCATGCCAGAGGCATAGCGACTTAGATTATTGAATGCATGTAGATACTGGGTCACCGTCTTGGTGCCTTGGTTCAGTGCTAGAAATTCTCCAAACTTCATTTTGGTCAAACCCGGTGGAATGTAAACTCCAGGAAAAGCCTTCATGAACTCCCTCCAAGTAATGTGGGCATTGGGGGGAAAAGTGGTGTGGTGGTGCTTCCACCACATTCCTGTTGGGCCTTGTAGCTGATGAGCGGCATACTTAGTTTTCAACACTTCTGTCATCCTTGGAACATGAAACTTATCTTCCATGGTGTTTATCCACTCTTCCGCATCCAATGGCTCTGCCGCTTCCTTGAAAATTGGTGGTCTAGTGTCCATAAAGTCCTTAAAACTGCTATGCTAATTCGCTTCATGTCCACCTGGGTTTAACCCACGGCGGGTGTTGTCAGCAATATGGCGCAATGCAGCTTCCATGTTCTGTTGCATGCCCTCCATGTTGCGTTGACTTCCAAGGAACTATGCGAAGAACTGTTCCATGGTGTACGGTGGAGGAGGAGGTGGTGGTGGTGGATCATGGTTCTCATTCCCAGTGGCACTGCCACCTGCCTCAGTCGCGTCATACACGGTACGGCGAGTGTTCGGCATCTGCATATTTCAGCAACAGTAATTATTAGGCGATGTTGTAGAAATTGTAGGTGAATGAAAAATTATGCCGTACTGAATTCACTGGAGAGAATAAATTCATACAATAAAACAGGGGCACAATAAGTCATTCCAATTAACACAACATTACTAATTTGATTACTTAAGCGCACACATCGCGTCCATTACAACCAAATTGCCAGCATACATACACTGGACTTTTGACGTTCAGATATCGCCACAAACACATCCAAGTTTTCCAACATTACATCAAGGTCTTAGTCTTTCTACTCATGATTACATGCCAGACATGTCAACCATGCAAAAGGTCGTCGCAAACAAAACCCTAGTAGCTAGCACAACAACTACTAGCCTACTCATCGTGGTCGCTGTCTAGGTCGGAGATGTCGACATCGTCACTATCTACATCATCGTCGTCATCATCAGCTGGTGCCTCAAGCTCTTCAGGATCCTCGTCCCCATCTAGATCCATCTCTGCGGCTCTAGGCGGAACGTAAGGGTGGAGCTAGTTATTCAGCTGATGAACCTCCTCATGTAGGTTGTCATTGTACTCTTCTGCATTGGCCAGCTGCTGCTCTAGCTCAACCTGTTGAGCTCTCAGAACATCTTCTGCGGACCAGGATTCATTCCTCTGGTGGAGCACATGGATCAACATGTGCTCAACATTCCTATTGGCGGTGGTCAGACGCTCGACCTGCTCTCTTAGTGCACGCACGTCTCCCTCATAGGCTCCAGTCCTCTGGGTCGCCCGATCCCTCTGACGAGTCAACTGAGCCTCTCAATCTCGGTGTCATGATCCCTCTGAAGCTGACGTCGGTCATCGCGGGCATGACCAAGAGCACCAGACACGCGTCTTAGGCTACCTTCTACTCCATCGAAAGCCTTCATCACTGCAAACATGGCGCTCATGGCAGGGTTATCACTGTTCTGTCCTTCTGCTGCACCAATCTCCAGAGATCTTCCTCTTGCTTGCTGCCATGAGTCAGTGGAGGGGTTGCCCCTCAGAAAGACACCAACTAAAGCAGCTGCCAACTCCTGAGGAAAATGATCCATGATATCCCTTAGTATCCCAAAGGCTGCCCTGTTAGCTGCTTCTTCAGCGGTCCTGCCAGTTGACTCATAACGCCAACCAGTCCACTCAGAACCGTCACCTCGGAGACGAACAACGGCCTCCATAGTAACCAAGAGACCTTCCCCCAACTGCTCATTTATCCAGAAGTAGCGGGGCTCCATTCCATCAGGATAGCCTACATAGCTGAGCACTCTCCACAAGAGTGTAGGCATCCCAAACTCTCCAAGAAATGTGTGGCGCTGATGGGTACGTGGAGCAAGCTGATGGCGGGGAGCTCTGCCTCCGGTGGACTTGCGAGCGGTCTGTTTGTGCGTGCCATCTGTAGCAAATTTGTTTTATTACTCACGTGAGAACAAGGTTAAGTTGTCATTTTTATCAAAATGAGATAATCAACTTATAAGGGGAGGAACAATGCCATGAATGATATGTAACAACATGATGCATGCACGTTCCATATATTCTCACAAACTTAGGAAAAATAACAATTGCTAGCGGCATAGACGGTGGCATACAATGGTCTCTAATAAACATAGCTAATATGTACTACACGACAGCGCTATTATGTACCTGCAAAAGATCCACTTTAGCCCAAACCCTGACAGTATGAAAAATATGCACGAAAGCAGTAAAGTAATCTACTTGTTCTACACGCATCCCTAGATACACGTACAACGGTAGCAACTACCCGAACCATCGTCCTATCGACGGCATCGTCACCACAGGACGGAATTTCCCCACACATTGGATACCTTCATACAAACACGCGTATGGCATGTAAATAATCTGGCATCATATAAGCACTTCCCTAGATCGGCAGTGTATCCAATCATGCTCTCACAACTCTCACTTACCGAGGCGTAGAGGCAATGGATCCATACATTACCACTCAAGTGAATGGCACTCATACAATAGCACGCCGTATGAGCAATGAGTTAGAAATATGATGCAAAGACCCCCAAGTCAGTACTTAAATAAGTCACCTAGAGTCCTTAACTGGGCATAAAGGATATGACCACTGGCACCCTCTTAAGTTTTTAATTAGAGGTTGAAACACCTATATACTATAGTTCGCAATTAGTTTTGTAACACAAAACCCTTTTGTTTTAAATACATGCATGAACAGTAACCTACTAAACCTTGCTCTAATGCCAGCTGTAACAGAACCGACCAATTATACGAGATTAATAAAGGAAATATTCCGCCGAAGCAGATAATTTAGCAAACTTAAGCCCGTATAACCCGGTAGTCTGTGAAACCATGAAGGATTTCAAACCAATCGACATACAAACCAAGATTGTATAAGTTTAGCAAGTACCATCACATGTTACATAAAGTTCGCAATGACAGTTGGATACATCAGAGTTTAGAATATAAAGTTATTACAAACCAAGTTCAATCTGAAATAGCGGAAGCAAATAGTTTTAAAGCCACACACACACTTTTAGTTCAGATACAATGCCAGTAGGTAGTCATCTCCAACAAAAGCATCAGAAGAGAGATACGGAGTGACCATTGCCCTTGGTCCTAGTTATCATCCATCGCCAGGTACAGGCAGTTAATGCAATAGCCGTAGTACATTTAACCATCTGCAACAACAATGGGAACAACGCCCTGAGTACGAGAAGGTACTCAGCTAGACTTACCCATCTTAAACCAAAATAAGCGACACCAAGGATTATGCAAGGCTTTCTTTAGTGGGCTAGCTGACTTGTTTGCAAAAAACATAAGCTATCATGAAGAAACCATTTTAAGTACTTTGCATCATCTTTATTATGACCTATCCATCTAGGTAAGCACCTATACTATAGCAATCACTTGATTAACTAATAACAACCAGTTACCAATTTAGATTTAGCATATCCCATACCATCTAGATAACCATCATTGTTCTATAATAATTACTACGATGCCGTAGCTCGAGTCAAGTGCTCACTATCTAGGAGCGATGGCGATTCGAATCAATTCCTAACCAGCTGGTGATTTATTCCTCACATAAACCATGCTTCCCCTGCCAGGGTAGCTTAGATCACCAAGGACACTATTCAGGTAGCCGCGGGACAATCTGGAGCCGCAGTACCCAAGGACCGCCCGACTGCCAGGAATCAGGGCGCACCTGCCCTTGGGCTCACTCTTCGTGTCCCTGTCATACCCCCATCAGCACCAATACGCGCACCCGTGTAGATCTTGGCCCGAATAGTGTCACTAGCTTCACGGTCAAAAGGTACTTTATTCGGCCAGCTAAATGTGAGGCATGCGTTCAACATGACAAGATGGATGAGCAACGATCGGTCGTTAATCGACACAGATGGAAACTAATAGCACCCCAGAACCCTATCTAGTTGCCTCCAACTTTTTCCATCCGGTCTCTAATTATCCATCACACATGGTTAATTCCAGGATATCATTCTTTCTATAGCTAAATTCTTCCAGTAACCACCTATAATGTAGGTGATCGAATATCACCGATCGCTATCGATCTAAGCGAGGCTAAGCAGTTATTCGATCCTGACCTAACAGGGTAACAAGGTAATAAGGTAGGCAAGGATAGTAATAAATGCATCAACGGTTTCAATCAACTCCTACAACTTAATGCAACAATATATAAACTCATATATATAGATAGAATTGCTTTTATAAAGTAGGAGACTTAGAATGCTCCGAGGCTTGCCTCGTTCGAATGAACTAGGTTGATGATCCACGCACTCGGGCAAGTCCTCTCCCGGCTCCTCTTCCTCTGGCACCTCTTGTGCCTAGACTTCTTGTGGATCTGTTCTGGTCTGCTCTTCCTGAACTACTGCTAGCAACTCCTCCTGTGATCCTGTATGATGCAGATGTATGAGCGCTAATGCATAGGTGCATCGAAGAGATGACATGTAATGATCATGATGTAGGAAATGTAGATGAACATGTTTAACTTTATTGGACATAGTAGAAGTAAAGCCCTTCTACAAGGTAGCCAATATCATCCAAGAACATGTACTACGATACTACTACTACAACCACTGTACTAACATGCCAAGTCACCACAGCAATCTAAGATGCTTCAAAGATACACCAAAGCAAACATTATTAACTAATCATGCATTAAAGAAGATTTGTTTATTTCATTTTAAACTAGGGCTACAACAGCAACATATATTTCTGGTGGTCATAAAAATCTAAAAACATTACAGTAGCATAGTACTACTCTAAGTAGACTACCATAAAATTTTCATGGCATTTGGATAAGTAAAATAGCCTACACAAAAATGACAAGCTATGGCATAATTATGAGCATGAAAATACTTTGTACTATGAAAGTGTCAAACAACAGATTTGGTATTTTTCCTATGTTCTACACAGTAAACAATCACTGTACAAAAATTAGCATACACAGGTTTTATACAATTTTTGCCCTCTATTAAAATAACAAAAATCATCAATTAAAAGCACTTGAATTACACCTCAATATTTCTCTAGAGAACATGCATGGCATATATTTTTCACAGAAAGTACATCTCAAGAATAGATCAACCAAATTAGACTCATATTTTTCTGATACATATAGAATTTACTAAACATTTTACAAGATATCAGCAATATCAAGAATTAAATAAAGCTCTACATTAAAGTATCTCAAAAATGACATGCAATATTTTTATCATATAGATCTGGTGACAAGGAACACAACAAAATTTGTTTCATCAATTTTGGAGCAAGATAACTCGAGATATACATTTTACAAGCTTTTTAATCCATTTTTGAAATCATTTTAGAAATCCTTTTCTTTAAAACCGGATCTAAAATGCTACGGGCACCTAGCTCCGTGCACCTAGATCCGGACCCAGTCGCTGCAACTGGGCCCCAAGAGCCGACCGGGTCCCACCGGTCAGCCGCACGGGAGCAGGGGAAGAGGCTCCGCCAGCCGGAGCTCACCGGCGGCGAGCCTTCCGGTGGTGCCACCGGCACCAACGGACTCCTCTTCGCAGCGCGAGCTCGGCAAGCTAGAAAAGGGCAGCGTGGATAGGCGCTAACCACCATGGTGAGCTATGCCGATGAGCAGTGGAGCTGCATGGCGGCCTCACCGCCGTTCATGGCCGCGGCAAGCCTAGGCGAGGGGCGCGTACGCTTTGCGGTGCCAAAGAGAAGCCGAAGCGCTTGAGCAAAAGGGGAAAAGAGGAGGCAGAGCGGGTCGCCTGCGCGGGCACGAGCTCTAGCAAGCTTGGCCATGGTGGTGCAGAGAAGAAGATCGGCCACCACAGCCTCTCACCTCGACTGCGGCAGCCGCACGCGGGCGCAAACGAAGGAGCTTGACGAGGCAGAATTGCTGGCTAGAGGAATCGACGAAAGAGGCGCGGGTGGAGGGGCACGTCGTTGGTGGAGCAGCGGCGGCGCTCGGTGGTGAGAGCTCCCGCGGGACTTCGAAAAGGAGAGGAAGGAGGAGGAGACAGGATGGAGTGTGGAGTGGGGTGGCATACGCGCGGTTGGACAGCCATGAAGCAGCGCGGCCGGTCGGAACAGCGCAGGCCGGTGGTGCCACGCGGTGTGCTCGCCGGCGCATGGCCGCCACGCGGCGTGCGTGCTCTGGCATTGATCGAGCGTGGGAACGGCAAACGGGCGAGGTGCGGTGCAGAGGCAGGCCGGGCCGGCCTGCGTGGCTAGGCCGAAAGGGAGGTGGTGGCCCAATAAGGTAAAAATCTGAGTTTTCAAATTATTTTCTATTCCTATTTCATTCAATGCAAATTTTGAGCAATTTCAAAGCAGTTTCAAACTTTGGCCCAAAAATAAAAGTTGCTCAAAAATTTGTTCTCTACAACTTTGGTTTTATGACCAAAGTCAAATTCCAATTAGATTTTGAATTACAAAATTAAAATCAATATTGATTCCAAACCCTAATTTTGAAGAATTATTTTTAAAAGCAAAATTTGGCAAAAATTTAAATATAAACTTTGCTCCAAATTGTATCCTAAATATTTATAAGCTATCTTAGTGATCAAACCAAGAAATCATATCACCCAAACATGAGCATGGCATTTCAAATAGTTTAAACATGATGAATTTCAATTTAATTTCAGCACCACATGAAATGACACTTCCTTTCTTTAGAATGGAATGCATAGATGCTGCTTATGCATAATGAAATGATGATTATGCTCATGAGATGGAATGTTAATGCATGCTTAACACCGAGGTGTTACATAATCCGAATCAGAATAGCCAACTAATTCAAATCTAGCTCCTTTGGGATACCAAAGGCCAATGCTTGGTGTGTGCTTAAGATACCTAAGAATTCTTTTAACGGCAATCAAATGAGTTTCCTTAGGATTAGCTTGAAATCTAGCACACATACACACACTAAACGTGATGTCGGGCCTAGATGCGGTTAAATATAACAAGCTACCAATCATAGAGCGGTAGAGAGTTTGATCAATCGTGTTACCTCCCTCATTTAGGTCGAGATGTCTATTTGTTGGCATTGGTGTTTTGATTGGCTTACATTCATCCATCTTGAATCTCTTGAGAAGATCATTTGTATATTTCTCTTGAGAGATGAAAATCCCTTCTCTTATTTGCTTAACTTGAAAACCAAGAAAGAATGTAAGCTCTCCAATCATTAACATCTCAAACTCCTTCGACATCAATTCACCAAACTAAGAATCTTTATTTGATGATCCAAAGATGATATCATCAACATACACTTGACAAATGAAGATATGTCCATCAAGCTTCTTGGTGAATAGTGTGGTGTCGACCTTCCTAATGGTGAAGCCCTTCTCAATGAGGAAGTCCCGAAGGCGCTCATACCAAGCTCTTAGGGCTTGCTTAAGCCCATATAATGCCTTGGACAACCTATAAACATGATTAGGATATCTAGGGTCTTCAAACCTAGGAGGTTGATCAATACAGACTAGTTCATTAATAAAGCCATTTAAAAATGCGCTTTTCACATCCATTTGATATAGTTTCATTTCATGATGTGATGCATATGCAAGGAGGATACGAATGGCTTCTAGTCTTGCAACTGGTGCAAAGGTCTCTCCAAAGTCCAACCCTTCAACTTGAGAGAACCCCTTTGCAACTAGTCTTGCCTTATTCCTCACAACAACGCCTTGATCATCTTGCTTATTGCGGAATATTCACTTTATTCCAATGACTCTTGCACCTTGTGGTCGCTCTTCAAGAGTCCAAATTTCATTGTGGGTGAAGTTGTTCAACTCTTCATGCAGGGCATTTATTCAATCTGGATCTTGAAGAGCTTCTTCTACCTTAGTAGGCTCAAAGCAAGAGACAAAAGAGTGATGTTCAATAAATGAAGCAAGCTTTTGAGAGCGAGTCATTACTCCCTTTGATGGACTCCCTATGATGAGATCTTGTGGATGAGCTTGTAGTAGAGGTGAATTTCTTCTATCAACCACTTGAGGGGGAGATGGTGGAGCATCAACATCTTGTGCTTTTGTCACCATTTTCTCATGGGAGACATGAGTATCTTCATTTTCTACTCTCCCATCTTTTTCACCATCTTGTGGCACATTTGATGAAGAAGGTGGATTGATCACTTGTACATCATCTTCATCATTATTAGGCTTGATGTCTCCTACCAGAATATTCTTCATAGCCTCCCTCAATGGTTCATCACCTATATTATCAAGATTCTCATGTGCTCCTTGGGAGCCATTAGATTCATCAAATTTCACATCATATGTTTCTTCAACCAAGCCGGTGGCATGATTAAATACTCTATATGCTTTGGATTTTGATGAGTAACCAACAAGAAAACCAATATCACAACATCTTTGAAACTTCCCTAGGTGTTGCCACTTCTTGTAGATGTAGCATTTGCAACAAAACGCCCTAAAGAAGGAGACGTCCAGCTTTTTCCCATTGAGCAACTCATAAGGTGTCTTGCTAAGAAACTTTTGAAGGAATAGGCGGTTGGATGCATAGCATGTGGTGTTGATAGCTTTCGCCCATAGAGCTTTGGGAGTGTTGTACTCATCAAGCATTGTTCTTACTAGTGTGATCAATGTCCGATTCTTTCTCTCAACTACACCATTTTGTTGAGGAGTATATGTTGCGGAGACCTCATACTTGATCCCAACTTCATCACAATAGGCTTCAATGTTTGTGTTGTCAAATTCTTTCCCATTGTCGCTTCTTATCTTCTTGAGCTTCACTTCAAACTTATTTCGTGCTCTCTTGGCAAACTTCTTGAAGCATGATGCAACTTCGGATTTGTCATGAAGGAAGAACACCCATGTGTATCTTGAGTAGTCATCAACAATCACAAGACAATAAAGATTTTCTCCTAAACTCTTGTATATTGTTGACATGAAAGCTTTTGTAGGATGAGTATTTGCAACTTGCTTGTCGGCTTGACATGCACTACAAAGCTTGTCCTTCTCAAACTTCACATCCTTCAACCCTCTCACCAAATTATTCTTCATTAGCTTCTTGAGTGAGCTCATTCCAACATGAGCAAGTCTTCTATGCCATAGCCACCCAAGTATTGTTTTGGTGAATAGGCAAGTCTTCAAATTAGCATCTTTGGAGGTAAAGTCCACTAGATATAGGTTGTTGTATCTAAATCCCTTGAATATTACTTGATCATCATCTTTCTTGGAAACAACCACTTCCTTCTCGGTAAATAAGCATTGAAAGCCAAGATCACACAATTGTCCAATAAATAGCAAGTTGAAGCTCAAGGAAGCAACATATAGCACATTTGAGATTGAATGATCATTTGATATTGCCACTTTACCCAATCCTTTAACCTTGCTCTTTGAATTATCTCCAAATGTGATTCTTTCTTGTCCATCTACTTCTTCATCTAGTGAGGTGAACATATGAGGATCACCGGTCATATGTTGTGTGCAACCACTATCAATTACCTAATGACTTCTACTGGTCTTGTAGTTCACCTACACACAAGAGATCAAGCTTTAGGAACCCAAACTTGTTGAGGGCCCTTCACCTTCTCAACAAGTGACTTTGCTCCCCAAATTTTCTTAGGCCTATTCTTGTTGGGAGGTCCTAAGAACATAACTTTCATCTTTCCACTAGAGTCCTTTCTAAGCATGTAATGAGCATTGAAAGCAAAGGTCTAGCATGCTTAGGCAAGGGTTGTGGTGGTGGAGTTTGGCACTCATGGGCAAAGTGACCTTCTTGTCCACACTCAAAACATCCCTTTGGCTTTGGCTTTGACTTGTGTTATTGTTGAGCTTGAGCCTTCTTCTCTTGGTTTGCCAAGTACCCAATGCCACTTCTATCCATCTTCATGACGGTGTTCATTAGTAGCTCACTTTGAAGATGCTTGCCTCTTGTGAACTTGCTCAATCCAATCTTGAGATGCTCTTTCTCCAACTTGAGCTTCTTGTTCTCTTCCTTGAGTGCATCATTATTTTTCTCTTCCTTGAGTTTCTTGTTCTCTTCTTTTAGCTTCCCATTCTCAAGAATCAAATGACCATCATGATCAAGAGTTTCTAGCACAATAGTGTTGTGGGTTTTGATCTCTTCAAGATCTTTCTTGAGCTTTTCATTACCATTCTTGAGCTTGACATACTCATCATAATTATTGGTCTCAACCACTTGCTTGCCCTTGCTACTAGAATTTTGCTCAATGCTCTCAATGATCAAATCATCACATGATGTAGCTATACCAATCTTAACAACATCGTTAGTAGCATCATGTGGCTTATTGGATAAAAATCTTGAGCAATAACAAGATTATCATGATTAATCTTAAAATTGGTATATTCTTCTTTTAGCATATTATGGCTAGTGATGAGCTCATTGTGTATCCTCTCAAGTTTATCATGTTTATCTTTAAGCTCTTTCATAGAAGATTTGAGCTCCTTGAGTTTGGATGATATAGCATCATTTGCTTCTCTAAGCTCAACACTAGCCTTTTTGGCTATATCACATTTGGCTAAAAGAGAATCATTCTTAGCTTATAGCTTGTCATTCTTAGCTCTAGTCTTTCTAATGATCTTAGTATATTGATTTGGCAATTTAACAAGATCATCATAAGAAGGTGATTCATATTCATCATCATCACTATCATTATCATCATTGTTAGCATGATCATCACCACTACTATCATCATCATTTGATATCTTGCGTTCACCTTTATCCATAAGGCATAGGTGTGTAGAGGATGATGGCGGTGATGTCAGTGAAGATGATGAAGAGTCAATCACAATGGCGGCCACCTTCTCATTATCACTATCATCATTGGATGAGCAACTTGATGAATTAATGTCCGTGAGCCAATCACCGACGATGTATGCCTTGCCATTCTTTTTTTTCTTGTGGAAGTCCTTCTTCTTGCCATCCTTCTTCTTGTATGGCTTGTTTTTCTTCTTCTCATCTTCTTCTTCATTACTTGAGTCATCTTTCTTGCCCTTGTACTTGTTCTTGTACTTATCTTTCTTAGGCTTTGTGCATTGGTGTGCTAGATGACCAAGTTCTCCACAATTGTAGCAATCCATCTCTGAGATTGGCTTCCTTCTAGAGCAAGTGAAGAACTTCTTTTTCTTGCCATCAAACTTGATGCCACTCTTGTTAAGCTTCTTTAGCATTTTGGCGGTTCTTCTCACCAAGAGAGAAAGACTTGCATCATCAATTTCACCATCACTTGAGCTCTCATACTCAAGCCTTGCTTTGCCCTTCTCTTGGCTAGCTTTGAATGCTAAGTCCTTGTCTTTCTTCTTAGTAGATGATGAGTCATCTTGTGGTGTGATGTTGAAGGGTCGAGATGGCGGACTAGAGGGGGGGTAAATAGTCCTTTCTAAAATTAATCGCGTCGGCTAACCGAAACAAGTGCGGAATTATAACTATCAGTCTAGCCAAGACTACACCCCTCTATCTATGTTCTCTAGCACCTTCCAAAGATACTAATTAAGCAACAAAGGTGCCGGGCTAGCTAGAGCTCGCCTAACCAATTCTAGAAGCAAGGTCACACAAACCTATTCCACTAGTACTTTAGGCAACAAGGGAGCTCCTATACAAACTAGTAAGCAAAAGCACAAAGCTATCTAAGCTTACTAGCAATGCTCAATAACAAGGCAACCAATGCCAAATTAGAGAGCGCAAATACTTAGCTATATAAACTAAGCAATGTGACTAACAAGGTTACACAAACCAAATTAGCCACGCAAGGGAGCTACTTCTATGCTACACAAGCAAGAAGGTAACTAGTAAGCTACACAAGCTAACTAATTACAAGAGCAACTACACAAGCACAATGTATATAAAAGTAATTACAAGCTTGTGTAACGAGGATGCAAACCAATGGGAAGAACAAGGTTGACACGGTGATTTTTCTCCCAAGGTTCACGTGTTTGCCAACACGCTAGTCCCTGTTGTGTCGACCGCTCACTTGGTGGTTTGGTGGCTAATTGGCATCACCCGCCAAGCCCGCATGTCGGGCACCATAAGAACCTACCCCAAAAGTGAGGGTAGCTCAATGACACACTTTATTAGAGTTGCTCTTCGCGGCTCCCACGGGGCGAGCACAATGCCCCTCACAAAGCTCTTCTCTGGAGCACCGCACAAGCTTCTTGCGGGATTCAACGGAGACCACCACCAAGCCATATAGGAGGTGACAACCTCCAAGAGTAACAAGCACCACCAGCTTGCAACTCGGTCACCTAGTGCCACTTGTTGCAACCTCATGATGTAATCGAACTAGAATCGCTCTCTCACACAATCGGATGATCACTATCAAGCATATGTGAGATGGAGGGCTCCCAAGCACTACTACACAAGTCACCAAGGCTCTAGTGTGCTCAGCACCCAGCCCAAGGCTGGCCACACACTCCTTTTATAGCCCCAAGGGCTAAAATAGCCGTTACCCCTTCACTGGGCAAAACTTAGGATGACCGGACGCTCCAGTTGTATCGACCGGACGTAGGGCCTTAGCGTCCGGTCAATGGATGCTCACCACGTGTTGCCTCCATTCAACCTCAGTCACTTGATCTCAGTGGTCAAGTGATGACCGGACGCAGCTGCTCAAACTAACCGGACGCAGCAACCCCAGCGTCCGGTCGTTTCCAGTAAGGTACCAGTCATGACTGGACGTGTCCGGTCGGTCATGATCGGACACAGCGTCAGTGTCCGGTCCTTCTCCAACTTTTCTATGTCACCTATGTCACCGTATGTCAGCCTGACCGGACACACCCTGCCAGCATCCGGTCACTTTTAGCACCAGCGTCCGGTCAAAGATCGACACTTGCGCGCTCACTGCTGCCACTGATCGGACGCAGGACCCCAGCGTCCGATCACCACGTGACTAGCATCCGGTCCACTCTATGAGACCCTGTCTTTTCTGTAGGGCGCCGGTGGCACCATCGGACTGTCCGCACTCTATGGACGGACACTCTACCAGTGGAGTTACAAACCCTTGCCTCCATTCCTTCACCGAGTTGATCCACATCAACTCCAACTTCATCTCCTTTATAAAATGTGCCAACACCACCAAGTTTACACCACCATGTGTATGTGTGTTAGCATTTTCACAATCATTTCCCAAAGGATTAGTCACTCAACTTGCCACACCACTCAATCCTAGCAACGGTGCAAGGTTAGATCACTCGAGTGGCACTAGATGACCGATATGCAAACAAGTTTGCCCCTCTTGATAGTACGGCCATCTATCCTAAACCCGGTCATCAACTTCTCTACACATCTATGACCGGTAAAATGAAATGCCCTAGGTTATACCTTTGTCTTGTGCATTCCATTCCATCTCCTCCAATGTCGATGCAACACATGCACCAACATGATCAATAATGATATGATCCACTTCATATCATCACGTGATCATATTGGTTCATCGATCTTGACTTCACTTGCTTTTCACTGTTGTCTTCGTCCATCGACGCCAAGTCTTGCTCAAGCTTCACCGCCATGCGGTCCATCACTCCAAAGCCTCCGACTTGCCCTTCACGCTTACAACCGGTCCATCAAGCTAAGTCATGTCTTGATCTTCTCCACCTTGATCACATGACTCAATGTCATGTCTCATGTGCAATGAGCTCCTTCATCATCACATGTGTGAGCTTTGCAACATCTCCAAGCCATTTTCACCTTCATGGCATATGTTGCTCACACATATGTACCTATGGACTAATCACATGTGTATCTCACATAAACACAATTAGTCCACCTAGGTTGTCACTCAATTACCAAAACCACACAAGGACCTTTCAGATGTGCATGTACATCTCATGCGCATTGATCTTTCCCAAGATTTGTGTTGGTGTAGCGGTGGAAAGATCACCTTGATGAAGCACGGTCACAATATGCCCATATTTGTCAATGGGGAGGACACTCAAGATTTTTCTTACAACATTGGATGGTTGCATTTGAGTAAGTCCAAGCCCATTGACTTCCTCTACAAGAACATTCAAGCATGAGTACATTTCATTAGCACTCTCTTTAGGAAGCATCTCAAATGAATTTAGCTTTTTCATGACAAGATGATAGCGTTTCTCACACTTGCTCTTTGTTCCCTCATGGAGCGCACAAATGTCCTACCATAGTGCATGGGCGTCTTTGTGGTTCCTCACCCGATTAAACATATCTTTGCAAAGGCCTCTAAAGATGGTGTTTCGAGCCTTTGCATTCCATTTTTCATAATTTACTTCATCGCCTTGAAGGTGCGTGGGATCCTAAGGTTTTGGGAATCCTTGTGAGGTGGCTCTAAGTATTCCAACATCTAGAGCTTCTAAATACGCCTCCATGTGGATTTTCCAATAAGAAAAATCATCCCCTCAAAGATAGGATGAGGACCATCCTCGTGAGACATCTTTCTCTAGATGGTTAAGTCTAATTTCATGAGCACGAGGCTCCGATACCAATTGAAAGGATCAAGATGCCCAAGAGGGAGGGTGAATTGGGCTAATTCTAAACTTTTTTGCAATAATTAAACCCTACGGTTAGCCCACTTCACCCCTTGTGTCTAGAAAGTGTTTCTAATGTTCTACCGCACAAAAAGTCTTGCAACCTAAGTTCCAATCCTACTCTAGCATGGCAATTCTATGAATGTAAAGACAAGAATCGAATTGCTCAAAGTAAAGAGAGAAGGAGGAACGCGGCGATATTTTGCCGAGGTATCAGAGAGTCGCCACTAGCCACTAGTCCTTGTTGGAGCACCCATGCAAGGGTTTAGCTCCCCCTTGATCCGCGCAAGGATCAAGTGCTCTCTATGGGTTGATTCTTTGACACTCCATCGTGGTGAATCACCCACAACCGCTCACAACTTGAGTTGGGTCATCCACAAGCTCCGCCGGATGATCACCAAGCTCCCAATCACCACCAAGCCATCTAGGTGATGGCGATCACCAAGAGTAACAAGCATGAACTCTCACTTGACCACGACAAGCCTAATGAGAAGGGTGGATGCACACTTTGCTACTCTTGCTTTCACTAATGAGGGCTCTCTTTTAGATTCTCAAATCTCAATCACCTCACTAGGACCTTGCTCTTCTTGGCACTCTCAAGGGTGTTTCTTAGCTGTTGGAATGAGCAAAAATGATCCCTTGAGTGAATAGAGGAAGTATTTATAACTCCTCATTCAAAACGAACCGTTATGTGCCTCTGCGGGGTGACCGGACGCTCCGTTCAAGTTGATTGGACGCTCCGGTCTGTTCTCCCCGAAACCCAGTTTTAAGTTGTGACCGAACGTAGGATAGCGTCCGGTCAGCACTGACCCGATGCGTCCGGTCACGATTTTCCCTCTTTAGAACCTTATTGGAGTCGACCGAACGCTGGCACCCAGCGTCCGGTCGCTCACCTCTCTGCGTCCGGTCATACCAGACGACTTCACCTTGATCAAATGAACTGACTGGACTCCGCGCCAGCGTCCGGTCAGCATTTGACCCTCCATTCACTTTCAACTCGCAAACATATGTGAATAAAGTTTGCTCCAATTGATCTAAGGGCTATTTTGGGGCTACCAAGTGCTAGTTTTGATAAGTGTGCACCACACCTAACTCACTAGACTCACCTAGGTCAAGCTACCCGTCCATACCCCCCTTAATAGTACGGCTAAAGGAAAAACAAAGTCCTAAACTACTCTAAGTGTCTCTTCAACACCAAACAACACTTAGAACTAGTCCATCCTTAACCTTGTCGACCATCCTTTGAAAACCAAAACGATTTTCATCGTAGGAGCATGACACCCATGATTGTCCAATCACTTGCCATTACCATGACCTAACTTAATTGCATCTGCAAAACATACTTTAGTCACAGTAATCTTGTATTGTCATTAATCACCGAAACCCAACTAGGGGCCTAGATGCTTTCAGGATGATACACAACCAATTTTCCCAATATAATAATGAGTTGAGTGTTCGGTAGCATATTTCCCATGAATTTTGATGTCTTTTGGCTAAGACATGTTTTTAGTGGTTTTTGCACAGGCCACATTCTAACGATGTCCCATGGCCAATTTTGCCTTCTTGGGAGGGACTCCTCGTCTCCGGCTGATTCTTGACCCCTCGCCTCATCACTCGATTATTTTCCTATGTCACTGTCTCTCATTTTTTTAAGTCACAATGCTGGCTATACATAAACAATAGTACAACAAAAATCAGAGGAGACCCAGAGGAACTCTCGGGTTACCCAAATAGTATGGTTTTAGCCTTTTGGGGCAACTGGATTTATCCAGTGGTGATCCAGAGGAGACATCGGAGCATTGGGCAATCCAACGGCTATACCATTTGAATATAACCATTGGATGTCAGATGGATGTCAGCAATGTTTCTCGTGTGATACTCCTTCGATGATTACCGGATATTTCCGATAGTCCCGCAAGATCTATTTTGAGGCTTGAGGCTATATATATATATATATGTGTGTGTGTGTGTGTGTGTGTGTGTGTGTGTGTGTGTGTGTGTGTGTGTGTGTGTGGCCCGCCATTTGAGAGGGTTTAGATCTTTGTGAATCCACCCACATGTATAAGAGCCAAAGTTAGCCTCCACTCACATACGCATAGTTGAGGTTGTAATTCGTGGTGAGATTGGAGTGATTTAGTATATTTGCTTGAGAGGGATAGCATCTTTGCACTAGGGGCTGTGAGCAAGCTTGAGTGCTTGTTACTCTTGGAGGTTGCCACCTCATAGACGACTTGGTGGCAAATGGCTCCGTTGAAGCATCGAAGAAGCTTGTGAGGTAGCTCTGGAGAAAGCATTTGTTCGGTGCTCTTGTGCTGGTCCCCGCTGGAGGAAGACGAAGATCAGCTCTAGTAAAAAAAGAGGTGTGAAGAGTACCAAGATGATCATCTAGCTCAAGAGGCTAGTGCTCACGTCAGAGCTCACCTTGAGAGGTGATTCAAACTTGCGGGCTTGGTGTCTAGCGGGAGGAGTAACATCCTTGGACTTGCCTCAATGGGGAGTAGATGGTTGGCAAGTCACCAAACCTTAGGGGAAAAAATCATCGTGTCATCTATTGTCTCTCGTTTGGTCTGCACTTTCCTAACATTAGCACTGTATTTGTTATACCTGTGTTAATGGTGTTGCTCTCTTGATTGAAGGCTGCCTGCCAGCCCTTTTGTCTAGAACTTCTTTGTCTCCGTTTTCCAAATGTGAACCTTCTGTTGACTATCTTCAGAAATTTACTACTCACTCCGTCCCTGAAAGAATCAATTCCTGGAGTTGTCATAAGTCAAACTTTTTAAACTTTGATCGAATTTATAGAGAAAAACATCAAGATTTATGATATCAAACTAGTACCATTAGATGTATCATAGAATATATTTTCATAATATGCTCATTTCATGTCATAGATGTTATTATTCTTTTCTATAAAATTAGTCAAACTTAAAAAAGTTTGACTTGCATGGATTCTAGGAATCGATTTATTTGGGGAAACGAGGGAGTATTGAGGTCTGAGGAACCCACATGCTTAAATTATAGTAGTAGCACTTAGTTTCCACTTGTAAAACTTCTTTTGGATAATAACATATGAAACATCCATGAACCTGAGTGTCACTACGACAAGTAATACCACAACAAGTGCTCATTCAACAATCTACGTGTCGCTGGTTGATAAGTTGTGTAACATTGTAATTTGTATATAACCACAATATATATGTATGTGTGTGTATTTGAATGGAGCCCATAAATCATTTTTGCATTGGTGCGGTGTGGCCAAATCGGCCTTCGCTGTGGAGCCTGATCCGTTGATGTTATTCTGTACGTATCGACCTCTCAAGTTAAATTCTGAAATACGATTCGCTCAATTCATTCATATATACTCCATTAGTCATGTAATATAATGCATTCTAAGAATTTTAAAACAAATTAAGAGAGAACATAAAAGACGCGTGTACCCTCATTTTATTTCCTAATCAAACTCTATCATCAACGTGATTAATGTTGATTGGTTGATAAATGGAAAGTATTTAATGTAAAATTGGTTTTTGTCATCTAGAATGCATTATATTTGTGGACAAATTATGAATGCTAGAATGCACTATATTACAGGACGAAGGGGGTATAGACACAAATACTGCCTTCTTTCCAAATTATAAGTCACGTTGACTTTTTTGTGTATATCCATTTTACTATGTATCTATACATAATATATTGTATCTAGATACATAATAAAATAGATGTATAAAAAGTGACTTATAATTTGGAAGGAAGCGTCAGTCTAACATCTACGTAGTATCCGGCAAGGAACGCACCTTTGCTTCGCCTACCTCGTTCCTCCATGGCTCCACGGGAGGATTTAGGATTTGGGGGCAGGACCGCAGGAGGTCGTGTCGGTTTCTCTATGAAAAGTGGGCCCCTGCAATTTTACGCGCTAGATTGACGGGCGTCGATTCGGGGCTGTTCGGCTGGTATTAAAGCCGGCTGATAAGCTGACTAAAGTTGTTTTGTTGTGAGAGAGAAATACTGTAGATTCTAGCTGATAAGCCGGCTAAAATCATGCCCTATCAATTTATTGTATTCTTACGACTATTATTTTGGTCATCTTTTCATGTGACTTTGTTTTATCAATTTAAAATTTGAATTTCTAAAAATGACAACTTCAAACAACATTTTGATGAGTTGTACAACTCTGTTGTTGATGACTTTTTCAGCCGGAATCATTTGCTATTTCAAAATATTGTTTGAAGTTGTCATTTTTTTATCAAACAAAGTCTGATGGAGTAATGACCAAAATAAAAGTTGTATATCTTGATGAGTTTTATAAATTTGTGGTTTATGACTTTTTTGTTTGAAGTCATTTGCTATCCAAAAATTCCATCATAGTTCTCATATTTTGAAATAATATTTATAAAAAAATATTGACCGGGCCTTATTGAGCTCAGCCCTCCATCTCCCCCTGCCTGGGCCTGTTTGGTCTACTCTTCCGTGTAGCTCTCTTGACCGTCTGATTAGATCGGACGGCTCACATCACACCCTTAGCCGGTCAAAACCTGGGTCATCTCGGCTTCCTGAACCCTAGCTTCTTTCTTCGTCCCTCCTCCGACTCCTCCACTTCTCCCGTTCCACACGTAGCGGTGGCGCCTGGTGAGCCCCCTCGCGCGTCGGGACTCCCAGATCCAAATCGAAATCGGAAGCCGACTCCAATAGGTCTGACTCCCGACGATATAAGTCGAGGCAGAGCAGATCCCCTCGCTCCCTGTTGTCCTTGGTAAGGTTTGCTCGATCATCTCGTTCGATCCATCCCGTGTTCATCCATCTTACTACTCTCCGCCCGCCGCCATGTCCTTTCCAGCCGTCAGTGGCCGCCGTAGGAGGAGCCGGGACTGGCTGCAGAAGGATGATACAATCCCTACTTCCGACTGGCATCCAGTGACTATGTTGGTACTCGTCGATGGCGAGATCTACTTGGTCAACGCCGAGTTGCCAATAATCCCCGACGACGACCGCCGCAGGCTGGACGAAATCCGGGATGAAGTCCGGCGACAGCGGGAGGATCTGGATATGGTTTTATACGGCCTCAACCGCAAGCGTGCTCGAGCCCCCGCCTCCAGCGATGATGCCATCCAGGGTCTGCTGCGGGAGGCGAGGGCCGGCGACGCGGGGATGCATGCGCCGTGTGCCTGCAGGATTTCGACGCGGACGCCAAGGAGACACTCAGGGTGATGCCGTGCTCCCACGCCTTCCATCCGGACTGTATCTTTAGCTGGCTCCGGGTTAAAGCTGTCTGCCCGCTATGTCGTCACGCCCTGCCCACGCAGCAGCATGAAGACCCAGACTTTAAGGACGAAGACGACTCCGTCGAAGACGACGTCGTAAATCATCAGGAGGAGAGCACACCGGCGGTGACAGATCTAGAGGAGCCCTAACCCTAAGACCTGCCTACAACAAACATTGGTGGAGCCGTGTGTGCAATTGTTGCCAAATGTACATGTACCCAAGCAATCTTAGTATCTATCAGCAGTTCCTTGATCTACTATTATTACTCTACTACTTGTAGCAGAGTTGTAATAATAATAATTCCTAAAAAGAAAGATTGATGTGTTTATCTTCATTCAGTGTAATAAAAATAAAACTAAACAAGAAGCACTGGGTTAGTATCTCTCTTCTTCCTTGACTAATTTATTGGGAGAAAAAAAATATTATACCATAGCTGATAAGTCGGCTTATAATGAGAGTCGAACTGTGTAACGTTTTATTTCTCATCTACTTTAGTTCAGTAACGTTTTATTTCTCTTCATCCTTTGGTGTACTACTCTACTTTTGGCAGTTCGTTTAAGTGACGTACTGGCTCGTTCCGTTACACAAATCCTTCATGTTTGTTTGGTAAAAAATCTGATCAAACTTTTAAAACTTATTAAACTAAAAAAAAATACTAGCTTTCATCAGAACATAAAAAAAGTATGTCCAGACTTATTTTCAAAAATAGTTCCACACTAAATCCCTCCACAAAATTTTAGCTATATTAAACATCCCATCACTAGCTCAAAACACCCCATTCCCTAACTTGAGTTCAAACTTTGAAATCCAAGAAACTCAAGAGGGACTCGATCAAATACCAAGACACCGTCGATGCCAACAAGACGCCCACATAATGGCACGACAGGTGGCTCGGTACAACCGGAAGTTCCTACTCTCTGTCATGGTTTCAAACCATACAGATTGCCAACAGGTTGATGTGATTCAGTGACCCATCACTTGCGTTGCAATGTGTTTCAAAAAGAAATACGAATAATTTACATTTGCCAACAGCCTAAACGGAATCTAAAGCAACAAATTTGTTGTCTTCTTGAGCCACATCAAGATACTTCAGTACACACTCAGGCAAGGTCTGAGCGCCCCAAACTTCAGGTCCTCACACAACTAACGTCAATGGGACCCATTCTTCTTCATCCTCAGAAAGTTAACTAATGTGATTCTGGAGGGAACACCCGTGCCCTGCCTCTTCTTGATGGTAGTTGTCTTCCAAGGCCTCCCATCTCTTACACTGCTCGTGGTCGTCGAGGTCATGTTGTAGGACTGCATATAGACAAAGCCATGGTCAACACTACAGCTGTTCTTCCAGAGGAAGCTGTTGGATTTTCTTCGACTTGGGAAGATACTCACCTCACAAACACCTGGGAAGATACTCACCTCACAAACACCATGCAGAAGCAGCCTCTGAAATGGGTCCTGGACATTCAGCACAAGCACATCCTAGTCACTAGTATCTTCAATGAAGGCCCTAACTCGTTCCTGCAAACATGAAAAGGCGAAGGTGACGTGAGCAACTGACAAGCTGAATCAAATTGGCTGGATGATAAGTTGGTACAAGTGGTGTAAATGAAGTCAAGAAAACCATAATTCTAATAAGTGGAAAAGAAAACTCTGCTCCAGTTTCTAGTGGGCAAAAGAATTTCAGTTATCTAGTATTGATACTAACTTTTGAAACTCGTAAACGAATTTTAGCAAAAGGTGGAAACAAAGTAGTTACAGGGCTTTGGAGAATAAACACCAAAAATTTCTTTAACACACACCCTGTTCGGCTGGTATTAAAGCCGGCTGATAAGCCGGCTGAAGCTGTTTTGTTGTGAGAGAAAAATACTATAGATTCTAGCTGATAAGCCGGCTGATAAGACATCTCTGTTTTTACAAGCATAGTGTCAAACTGATATATTTTTTTATACTGGAAACATAACAGTTATTAAACAGCTATGAAATAAACTTCACTGAATTTTTTTAGTCCAGAAACTACAAGTAACAAACTAGATGTGGTATTGATAAATTATCTACATGTGCTTAGATAGCAGATACAGACATATACAAATACATAATCAAGAACTCTGATGTCTTCTTTACAAGAAAAACTAATTAGCTATGATCCATTATAATCATTTCAATAAATATAAGTCCAAACTTGAGGAAAGAAGGCAGTACTTCATATATTTCAAGCAGATCAGGAAGGAAATTTCTCTTTATTGCTTCTCTAGTTTGGCGATCTATCCGGTGCCAGGCATTCAGCGCAATCAATTCCCCTTCGTCCACATGATTCCTGGGTTTTTGGGATGATCTTTTCATATGTTGCATCAATCTTGCCTACAAATAAGAAAAAACTTGCTAAATACAACTGATCCACAAACTAATGCATGGAGTGATATACAGATCTTCTGTCTCAGTTGTTCATTTCACTAAATTATATTGTGGGCAATGATGAACAGAATGTGGCTAGCAAGAAAGGCATTAACATGCACGTACCTCAGCATCCATGTCAATGCTCCTGAAGGCATCCCATTCACCAACACTTGTCCTGCAGAATGCTGACAAGGGTACTTCCTCACCTGCATAATCATTATAATATAAAGATGAGCTTTTCCAAAGTATACACATGAAAATATCATGCATGTGATGCCCATGATTAATGGAAGAGTGATTCCACGTAAGAATTTGAATGAAAACATGCGATTCATAATACAAGAGCAACAAGCATATGCTTCGACTAAATAATTTTTTAGTATTGTAGTCCATGTGGAAGTTAAAATGGGCATGCTTAACAGAAGACAGTCTCTATGTTTCTGCCACATGCCAACATAATTTAGAGCTTTTCTGGTACACCACTACATGAAGAAATGTAACACTTTTGCAACAAATAGAGAAAGTACAACGAGAATATCTCGACTCCAAAGCTTTTAATAATGTAGCCCTTGTTTTAAAATGGGCATGCTTAAGAGAAGATGGCCTCTATTTTCCTGTAAACACACTGAAGAGTTTTTGTAGCACACGTATACATGAAGCATATCTAAAATATTTACAACAAGCCGTGCAAGTACAACAGCAAAGATTATTGTCAGGTTAGTAAAATTGCATTATTAAAACACTAAAGCAGCATCTGGAGTTTACCCCATGGTGGAGGAGCAAATAGGCCTTTGATTTCTTCAACATGAAGACACGGGACAAGTTCAATCAGCAAACGGTCATTCATCCACTTTCGTGATCTCCGGTTACTGACCTGTATATATAACATTGTCATGTGTAAACCATCAACCGGTGAACCCCTAGTATACACAACAAAAAATGTTTCATTTACATCAGACTTGTATTCCATTACATTAAAGCCTGCAAACATAGAATATGTGATTTTGCACACTTTTTTTTTATTTGTCATCACAGGAGATGCACAGGAAATTTTTGACTTATTAAGCATCACATCACAGAAGAAAAAGGGGTGGCAAGAGGTACAGAAGGCCAACACCAATCAGGATGAGCATCCTCTCACCTTGGTGGCCATGTCCTCGAGGAGTTCAATCTTCCTCTCGATCAGTTGTGAGCGCGACTTGGCGCCATCGCCTGCGCCCATACGCCACAATTTCAGCAAATATCGCTACCTCCGCCCAATTTGGGGGCGAAATCCACATCGCCATCCAAGAGACTGGTAAAGGCGTTACCTTTGGCGGAATCAAACAAGGAACTCCTCCTCCCTCCGCAGCAGATCCGCGCTCGCCATGGCTGGGGGAACCTTCTCTCCCACACGTCACAGTCTCGGGGTCCTGTGACTGCTGCGCGTGTCGATGCGGTCCCCGGTGGTCGGGCAGCGCAGCGGCGGTTGGAGTGGAAGGTTGGGCCGGGCGTCGGAGGACGCGAGATCAGCTGACGGCGATGCTCCGGCGGCAGTGGCGGGTGCGCCTTGTGGAATCGAGGCGGACTGGATTGGGGATTGTGGATTGGGGAACTTTGGAAGGAGAGATTGACAGATTGTGCCGGCTTTCTTGACTGTCTGATTAGATCGGACGGCTCACATCACACCCTTAGCCGGTCAAAACCTGCGTCGTCCCGGCTTCTTTCTTCGTCCCTCCTCCGACTCCTCCACTTCTCCTGTTCCACACATAGCGGCGGCGCCTGGTGAGCCCCCTCGCGCGTCGGGACTCCTAGATCCAAATCGAAATCGGAAGCCGACTCCAATTTGGAGGTCTGACTCCCGACGATATAAGCCGAGGCAGAGCAGATCCCCTCGCTCCCTGTTGTCCCTGGTAAGGTTTGCTCGATCATCTCGTTCGATCCATCCCGTGTTCATCCATCTTACTACTCTTCGCCCGCCGCCATGTCCTTTCCGGCCGTCAGTGGCCGCCGCAGGAGGAGCCGGGACTGGCTGCAGATGGATGATACAATCCCTACTTCCGACTGGCTTCCAGTGACTATGCCGGTGCTCGTCGATGGCGAGATCTACTTGGTCGACGCCGAGTTGCCAATAATCCCCGACGACGACCGCCGCAGGCTGGACGAAATCCGGGACGAAGTCCGGCGACACGATATGGTTTTATACGGCCTCAACCGCAAGCGTGCTCGAGTCCCCGCCTCCAGCGATGATGCCATCCAGGGTCTGCTGCGGGAGGCGAGGGCCGGCGACGCGGGGATGCCGGAGGAGTGCGCCGTGTGCCTGCAGGATTTCGACGCGGACGCCAAGGAGACACTCAGGGTGATGCCGTGCTCCCACGCCTTCCATCCGGACTGTATCTTCAGCTGGCTCCAGGTTAAAGCTGTCTGCCCGCTGTGTCGTCACGCCCTGCCCACGCAGCAGCATAAAGACCCAGACTTTGAGGACGAAGACGACTCCGACTCCGACGAAGACGACACTGACTCCGACGAAGACGAAGACGCTGCCGCAAATCATCAGGAGGAGAGCACACCGGCGGTGACAGATCCAGAGGAGCCCTAACCCTAAGACCTGCCTACAACAAACATTGGTGGAGCCGTGTGTGCAATTGTTGCCAAATGTACATGTACCCAAGCAATCTTATTATCTATCAGCAGTTCCTTGATCTACTATTATTATTACTCTACTACTTGTAGCAGAGTTGTAATAATAATAATGATAGAAAAACTGTGCCTGCTCATGGTACAGTACATATGTTCTAATCCAGTGGATGAACTTTGCTTCGTTGTGCTATTGTATACTACTATGACAAATGGTAATGAAGCATTAACTACCTGCTAATTCATTACTAGTAAATAAGCCCAGAAGGCTTAGATACAGAGGTGAGTCTGTAGCTTTTTTAAAAAGACCACAATAAGATACATATGGGACTGATTAAAAATAAAAACGAGCACACAACTAAGTAACATAGATGTAGGGATGAAAACGGATCGGATACGGACGGATAACACCGATATTACATTTGTTTTCATATTTCTGTCCGGATTCGGATTCGAATACGGATAGTGTCAACTATGTCGGATATGATACGATTGGATATCAACATCATAAATATACGATTTGAGTATTCGGATACGGATACGGTATCGGATGTTGGATATCCGAACTCGGATACGGACATATCTCAACCACTCTAAACGGATTCGGTTTCGAATACGGTCGGAAAATATCCGTACCGTTTTCATCCCTACATAGATGGCATCAAAAATCTTTGCATCTGAAGGACTAATTTATTAGCACGGACAATGCTTCAAATTATTCAAAAATGGCAAGGGCATAAAAGTAGTGTTTATATTGAATGCTACAAGAAAGAAACTTCTAAAGACGACAAACAATTCATCGAACACCTGCATTCATTCTCATATGGATAAGACACATTGGGAATATGCTGAGTGGCAGTGACACATATTCCTTGAAGAAATGTCTCAACGCTTACTGAAATAATGCTATTTGGCGATAGGTCCTTCACTGTAAGTATAAAACCATACGTCCTGCAGAACAACAACACATCCGGTAATTAGTTTACAGGCAAAACCAGTTAATTGGAAATGTAGATAGCTGTTTATGATTTGAAGTTTGAAAGACCGAACAAAGTTGCTATTGGCATAATACCAGACTGAACTCCTTCACATATGCAAATATCTAAAACTGAATTTGTAAGCAAAATTAAATCTTACTCGTCTAAGATAACTCTGTTAGCTGCAGAGAAGGCTTAGAAAATGAGCTTAGCATATTTACTTTTCAACCATCTTGTGGAGTCCACCAAGTTTCTTCAGAAATCACCCTGTTCAATAACAACACATAGCATGACCATATAAACAGCAGAAAAATAAAGTGAAGTACCGTTTTTGCATAATAATGCTGCACAACTCTCAGTCTGGTTGTTTTATCATTGGCTAACACATCACTTTTACTAGCTCTTGATCTTTTTAGAAGAAATACTTTTGGTACTTACAAATGTGTGGTTTTGTGGAGTACTTACGAATTCTGTATAAAGTGCTGCATATCAAAGGCACGACTCAAAGAATTTTCCAGCTCAACTTCATCTCTGCACATACAAACACACACAACTGTGATCCTCCAGTTGATCATAATAGTAACGTGAACCATGTATTTAATTGAGGTTCAAAAGATGAGCTTTAAATGTTAATCCAAGTCAGAAATAGATAATAAGTGGAATCAGGTAGGACCATAGATGCATTTGTTCAAGGGAGAACTCCTGTCATTTTTCTTCGAAAAATATAGATGCAGCTGTTGGAGGTTGCAGTTATTTGTTAAATAAACATTATACTGGCTGTTGATACTTCAGGTTAATAATTTTCAGGTGGAGAAGGATGCTTGTTGCTTTGAAAAGTTGACCAATGTTTGATGGTTGTTAGGAACATATAGGCTATTTCAGAGTTCTGAAACAGTCTGTTTATCAGGCTGTCAATCTATTACAACACAGTGGATACAGACGAAACAATGAATTATCATGATTTTTTTTTCCAGATTTCAAGTTTTACCAGTCTGTTACATCCCAGAGTTCGCAAAAGAACAAACTTTTGTCAGAGTTTGTATATAGTTACATACAGAAAATAGGGAAAATACATCTTCAGCATTCGGAAGAAAAAAACTACTCTCCAGTAGTGACACCTTTAGGTTCACCATTCACATAAAACTAATCACCTACATAAGGTATAAATTATATACTCTTCAAAGAAAAGAAAATACATCTTCAGCTATTATAATTTAGTATCATATAAGCATTGTGAGTTGAGTACCAATGAAGTTTCCCCAAATAGAGCATCGCTAATGTAGAGGAACAAAATTGGATTCACCATTTTAGAGCCTCGGATGAATTATTTATATAATATAAACATAATATACACAATTAAATGATTCTGGAGGATGCCAATACAAGGATATATAAAGAAACAAGTTTCAAGTCAATTGGATTTTTTCTATAGATTTTGAAAGCTCTTGAATGCACAAGCACAATTGGACAGGATGAGAAGCACTAGAGGCGTAATTTAATCCACCATAGAAAAGCAAACGAGCTATTATTGCCGATTGATCAATCCTCTGTGTTTCGCTGCAACTAATGAATTTAGAAAGTGCGCAATAGGCTTGGATTCCTCAGCCTCTGCTCTCTTTTACTGTTAAGCTCAAATTTTTGGACTTGAATCGAGTGCACGTTTGGAATGGCCAAATGGAAATTAACTCACTGTTTTAGTGTGTACTTCATTTAGATGTGCTAACCATAGAGTTGTCAACAAGACACACTAACTCAAAGAAAATTCAGTGATTGCAAATAGGTACTAAATTAGCACCAACATTCTAATGACTCAATTTAACTGTAGGTACAGGAAGTCATTTGCTAACTTTGTTATAGCAAAACTGGTGTCCTAAGGATCTAGTGCATGGAAAGAGCAAAAAAGCTTCAAATGACAGAGGATACAGACATACAGTTTGAAACTTACAGTCAGTACAATTGCAAACGATCATGTAAAGGTTGATTTGTGTCACATCCACGGCGTGAGTCTGTAAAGTAATGGTGTACTCAGTAATCACCAACTCTAGATATTGAGGTCAGGTAGTTTAGCTTGTTGGACATTCTTGGATATTTACTAGCAGCACTTAGCAGCCTAATTTTGTAGCAGAAACATTCCAATTCTTAGAATTTTGGGATGTCAAGGACATAGATGCATGTGAGTTAAGGATGCAGGCAGGCACTAAATAATTTATGAAGCACGATCTGACAGCTTGTGATTCCAAATTAGTTTATGCATTTCCAAATGCTCAAGGAAAGCATGGAAATGCTGAACATGTCGCCATAGGATTAACTAGTACTGAGTAATGGATGAATGTCTTTGAGAAAGGAAGGCATACCAATCCAGGAGCTTCTGCTAGTGTTGTTGATGTGCTCCTTATCGTCGTGGCCTAAGAAAAATGGCCAAATACAAGTGTGAAATCATCAATATTTTCAGGTAATTTGGGCCTGTCAGCAGATGAAAAATAATGCATCCAACAGAGTTATCAACATTATCATTCAATTTTAGGAGGCAGCTAGGTAAACTATTGAAAATACTTAGTAAATGCTTATTTAATTCTGCTATGGAAGTACTTATACTTAGTATTCCTGTAGTTGGCTGTCGTATAATTCCAAGTTGGGCTTGGGCTGTATTTGGGCTAGAACTGCAGCTGGCCTGTGCTACTTGGGATGAAAAAATTGGTTCTTTCATCGACCATTGGATGAGAAATGGAGGGTGTCGGACATGGGGTAAGGCAGCTGTGACTTAGCATCAGACGCGTGCTTTTTCAGCGGCCGCAGGAGCAAGGTACCCGAGCTGGGCTTACTTGGGCCACGAAACGCGATTGGGCTGTGTTTTGGAAGGTGGGAAATGTGCTCTTCTATCAGCCATTGGATGAGGAATGGAGGGCATCCTGCAGGGGGCAAGTCACCCGTGACTTACCTTCAGTAAGTCAGACAATCCGAGCCGCTTTGCCACTGCTAAGTTACTGTTGTGGACTGTGGCCACCCCACGCCGCGGCATAAAGCATGGATACACTGTGATATGGTGGGCACGCATAGCTGCATGGCCATTGCTTAAAAACAAGTAGCCAGGAACACAGGCGCAGTGCAGCCATGCGCGCGGCCCTGCGACATCTCACCATGGCACATGAGCACGAGCCTGGATTCGAAAGGAAGAGATTCCTAAAAAGAAAGATTGATGTGTTTATCTTCCTTCAATGTAAATAAAACAAAACAAGAACAGTGTGCACTGGCGGTCCTCGAACTTATTCGACTGTGTCCCGGTCCCTAAACTCGTAAATCGACCGTTTAGGTTCTCAAACTTGTTGGTCCCTAAATTCTCAAATCGCTCGTTAGGTCCTCAAGCTTGTTCGGCTGTATCATCTATGTCCTTAAAGTTGCAAGCACCCGTTTAGATCCTTAAACTTGTTCAGTTGTATCATTCCAGTCCCTAAATACTGTAAACTTATAAATTCAATATATATTTATAGAACTGTCTAAAAATTGTAAATCTAATTTTGTTAGACTTTCGATAACATGTACTTTAAATTAGAATAAAATAAATCACCATGTACTTTATTTTTTAACTCTATAGTCTATAGTCAATAACTAAATAGGCACGTATATTGGATTTATAAAAATATATGTGCCTATTTAGTCATTTAACTACAGAGTTAAAAAGAGAAAGTACATGGTGATTTCTTTTATTCCAATTTAAAGTACATGTTAGCTGGAGTCTAAGAAATTAGATTTATAATTTTTGGGCAGTTCTATAGATATATATTGAATTTACGTGTTTATAGTATTTACAATATTTAGGCACCGGGCTGACACAACTGAACAAATTTGATGATCTAAACGGGTGATTTACAATTTTAGGGACCTAGATGATATAGTCGAACAAGTTTAAGAACCTAAATGAGCGATTTGCGAGTTTAGGGACCAGGATGACACATATGAATAAGTTTGAGAAACTAAACGGTCGATTTACGAGTTTAAGGACCGGAATGACACGGCCGAATAAGTTCGAAGACCGCTAGTGAACTTTACCGAAACAAGAAGCACTGGGTCATTAACTTCTCCAAACCTATATTTCACCGCGGCACCTCGAAGTGGCCACGTCACCCTGAATTCACTCAGCGAGCCACGTCTCCCGGAATGGATTTGCTTGGCTAGCAAGGAGCCACGTTGTCCGGGTAATTTCGTCCGGAGAGAAAAAAAACGCGCTGTCGGTCCTCTCTTCCTCTCCTCGTCCTCTCTTTCGCTTTCTTGTCTGTCCCTTTGGCTTCGCTCAGCTATCGGTTGTCGCCGCCTGCTCTGGCTCCTGGGTCATCACCACCCCGCCGTCGTGCCCTCCACGCCGCCGTACACCTCGGCCCTCCCGTGGTTGTGCCTTCCTTGTTTCTTCCTTACTCGCTGCCCTTCCTGCCCCCGCTTTCTCCGTCGTACGCCGCCGCGCGGCCTGCTTATCCGTTTGTCCCTGGTCTGCCCTCGTATTATTATCTCTCTTCTTCCTTGGTGTACTACTCTACTTATGGCAGTTTTGTAACGTAATTTAAGTGACGTACTGGCCCATTCTGTTACACAAATCCTTCATGTTTAGGCCCTGTTTAGTTTCCAAAAAATTTCGCCTCCTACAGTAAAAGAGCATGTTTGGACACATGTATGGAGTACTAAATGTAGAAAAAAAACTAATTGCACAGTTCTCGATAAAATCGCGAGACGAATCTTTTAAGCCTAATTAGTCCATGAAAAGCCTTTAGTGCTACAGTAACCCCACATGTGCTAATGACCGACTACTTAGTATCATTAGATTCGTCTCGCAGTTTCCTGATGGGTTCTGTAATTTGTTTTTTTATTAGTATTCAAAAATCCCTCCCGACATCCTTCCGACACATCCGATGTGACACCCAAAAATTTTCACCTCCCCAACTAAACACACCCTTAGTCAAAATGTGATCAATTTTAGGAGACAGCTAGGCTGGGCTGTTGGCTGCCTTGTCGGACTCCTCTCCTTTTCTAGATCACTCACAATTCCCACATCCACCGTCGATTTAAGAGGCTTTTATATGTATGCCATTAAGAAAGTTTGTAATTACACAGAAGCCATTAAAAAAGATGACCGCACATAGGTACCGCTGCTCTAAACTTCTTTGCCTTACACGCCATTCTGTCCTTGTTCTGTTTGTTTTTCGCCGTTTGATAGCCCTTACAGGTGGGACCGGCCAGTGAAATTGTCCATGTTGCCCTTGGGCGGTGGCCGTCCATCCTCTGCCTGCTTGCCCCGCTTGCGCGGCGCGTCTGCTCTAGGGGAGATCCGCCAGAGATTGAGGAGAGGGACGGAGGCATCAGGGCCAGGGAGCGGCGGCGGCGAGGGATGGACGGCCACGACGACGAGGCGGGGGCGGGGCCGGGGGCCGGCAAGCTGACGCGGACGCCGTCCTCGCTGCTGCGCTCGCCCACGGTGCCAACTGCTCCTCGTTTCTAGGCCGTGGTTGTCGAGGACCCGGAGCCCGACAACAAGAAGGCCCAGGCGCACCCCAAGGCCCCGCCGCACCACTTCCACCCCGACGGCGGTGGCTTCGGCCCCGACCACCCGTTGCTCGTCCTCGCGCTCCCGCTCGCCTTCCTGCTCCTCCGTGGCGGTGGCGACGGCCACCACCTTGCCCTCCTCGTGTCGTCCACGGCCGCCGCCGCCGAGGGTGCAGGGCGGTGCCGGGGCCAGGAGCGTGGGGCCAAGCCGCCGGGGTCGCCTTGACAAAGCCAGCAACGAGCACGTGGGGCAGCGCCTAAAGCCAGTCGTCACGGCCGATGTCTGGCGGCAGCGCGCTCATGACGTGCTCGAGCAGATGCTCCTTGCTGTAGACCGCTGCCGACACGCCATTCTTGCCGTTGAACACCTGGCGCGCCAGATCCAAGCAGCGGAGGGGCATCAGATGGTGGAGCCGGTGGTGCGCACCCGTTGCAGTGCCACACTTTCTTGTCCACAGCCCACAGGCGAGCGCTACTGCTCGCAGCTGCTGGCCCCTACGCCTCCGTTGCCGTCACCAGGCGTCGGGCCCAGTCTGCGTCCTTCACCCGCCCGTGGCTGCCGGCTGCCCAAGGTCCCGGCTGTGCGCGACATGGAGGCACTACAAGCAGGGCGGATCTACTTCGTGTTCCCCACCGCCAAGCGCCGCCGCGGGTTTTGCCGTGAGGAGCTCGCCACGCTCGCCGTCCTCGGCGTCAGGGCCTCCTCTGCGCTCTCCGCCCGGGGCGCGGCCGCCGGGCCCAGCAGGTGGAGGCGCGGCGCCGTAACACCCCTCGTCTTTATGCCACGGCCAGAGGAGGATGAGCAGAAGAGATCGAGAGACAAGAAAACGCGGTGAATCGTAGTCAACACGATCTCCACCGTTCAAGGGCAACATGGACAATTTCACTGGCCGGTCCCACCTATAAGGGCTACCAAACGGCGAAAAACAAACAGAACAAGGACGTAATGGCGTGTAAGGCAAAGAAGTTTAGAGCAGTGACACCTGTGTGCGGTCATCTTTTTTATGGCTTCTGTGTAATTACAAACTTTCTTAATGGCATACATGTAAAAGCCTCTCGATTTAACACCAGGCCACGGCGGCGGCGCCTGCCCGCCCCCTCCTAAACCCCGTGACGACCCTGAGCGAGCCGAGTCCCCGACGACCAACCATGGCCTTCTCCGCTAAACCCTGTTGTTCCACCACCACCAAACCCCCCACCCCCGTCGCTCACCTCTCCCCCTCCCCCTCCCTCTCCGCCTGCGCCGCAGCCTCCGCCCATGGCCTCTCCGCCGCCGCCGCTGGCAAGTCGACCCCCACCATCATCCGCTTCCGCGTGTTTGCCCAGCGCATCCGGGCATCGCAGCAGCGGCGGCGGCCCGAGTATGTGCTGAACCGCATCGACGACGCAAACTACGTGCACATCTTCGACACCACGCTCCGCGACGGGGAGCAGTCCCCCGGCGCCACAATGACGAGCGCCGAGAAGATGGTCGCCGCGCGCCAGCTGGCCCGCCTCGGCGTCGACATCATCAAGGCAGGGTTCCCGGCCTCCTCCCTCGACGACCTCGACGCCGTGGTTGCTTGATTAGCTAAAAGGCTAGAAATACTAACAATGGCAAGTGGCAAACCACTACATTTGTCTAAAATTTCTGTTGAAACTTCTCTAAGTTGTTCGGGGAAGGCATCCTCGGAACCAAATATTCTTTTTAAAAATAATCTTTTTGATAGTTGGTTATCAAGTGGCTCCATCTTATAAACATACTCATTGCGATAACTGCAACAAGCAATAGCTACAGTTCAATGCGTGTAGTTGTTATAACTCTACTAGCCCGCTCATTTTTGGGGAGGACACATCTAAGAATATCCCATGCTGATTCGTCCCATATATCATCAAGTATGACAAAATACCTGCACAAAAATTCATACAAAGCATATGATTTCAACTAGGCTAATAGAGCGTTCTTCATAAGAGGACACTACTTTTTCCGAGAAATAAGAGAAATATAACACTGTGTTCATAGTTAATTCTAAACAGTATGAGTGCCATACTACTCATTTTCAATTCGATAATATTAGGTAATACTAAGGAGCAGAAAGGGACACTATTTGGAACTAACCTAACGTCATATACTGACAACACACTAAATGATATTTAGGAACCATATTTGATCACAAGATTGCATGAAACATTTTAAAAACATGAACTTAAGTACCTTTTGTCTTGTAGATGTTCTCTAAGAACATTAATGAGGTTCTGCACCTCGCCAGGTTGAGAAGGTGGCTGTTGCCCAAGTTGTGAAAACATATTAGTGAGAATCCTTGTCAGGTCTGGTCTTTGCGAGACTGATACAAATGCCTGACAATCGAATTTCTCTCCAATCCTTTTGTACACCTCATTGGCCAGCGTGGTCTTACCAAGACCGCCAATTCCTACAATAGATACCACCCTCAACCGTTGATCTCCATCTAGCAGCCACTTGACCAGCTGATTTCTTGGGCCATCAATGCCCTCAAGGCCATCTTCATCAGCATAAAGTGCGTGAAGGCGAGGGTCAACAGGCACATATTTAGATCTAGAGGCGCTCACATCGATCTTGTATCTTTTGCGACGATGACTCACCTCCATGACACGAGTCTTGATCTGTTGCATTTCACTGGAAATACGAATTTTGGTTCTCACCATATTGATATGCTGAATGATCTTCCGAATGAAACCAGCTGTGGTACCATCCTGGCTGGCATGACGAATGACCTCATCAATCCAGTCCTCGATATCATAGGCCATCTCCCTTACTTGGCTCTTCCAATCCTTGGTCAGGGGATCGAGGTCCTCCTTGTGCGCTAGAATCTCTAGCAAGGCATTCATGGTGCTGAGTTCATCCCTGATGAATGACAAGTCCTTCGACGTGTTGCTGAACTTGCTATGCTCTTCATCCATGAGGATAGTAAGCTTATTTTTTGAGAAAACGATAGTAAGCTTATTAAGAAGGGAGTTCATGATTCTCGTGGAGATGCTCACCAAGGCTTGCTCTACGCCTGCAGACATATGTGTATCTAATCACACTCACAATAGATGTGCAGAAGCTTGATTTGGTCTGGACATGGACACAGATACACAAAGAGAAAAGGAGATGATGCAAGAGACACTGTTCTTTTTTTTTTCAAATGTCAACACTGTTAAAATATGCCTGCTTAACTGGGTTCTTCTATACGCTCTAGAAAC